>NW_015090963.1:893157-924747 GCF_001431845.1 Calidris pugnax | reverse complement strand
GGTGGGGAAAGGGAGGGGGGCGGCGGGGATGATTGCGTATTTATCTGCCCCGTTAGCACAATTAGGTGCTTTGAAGGAGACCCATCGGATGGTCTTACCTGCAGCAACCCAGGAGGAGCCCTGCCCGCCGCAGTGCCGCTCGCTCGCAGGCACGGGCGGCATCGCTTGGCACGGGCAGCGGGCACTAATAACCCACCATTTGCAACCCCGACCCGTTCTGACACGTCCATTATTTCAAAGGCATTTGGCAAAGACCTTGGGCAACTCGTTTGCGGAGTCTGGGTCAGTTCACAGGCTCATGAATTCCCAAACTATTCGCTGGTCATGCCTGTAGCCAAGCAGTGAATAGGTTTTTTGGCAGATCTGAAAGGAGCTACTGTTTTCCGAAAACACCTGCCTTCGGAGGCTGCAGAAGCCCATAGAATTCCATTCCCATTTAAGTTGCACATCTAGCCCTGCCAGAGGCTGGAATAAGATGAAAACCTGACTTGTCTGTAACTATAGACACTAAGAGAGATATATTAAGAGATACTAATAGCATCCCCACATCTTTTAGCAACCTCGTGAGAGATCAAGTGAAACCAGGGATGCCCCTATACCAGGGATGTGAGTCTCACCTCACTCTTCTCTGCCCACACAGGTCTGGAAACTGGGGAGCAGAAGCAGCTCCTGGTCTAGGACCATTCCCAGTCCTTCCACCCATCCCCTCTCATCCTGCTTATGATGAAAGGAGGTTAAAAGATGCAACCAGCTGCCTCTGCTTCCAGACGAGACGCAACCCCCAAGCAATGCCCTGGGAGTGCAGGCAACGGCAGCATTGCGAACACATCCTTGGTCCTGCAGCTTCCCCATTGAGGTTACACACCAGCTGGAACCCCATGGGACACCTGGAAAATATACACTGGGGACCTCTATTTCCAGCCAACTCATACCATGCTTTCCTTTCTCTCAACCCACTGGAGTTGCAGCATGTTGCTATTGGGGCTTGCCATCTCACACGTGGCAAAGATGCTGCAAGTTTTTTCCCTCCTTCCCCGTGGCCGAGGCTTGGGCTCTCCTCTTCCGTGGATGCCTCGCGCAGGGCAAAACCCTGCTGACATTTGCTCAGCCAGTGGAGAACCCTTCCCTGTCATGAAGGGCAGCCCAGGAGGCTCTTTGAGATGAGGCGTCATTGCACACCCGCCCGGAGAAAGAGCGGGAGGCGCAGGCGGGGGAATATGAGACGGGGTTTGCTGGGAGACAGCTCTGTGCTTTTGGCAGGACTCGAGGGCATTTGTTTTGAAGCTGTGTTTACATGCCTTTGATCAGACGTGTTTAACTTTTCTGGTGCGTGACAGCAGCAAAACAAGTTTGATACACAGATAATGAAACACATTGTGCGCCTCTACGTGTAAACAGCTATAACAAGGCTGTGCACATCAGTAACTCAAGCTGGGGGCGGTGGCGGCAGGGAGGGGGGTGCGAAGACAGGGAGATGCATCATGATGATGCCAACACGTTAAATATATGAAAAAAAAAACAACAAAAAAACCCACTAATCCAGCAACAACAGCTCAATCTCAGCTGCTGGAGTTGGCCAAGCGGAGTCCGACCTGAGCCTGCTGCAGAAGAAAGCTCCCTGCAGCATTGCGGGGAGCTTTTCATAGAATCACAGAATCACAGAGTCATAGAATGGTTCGGGTTGGAAGGGACCTTAAATCAAGTTGCACCCCCCCTGCCATGGGCAGGGACACCTCCCACCAGACCAGGTTGCTCAAAGCCCCATCCAGCCTGGCCTTGAACACCTCCAGGGATGGGGCAGCCACAGCTTCTCTGAGCAACCTGTGCCAGTGTCTCAACACCCTCACAGTAAAGAATTTCGTTCTAATATCTACTTTAAATCTCCCCTCTTTCAGTTTAAAACCATTACCCCTCATCCTATCATAGCACTCCCTGATAAAGTGTCCTTATCCATCTCTCCTGTAGACCTCCTTTAAGTATTGGAAGGGGCTATAAGGTCTCCCCGGAGCCCTCTCTTGTCCAGGCTGAACAACCCCAGCTCTCTCAGCCTATCCTCATAGCAGAGCGGTTCCAACCCCCAATCATCTTCAAGGCCCTCCTCTGGACCCATTCCAACAGGTCCGTGTCCTTCCTGTGCTGAGGACTCCGGCATCTAAAACAGGATATGAGCATCATGGCTCAGGAGGTCTCAGGGCTTGCTAGCAGCAGCACCCCAGGGCACCAGTGTGGAGCAGCCCATGTGTTTTCCAACCTCTGAAGTTTATCAGCAACTCCAAACCAGGGCCATCTTTCTCAGAAAGGCCAGCACAAAACCAGAGAGCAAAAAAGGGAAGGCAGCTTTCAGAGATGCTCCTGAAACAGATGTTCTCTGAAATGCTACAGCACACCTGGCACAATTACCAAGGACGTACTTGCATATGTTTAGACCAACTGGACAACTAAACATCCTGCTGGCATTCCAAGCCTCGAAAGGTAATAAAAGCTCTGTCCCAGCATGCTGGGGAAATGCAGAGTGCTGCCGGCATCCTTTCAGCACGGGAGGAGGACATGGGAGCCAGGCACACGGGAGTAAGCTGGGGAACGTTTCCAGGCACTGCAATGGGAACAGCCACCCCCTGAACTGCTAATGCAGCCTCTGGCATGGGGCAAAGCCTCAGCACAGACCAGGGGTTGCTCCCACAGAGCAGTTTGGATGCAATAATCCTATTTTGGAGGTTAAAGAGAGGTGGAGGAATGTGGATGCTCCACAGCCTCTGCTAGAGAGCGAACCCCGGCAATGTTTAATTTACTAGTGCAAATGCCAGCAGAGAGACTCTATAATACAGCCCCATGCTGACCATGCTTCAAGATGAGAGATACCACCATCTCTCCGTGCTTAGTGCAGCAAATGAGTGGAGCACGTTGGCACAAGAGGTTTCCTAATGGCATGCCACCTCACTACGCAACCTGTCAAGCCGACGCAGGCTTAAGCAGTGGATCTTAGTTGGCAATAGAGGGGGAAGTGAATACTCAGCTGTGATAAATATTTAACGTGCTTTTAGTCCTGAAGAAGTGTAGCACTGAGGCCATCATCCTGTAAGTGAAAACCAAGGCTGATTAATGGGGGAAGGTACTCCCATTTATGGGAGGTTAGGATCAATCCCAGTTCTCAGCTATTTGTTGAATCGTTAATGCTCTTTTTCGAGAGCAGAGTTCCTTGGTGAAGGGCAGCATCCTAATAAGGCTGTTTTAACAGCACGGATGTTAAGGGGGTATAAATAAAAGCCCCCTGTGAAAAATAAACAATGAGATGAAAAAGGAAGGTTTCATGTGGGCACTGCATTTGGCTAGCTCTGAAAAAGACAGTTTTGAGGTCTTCTCTCTTCTTTGGAAGCTCTTTCAGAGCTTGTCCTGTTACCTCAGAGTTGAGCCCAAGTTACCCCCCCCGACCTTCCCCTACCCCCTTTGGCCTTCTGCTGCCAGGCCAAGCCAAAGACAAGCTGTTGCTTTGGGGAGGAGGGAGCCCAACGTGTCAGCCCAATGGCCCATCTTTGATCTTTCCCCATCCTTCAGTCCATGCTACAAAGGTCTCCACCTTTTTCCACACTTCAGCCCTCTTCTCTTATCTGCAGTTTCACCCTCTTCTCTCTCCGAGCAAGGTGGCCCCATGTCACCTTCCATATCCCCAAGCCAAGATAAATTCTCTGCCTCTGCGCTTACACCAGCACCAACCACATCCCCTTCTTGTGCTCTCAAACACCCCCCTTCACTTCTCCTTTCTCCACAGCACTTACAGTGAAGAGAGAGCTTGCATTTGCAAGGCATTTCCCAGAGGTGTATCATAGAGTCATAGAATCATAGAATGGTTTGGGTTGGAAGGGACCTCAAAGATCATCAAGTTCCAACCCCCCTGCCATGGGCAGGGACACCTTCCAGTAGAGCAGGTTGCTCAAGGCCACATCCAGCCTGGCCTTGAACACTTCCAGGGATGGGGCATCCACAACTTCCCTGGACAACCTGTTCCAGTGTCTCACCACCCTCATAGTAAAAAATTTCTTCCTGAGATCTAATCTGAATCTGAATCAAGGTGAGGATCTGCTTTTGTCCTTTTTGGGTCTTCCACCGCATCACCCCCACCATCTCTCCCTGCTTCCCTGCTCACTTTTCCCAAGAAATTCCCATTTACTTTGCTCTGCCTCGCCAACCTTCAGAAATAAACCCTCCTGTCTGCAAGCAAAACCCTGCCCACACGTCTCTGCTCTATGGCCATCCCTCCCTTGCTGGCAACCAGCACAGAAACAAGACCACAGACATGAGCCTTGTAATGAAGATAAAGAGCCACATATTCTTGCTGCCCCTCTCCATCTGCCCGTACCTTTCTGGGTGCATTACACCTTATGTTGCTTCTTGCCTGAATCTAAATATCTGTTCCTTCCTGGCCATACTCTTTCCATCTCCTGAACTGGGGATAAAGAGGCCAGTGGAGGCACAGAAGGGAGGGGACAAGAAGTGAGACAGAGAGGTGACAGCAAGAGGAATGAGGGAGTGAGCACATCTGTGGCAGGGGAGATCAAAGATGCCAGAGCCAAGCACAGGTTCCCACACAGGAGGGGGGCTGGTGCATCCCTGCTGAGCCACTCCAGCTCCATCAAACCACCCACTGGAACAGAGTCCATTGTCTGAGCTGAGAAAGGTGCTCTTTTCTCCCTGGGATGATGACAACTGCTATGAGAAGGCCCTGCCACCCCCAGGCAGGAGCCTGGACTTTGCTTGGCCCCCAAAGCCTTTCCTCCCCCTCCATCCTCCAAAGGGACCAACTTTCAAAATCCCTCCTCTCCATCCACCTGCTGAGATAGCCCTTAGTGGTTCCCCAAAAAATGAGACTGACCCAAGAGCTGGCAGCATGGCTGGGTGAGGTTCCTCCAGGGCTGCCATTGCACAGGTTAGAAGAGGGGGTGCCAAGGGCTGCACCCTCTCACTGCTGTACACACGCTGTATCTCCTTCTACTGCCACCCCCCAGGCTGGACCACTCCTCACTGACCATGCACCAGGATCAACCAGCATCTCGACCCCAGCAAGCCATCTCCACCATAATTGTCTTTCCTCATCCACCACTGTAAACAGGGATTAGGAGTAAAGACACCAGGCTAAGCTTCTGCTGCAGATTAACCTGTGCTTTGTCCTCAGTGACAACACAAGTGCCAGACGTCTGTCCTTGTCCTGTGACAGGCCTCAAACATGCTTCCCTGCGTTGCCATAAGACTTTCAGAGCGATGCTAGGAGACGTGCCCCTCTGCCCAACCTCAGCAAGCTCTCCTGGGCCCTTCTTCAGTTCCTGGCAAAAAAAAACACCAAGAAAGCAGAAGTATTCTGCTGTGTCCCTGCAAGCTGCCAGAGACAGAAAGCGGCTGTGCAACCTGCTGGCATCAGGGGAAAGATGAGCACCGGAAAACCAGCCACATCCCAAGGGGGGACAGCATTACACCCGATGCCCCCAGGGGACTTCGCGTACCCGCTGCCAAGCGGCACGGGCAGATTTGCCGCCTGGCGATGCCAAGCGGAGGAAGGATGCTCCCAGCCCAGGGAAAGCACAACCGAGCCCTCCTCTGCTGCCAAACCACCCAGGTGCTCTGGCTTCTCGCCCCCACCAAACCAGGAGACCCTTTGGCAGAGCCATGGCCCTGGGAAGAGGGCGCCTGCGCCGGCGTTAGAGACAGGGCTGCTTTTGTTTACCGGCCGCTGGCAATGGCGCTGCGCACCCTGCATCCTCCCCCAGCCAGGAGCCAGCTCCAAGAAAGGAAATTACACGAGCCAGAAGGTTTGATGGAATGAGCCCATTGGGCGGCTTGAAGATAGCTATTAATGGAGAGCTTTCTCTAATTGCTTTTGTATAATCTGGGGCTGCTAGGCGGAACTGGGTAATAAATGAAATCCAATTACATTTTCTCTCAGTATTTATTTTATTAAGTAGAATTCATCAGCTGATGAAGGGCCCCTCGAGGTAATGGCTCATGACCTAGTGGAAGGCACTTTTTTTATTATTATTATTTTCCCCACTCGGGGAAGCGGATAATTCAGTTCCCCAGTAAATGCAAACTGTTCCCCCACACACGGTGGCAAGAGAGACAAGTCCTGGGGAAAGCGGGGTGGTGGGGATCCTGCAGGGTGCCCAGCAGGCACGCTGTCCTTCCAAGAGGCATCCCTCCTCCGACTGATGGAGTCCTAATGAGCACAATGGTTGATTGAACCTCCGCTTCAGACCGCCAGCCAAAATGGAGATGGATCTGCAGCATGCAGCTTGCACGGTGTGCTCCAGAGGGATGAAACAGGCATTAGTCCCAGCGGGGAAGCAGCAGGAATCTGTCTGAAGCTACAGATTTCAGTGTCAGCACTTCTTGCCTGGGATGGGTCTCTGCTGTGTGGGCCTCTCAGACTTTGGGCTCTACACCAGACTATGACTGAAGAGGCTGTCAGAACCAGCAACTTGGATCCATCACACCCAGCCCTGTGTGTGTGATGGAGCACCCATAATGCAATCTCATACCACTCTCCAACACAGCACCTCATACCACTTGCTGGTGGTTTGAGACCCAGTTGCTGGTGGTATAGACCCTTTGCTTCCACAAATGTTGCCCAGTGAGGACCGAAAACGTTGGTTTTACATGGAGGTGCCCAGCCAAGCCTCATGCCACTCTTTGCACAGTGGTGCCAGCAGGCACAGCATGCCAGGATGTCCGGTGCTGGCACCACTGAAGGGGCTTGGCTGCCAAGAGGGGTTTGCTGGAAGCTGTGGCACTGCTGGAACACAGATCTCAGGTCCCTGCACACAGTCCCTTCTTTGGGGTGGGGGAGGCAGCCAAACCGAGCCCAGGTCAGAAGGGGTTGTCCTGAGTGCATCCATCTGAGCTCTGGCCAGCATCCCTGTGGAGCAGGGGTGGCCACCACGGCACAAGCCGCTTCTTCCTCCTCCCTCCACATCAAAGAGCAGGAATGGGGCTGAGGTTTGCCAGGAAATCGTAGGGTCTGGTGCAGCATCGCTGCCCTTTTGCTGGAGCCCACCGCGAGGGCTCCTCCAGCACGAGCAGGCAGGACACCTCACGGGGGTCTGGCTGCTGGACTCTCCACCATCCCTCCTCCCATCCAGGTATTGACTGACATCCGCCCCTCGCTCCTAAACCCGGCGCTGACAGCCGCGGCCGGCCCAGCTTTCACTGCCATCTTGTCATACAAGCAATTTATCACCCGCCAGTGAGCGCTCGTTACAGAAGACAGACTCCAGTGTCCATTAATTAATGGGAAATACTTAGAGAGGCATAGACGCACGCACAAATCTGTCTGAGCGGTTTCCTACAGCACCTACCGCGGGTGTATCCACACGCTGCAACAGCCAGCACCAGGCACCGGGAGCCACAGCAGAGGTAACCAGGCTCAAAACAAAGAAGAATCAACACTATAGAAAAAAAAAAAAAAAAAAAAAAAAACAACAAAACCAACAACAAAAAAAACCAGCCATGGAGGTGATAGAGTAGCACGGGTTTATTCCTGTATTGATAAGAAACTACTCAGTTTAGGTGATCAAAAAAAAGGATGATGATTCAAGAACAGGGGGGGAGAGCAAGCCCTGCCCCAGCTGCTGAGGCTTTGGGGTGAAGGCTGCTCCACAGGACACCTCCAAAGGGCTTGCAGGCTCTTTGGCTGCAGAAATACCTAAATACTTTGCCTAACATTGCACGGGGGACGAGGCGTTGTTGGCTGCTGTCCCCCTCCAAGCCTCCCAAGGGTCTGGTGAGGCAGGATAAGCCCAGTCCCCCGGTGTGGGAGCGAACCCGGGGGTCCAGCAGAGCTGCCCCTCCACAGCCTCACGTGTCCCAGCCCCCCGGTTTAGCAGCACCGACCGAAAGCCCACCAGCCCCCGAGCCTTCTCACTGCTGGCTGGACTAAAAATACATGAAGCACGAGGTTCGCAGAGAGTCAGCGCTGGGTTTAAGAAGTGCCACGTTTCGCTGCTTCCCTGCAGAAGCCAGGCACAGAGGGCGAGGAAAAAGGGTTTCAGAGGGATCTTCTGAAACTCAGCTGGCTTTTTGATTCGGGAAGAAAACCTAAAACTGGTTTGAAAGGAGATCTAAACATCGTGTCAAAACCCAGCGCTTGATCTTTTTCACAAGCGGGCTTTCACTTTCTTCTGCTGAGGCTATTTGCCAAGCACAACACAGAAACACAAGCTATTCCCGTTGATCCAAAACTATTTTGCACCAAATAAGCCATTCATCTGAAATCTTTTTTGCCCAGCTCTGATGTAGGAGAAGCTATCTGCTCACAGCAGCCCAGGATTTATGGTCAAATGAGCATTTGTGACTAACAGACAGACCAGATTCATAGTGAGATGCATCATCAATAAATCAGTCAATCACTTCGCCTGCCCCCTGCACAAGGCTGAAGTCTCAAGTAACTACTCAGCACTTTGTCAACCTTTACTCCAGCAAAGTCTGGGTAAGAGACCTCAGGATTTAGCCTATAGATTGCTTACTATTGTTTGTGATGCCCTGCGTGCGTTAGGCATGCTCCCTTCAAGCAAGATTAAATACCTGGCTTATGGCATTGGGATTCAAGGGAAATTATCTTTTACGGGCACAGGAATAGACAAGTCAAATTGCCTTGTGCAATGGCCCATTGTGGTGCAAAGGCAACCCAAACCCCCTCCCCTCTTGCTACCAGAAAGGGGGGGGGCACATGGCAGTGCTGTCTCTCCCTGGGGCTTAGGGTAGGGAGCCCCACAACTGTAGAACATTTCTGCTTGTTAAATGCAATTTTGGCTGTGGCTCCAGAGCCGCTGCGGATCTCAGCTCCTCCGGTAGCGTTTTGTGGCAAGAACAATAGAGTGACAGCTCCCTGGCAGCTTTAAGTAGCATCCCCAGCTCAAAGGCAGCCTTAATGCCTCCGCTGCTGATCTCCAGCCTTTCAGTTTTTACATTTGTTTGAAGTTAAGCTGATCTAACTTGGGTGAGTGGGCGCAGACAGAGTCGCTCAAGTGAAGCCGAAGCATCTCGCAGTGGGGCTGCTGCAGGGGCTCAGCAGCAAAAGCGGGGGCTGGTCCTTGTCCCCCAGGCACCCTCACATATATCGGATGTCACCATCTTCTCCCAACAAAGTGCAAGCCTGGGACATCATCCCTTCTCCCCACAACCACGAAGCAAGGAAACGCAGCCACCACTTGCAAGGCAGAACACATCCTATTAGCCCTCTGAATGCTGCCCACCCCCCCCACCCCTCTACAAAGTTGGCAGAAAAATTGATGCCACTAGCCTTCAGCCTCCAGATCCAAGCCTGAGGTCCAAAGGAAGCCAGGAAATGACGCAGCTGTCCCTGCAGAACACACAGGCAGAGCACTGAAAACCAAGCTGAGAAAACAAGAAAATGGCAAATAACTTTCTCGCGGGAGTCCTGGTGCTCCCGGGATTTGCCCAGAGTCATCTCTGGTCCAGCACCACTGGTGTCACAGCTGGGATGACAGCAAGACCTCAGCCAACCCAAAGATGAGAGTTTCCTGCTTCCCACCTCTAAGGAGCTGGATCTGTCTTCTGCTCCCTGTGGCACAGGTCATTTCAGGGTTTTACTGATTTCTGGTGTGAAGGCAAGCACAAGGACACCACCACTCCCCCAGGCATCTCTACCATGGGCTGAACGTAGCTGGGGGTGAAGGGTGCTTACAAGGAAGATAAAGTCTCACTTTCTAAGGATGCTTCTCCCAGCATACAGGGAAAAACCTTCAGCAACTAAAACCCTGCAATTCCCCCAGCAAAAAGCAGCCTGCAGAAGCACCCAGGGACTTTGGGGGATGAAGAAGGGCGGGGAGTGGGAGAAAAAAATTAAAATAAAATCAAGGATTTACAGCATCCAAACTCAGCCCTCCCGACCCTGCGGCATGCCCATGTGCTGGAGATGGCACACCAATTCCCAGGCTTCACCCACGTATCCTGCTGCAAGGCAAGGCTGATTTCTGATGCTCGTCCCACCTCCCGCCTTGCTTTATTCCTGCCTGGTGCCCAACCTCCCCCTTCTCCTCTGGGTACTTTTCCTGCTGCCGTTTGTTCCTGTCCTTTACAGCTCTGCCTGCTGTCACTCGCGTAACCTTGCCTGTTTGGTAATTTGTGGCAATAAAGTGTCACTGTGGGGAAAAAATACAGCGTCGCAGCGGCATATAAATCTCTGATCCATAAATTGTGCTGGCCCCCACGTGCGTGCCCCTCCTTTTCGATGTAAAGTGCAACAATTTAGGGCAAGAGGAAGAAAAAAGAGCCGGTAATATGTGATCTTACTGAAAGGCAGCACTGAGCTGTCCTCGTTAGGGGCTGTAACAAACGCAGAAGGGCTGGTGTGTGCTGTAAATTGCCCTGGAGACATGGGGCCTCAGTGGAGGCTTCCTAGCTCAGAGCTATGCAGAGCTTGGAAAGAGTCACCCTAAAGGGAAAAATAATACAATAGACATTGCTAAGGGGTGGCATCAGTGCTGCAGTCTCCCTCTCCTTTGAACAGCCCTGCTGGCACTGAGCAAACATGACCCCTGGAGCACCACGGCCATGGAAGGGATCCAGGTGTGAGCAGCTCAGCCTTTCGCTCCTCCTCCCACCCAGATGTGGGATCCTGCCCACCTCCATCACAGCTAAATGGCTCCTCCAGTGGATCTTCATCAGCACCCACTCCCCTCGGGCATTAAGGGGCATCACATTTGTGGCCCTGCAATCCCCAGGTCCACTGCGCAGAGCACCAGGCATCCACCACCGAGGTCCTCCAGGAGCCAGGAGACCCACAGCAGCCGTGACACCATCTGAAATGTTTTCAGAAACAGGACAGTCCCTCTTGCTGAGGGTTATTTATTTTAGTTGGAGAACACTGCTTGCCTCCACCAGAGCCCTCGTTTACTGAATGATCATCCCAGACATGCTGCAGCTTGGCATCCTGGGCCAGCTGTAAAAAGTCACCTCCAGCGCTGCTGCTGCCTCTCTCCTGAGCCACAGCTCCCGTGGCAGACCCAGCAGACAGTCCCTCTCCCACACCCACGGTCCTCGGCACGTTGGGGTCTCATCCACCACCCACCGCACAGATCAGCAGGAAGCCTTGCATTAAAGCCTTCTCCTGACACTGACATCTTTCTTGACATCTATGGCCCACCTGAGCAGCTAAGTAACACTCCTGTGAATATAAACAAGCGGGGGAAAGTGCATTCACTAGACAGATAGCTTGGGGAAGTGTCATCACTCGCTGAAAGCCCATATGTGGTTTTGTAACAAAGGTATTTGCTTCCTGTCTTGCCCACTCGTCAGAGGAATATATGAGCGAAGCTCAGCAGCACCCTGGAGACAGACTAAAACCAAGCGGAGAGCAAGGGATGCTCGCTGTGCTCTGCAGGAGCCGTGCAGACGAACACATTATGAACACCCTTGGGAACAGAAATCTCCTTTCTCCTGGGCTCGGGAATGGCACGGAGCCAGAAGCCATCATCCATCTACCCTGCACCTGATGAAGAGGACATGTTAAAACAAAAAAACCCAAAAAAACCCAAAAAGAAAACTAAGTTTTGGTCCCCAAAGCTGCCCACGGACAACTCCTTCTCTCCTTCAGCCACAATCCACTGAAGCCTGTAAGAAAACACACTTCTCGTGAAATCTCCAGCCCGTTGCCACAGTGTGGTGCAGGGCTTGGGTAAAGGCACACCCACCCCATGCCAAAATGGGTCCCAGAAGCTCCCACAACTCAGAGCACATCAAGACCTTGCTTCTAGTTTTGGGAGCCCCAGGACAAGATATATGTTGATTAACAGGAGCAAATTCATCAGGGGCCTCTGAGATGGCCAGGGGAGTTGTTGAGAAGACTGAGCCAGGCTCTTTGCAGCAACACATAGCAAGAGGATGAGTGACAGTGGGCAGTAGCTGACACAATAGGTTCCCGCTGGATGCACAGAGGAACCTTCCCCCCCTCGAGAGCCCACCAGCACTAGAACAGTGGCCCAAAAAACCTATGCTCTTTCTGTACGCAGGGGCTTTCAGGAGCTGGCTGGCTAAAGCCCTGAGCAGCCATGTCCAGTTTCAGACTCTTGCTCAGTGCAGAGTTTCTGCTGGACTTGAGACCTCTGAGGTCCCTTCCCAACCGGACGGTTTTGGAAGCCTGCTGTGAAAAACTGTGGCTGCAATGTCACCTCAGGGCACCGCTTCCCAGAGTCATAACCAAGAGAGAACCAGCACATTACCTTTAACAGCACTCAAAGCTGGAGAGAATGAAGCCTTTGCCCTTCTCCTATCCCCATTTTCATGACTATTGTGACAGAGCAACGAATGGAAGGAGGTGAAGAACAACTCCACCATATGTGCACAGACATTCCTTTGTGCCAGGAACTGAATCTGGAGTTGGTAACTCATTTCAACCCTACCATCCCCTCAAAATCCATATGCTCACTGAAGACTATGTGCGCATACACTGTAAGACCTGCACTGACTTGGCCAAAGGAACCACTCCAAACATGCAGTTTGCATGGCTGGTACTCATTCAAAATGTCCTTGATAGCATTTGATGAAGGAGCAAAACAGATGAGACACAACATGGCAGTGACCACAGCTTGCTGCTTTGGAAAGCAGTAGGAAAACCTCTTTGCTGGGAGTGTGGTGCAGCTGAGGGCCAGGTACCCCAGGAGATGGGGGTGTCCAGGCTTAAGCTGTGAACATGCAGCTAAACAGGCACACTGACCCGAAGTAGCATTGGTGGCAGTTGTGCTCTGGAGACCTCTGGGGTCCCTGTGAGTCTACAAAGATGCAAGAACAAGATGAAGATTGCAGTACTGCATTGCCTGGAGGGGACGCACCTCAGCCAGAAGGTAGAAGAGCCTCCTTCAGAAGCAAACACTGCTAAGCACTCAAAAACTGCATAACCAAGTGACAGCAGCAGAGCTTTGGCAAGACATCTGTCCATCTATAAATAGAGCTCAACCGTGTGTCCTTATCGCAGGGCTTTGATGTGTTTGGGGAGAGTATTTTTTCCCCTTCGCCACTGAGTCCCAGGCAGCACAGATAATGGGCTTGAATCGATCCAGCTCAAGTATTACTAAACTTCCTACCACCGTGGCAGCACGCCAGCCTCAAATAGGACAAGAGAACATGTGTCTGTTCAGAGCCAACCACAAGGAGCAGGCAGAAAATTGCTTTAGACTTTAAAAAAAAAAACAGGTGCTTTTTGCAGATTTGTAGATCAATCTACAATGTATTTTAGAGGTTTAAGAAAGTCAATAGAAACAAGATATATCATTGCTGCACAAGAACGTGAGAAGTTGTATTTCTACTTACGCCGCTACTAGCGCTCCAACCGCGGGCTCGTTGTCCTGCTGCTCCCTGCCATGGTCCCACAGGACCTTCGAAGGATGAGGGACTGGGCTCCCTTCACTGCTGCAGTTCACCACCTGGTGGATTTTGCCAGGACAACTTAGCCCTGGGACTCTCTGTGCTCTGAGATAGATACCCTACAAGTGTCACCAGCGCACCTCGTTGCAGCAAGAGGATGCAGGGGCTGCTGGCAGTGGCCAGGCTGACCTCCCACAAGCTGGAGCTCCTCTCCTCAGGTCTCCATCCATGTGGGCTCAGTACACAAGTTCACTCGAGTCTCTTGGGATGCTCCAAGCAGCGCTGAGATGATCCCCTTGGGATTCATGGCTCAACCTGGTGCCGCTGCCGATGCACACAGGGCAGCAGCCTGCCCTCTGCAATCTCATCCCCAGGGATGTGACAAGCTGGTCCTCACCATACCTCTTGCCTCATCGTGGCACGACTTGGAGAGGCCCTGCACGGCCCCCCCTCGCAAGCCCTTCCCTTCCCCCAGCTCCACCACAGAGCACTACAAAGCATATTCAGAATTTTTCTCCCCCTTTTTGATTACTATTAAGCGAGCCGCATGACATGCCTTATCAAACCAGACCTAAATCATGCCTGCCCCTCCCTAGATCCTGTGTAATGCGTCAGCCATTAAACATGCAATTAGCCTGCATTTACAAATCCGTAAGAGGCTCTCGCCGGCCATCCATCGCTCACGGGCAGGACCGCTCGCGTCCCTCCGCCGGAGCCTGTCCTAATGAGCCACCAGGAAGCGGATCCCACTGGAACCAGCCACATCCATTTCCCAACCTCCACGAGGCACAAAAAGCATCTCCTTATCTTCCACCCCCGGCCTCAGAAGGGGAAGGATAATGCGTGTATCTGGACTGGAAAAAAGAGTTGGCTGCACACCCTTGGTGAACAGGGAAAGCCCCCATGGTGTGGGATGCCCAGCTCCAGCCATCCTTCTGCCCCCGAGCCCAGCTGGGCACAGCAAAACAGGTCAGATTGCAACATGGGAAGCAAAAACCAGCTTTCTCCCCTCCTTACAAGGCTAAAGCATGTGCAAACACCTGCTACACATACCACCCGAACCCCACCGATGCTCCCTTTGGGAGCAAAGCTGGGCGATGAAGCCCACGGCTGGGCATGGACCAGCAGCTGAGGCTCTGGACCAAGGCTGGTCCCTTCCTTTCCCTCTGTCAGGCTCGAGCTGCTCCAACAGCACATCAGCGGGGCTGGACTTTTATTCCTCTGCTGCCGCGTACGAGTGGGCACCAGGGGACGTATCATTCAGCAAAGCCGAAGAAGAAACAAGCAGTGTTAACCGCTAGCATGTGTGTACGGAGACCCCTCATAAACTTCCTTTTTTTTTTTTTCCCTTGCTCCCATCTGCTTTGCTCTGGGCCACTAAATCCAATTCAGCGGCGCTCAGAGCTTGTACCGAAGCTGCGACACATTTGTCAGATCCCTGACTAGAGCCATGGCTAATTTTACAACGCTAATTTATCTCACCATATTATATCGCTTTCATTTCATCCCCCCGGATCCCATTACTGCCAGTGTACCTTGTAGCCAGCGTGTAACAGTAATTGGTATTATTAGCAACGTACCCTCCTCGAGCTGCTCTATTTGCAGAGCTGCGAGGAGTCCCGTGGGTGAGCCAGTCCGTGCCGAGGATGGGAAGGAAAGGGGTCCTTATCCCATGCCACTCCAAGGATGCCACCACTGGGCAATGCCCAGAGCAGGGTTTAGCTGCTGCAGAGCATCTCTGCACATCCAGGACCCCAGCCTGCTCCCCACTGAGGCTCCATCAGGTGCTGCCTACCCATGTGATCCCTTGACCTTGAGCTTTTAACACCAGAGCCTGTGTTCAGCCCTGCACACAGGGAGCACTTCTGTCCTTTCCCGTGACTCAGAGGAGACAGGACTTTGCTGATCCAGGGTGAACGGGGCTGTAAAACACCCCTGGGAAGCTTGGTGCAGGGGGGAGAGGGCAGGGGAGCCACACAGGGAAAATTCGTGACACTTCATGCTGTGTTGCCAGCCGTTTCTGCTCTTTGGTGTAAGCTATTGCTTTTCCAAGATCAATGTAATTAAAGCCATGCAGTTTTAGCTAAGTGGGAAGCTGCGCTAGTCAAACGGTGACAATTCCCACTTAAGATGTCCTTGCCTGGCATTTAGAGACTTGTTAAATTTTAATTCATCATTTTCATTCCTCAAGCACCGGCTTCCCCAGAGCAGCTCCGCAGGGGCTGCATCCCCAAAATGTGGCAGCCCCATCCACATGCCCCTTCCCTGCTCCACCTGGGTCCCCCTAGCTTGGAGAAGATGACCCCAAACCTCCCCTCAAGCAGCACTGTGTTATCACAGCCCCATACAAAGCCCACGTGCAACAGGTCTCAGAGGTGGGGCAATCCCTTAACCATGGCTGGTGATGGTGATGGTCTCCTAAGGGGGTGCAGCCCTTTTCAGCTGATCAGAGCTTGAAGTTGTGTTTGTCTGTGCAAAGTGGGACCTCACCTCCCACCACAAAGCAGGGCTGGGTGACACTTACCTGCTCCAGAGTAGTTCAGCCACCATGGGACCTCTGCTACCCCAGTCAGATCCACACTGCCAGAAGGGCTTTCAAGCAGGAAGGCTCTCTGTGGAGAAGCCTCCCATGTGCAGTCCATGACATCTTCATTTTCCAAGCTGTTCAACCAAACCTGGCCCTCTACAACCTAAATAACCCCTGTCAGCATCTGCCTTCTTCACACAGCAGCCATGGGGCTGCTCACACATCAGAGCCAGGACCAGCCCCTTGCCATACGTTAATAAAGGCCATCCTAGCCAAAGGACACATGGGCTTCAGCCCCACCACAGCCCCAGGCACACCAACAAAGGACGAACCGGGTGAGCAAGCGCTTCAATCCACCTCTTACCTCTCCAATGGTCCAGAGTCCTTGGGGTGTCCCCAATTTCTCATCAACGTCCGGGGGATTCTTCTGGCTGCTTGATCGACCCTCGCCGCTCAGACCTGGGATTTTCTTCAACGAAACAGAAGAGACAACCTGTCAGGCTACCAGGTGGAGCTCTGCCGTCGCTTCGGGTTTAGGAAACAAGCGAAGGGGGGGGGGGCATCTGTTTTCCAGCCTTGACAGCTGGGGGTAACTGGTGTAAACATGAAGCTAGTTTAGATGAAGAGCCCTCCCACATGAGCATCACAGTCCAGCCCCAAAGCACGCATTTGCTTAATTACTTCGATTTAGAGACATGAAAGGGGAGAGGGAAAAAAAAAAAAAAACAAAAAACCCAAAAAATACAGCAGCTTGGGGCATCTCTGATCTTCTTTAAAGACAGACAGCATCGCTCCCCAGCCAAAACAGCATAGCAGCACTAAAACGTCAGCCCAGCACCAAGGCATTTGCCCACGAGGTCTTGTGCTGCCTAAGCCCTAATCCTGCAAAGCCTCACGCACGTGTTAAACCGTGCAGGGAGAGGCCAATCCGACTGAACCCGGGAGTGTGAAGAGGAAAGCACGCACGTACGGCTTTGCAGCACGGACACCGAGGGCTGGAAAGGGGGGGGGAGAGAGACTTTCTGTGCTACGTCTGACATGCTGCCTAGTGAGACGGAGGCTGAAGCATTACTGTAACCAGCAGTGCCTTCAGTTACAGCAGCAAATATGCTTTTTGTGTTAGACAAACAAATTATCAGTCGGGATCCGCGCTCATTATCTAGCTCTTGTGGCTGAGCTTGTGTGGCTCCCCCCTCCTTTTTAAATGCTTTGAGGAGGGGAAAAAAAAAAAAAAAAGAAAAAGGAAAAAAAAAAAGTCTCATGGTTCTGCATTATTAAAAATGAAAAATAGGAGCCAAACTCCACTGACAAGAGGGAAGTCTGGGAGTCAATCCTGCAGAGACGCTTTCCCAAGGGCGACAGCGACTCCAAGCCTGGAACACCACGGGCTTTAATTAGCACCCGACCTCGAATTGACGAGCGTCGCCAGAGGCCACCCCAGGACCCCATCCAAAGCCTGGGCGAGTCAGCAGGAGGGTGCTACAGAAACCCAAACTACAACCCCCACCCACCTACGAAACCTAAATAAATAAATAACAACCACCACCACCCGCCCCAAAAAAACACTCCACTGGGTGCTTGACGGAGAAACCCTCATTTGCAAAGCGCTGGGAAATAATTAAAAAGTTTTCCCAGAGCTTAAAAGGAGGGAAGCAGACCGTTTGTCATGCCGGCAGCGCATGGTGTGCCGCAATTTATCACGCTTGTCAGGTGTCAGCCACCGAGAAATTTAACTCCAGCTGCCCCGAGCCCAACACCCGCAACACCCCATCACTCAAAAACCCGCTCTGCCAGGCACCCCCCAGCTGACAAGTGACTGGCAAGGAGGGGAGAGGGCTCCTCCCCACCAAGCCTCCCCTCGCTCTGCAATGCCAACGCAGCTAGTAAGTTTTATTTATTTATTTATTTTATTTATTTATTTTCACCCACAGATGAAGCCGAACAGAGGAGACCAGGCTACGGCAAGCGTCAAGGTTTGTCCATCACTACCTGGCAGGGGCCCGCCTGGGCTGTCACTCCAGCTTGGCAGGGATAGGACAAGAGAGATGGGTTTAATACCAAGCGCCCTTGGGGAGGTTTTTGCAGCATCCTCTGCTCCAGCCGTTAAGGACACGGCTCAAGCAGGGACAGTGCATTATGCTGGGTACAAAGTCCCCATGCCTTGGCTGAGAGGTGTCCCTGGAACCCCCTCACATGGAAAGACGTGACACCCCTTGCTACCTCTGGGCCCTCTCCTGATGGGACAAGCCATCCCTACCACAGGTCCAGCAGCACAGCTTTCCCCATGGAAATCAAAGCGCGGATTTGCTTTTTAAGAACTTCAAATTGAGGTCAAACCGGGTTTTGGAGAAGATCAGCACACCCAAAGTAGGTCGCCAGCTGAAGGACCTGGCTCAGGCAATGAGCTACCGCTGAGCCAGTGGCAAGGTCTGTGAACTAGCCTGTCCCAAAAAGAGGGGACAGCCTTGGCCACAGCTCAGGCAGGTTCATGTATAGAGTAAATATCACTGGTCACAGGGAGGAGTCCGGGGCAGGTCTCTGCAGAAGGGCTGGGACCCGTCCTGAGCTCACCCCACATCACTCAGGACTTGAGGTCCCAGCAACGCTACACTCAGGAAATTTAATCACCGTGACGCCTGCTTTAGATGGCCTGGGTGGAATGCCCCGCAGAAATGCTCTTGTTTTGACCATCTCTGGAGCAACAAGCTGAGGTAGGAGGGAACTGCAATCATTGCAGTGCAACGGCACTAATTGTTTAAACAGGTCCCTGCAAAATCCTGAAGGAAACCCAGTGCCTACTGCACGTGCATGTCCCATGTGGTGCATCTGAACCCTACAGCAAGGGGTAGTTCACAGAATCACAGAATCACATGGGGTTGGAAGGGAGCTCTGGAGATCATCAAGTCCAACCCCCCCACCGGAGTGGGTCTACCCAGAGCAGGTTGCACAGGATCTTGTTCAGGTCGTTTTTGAATGTCCCCAGAGAAGGAGACTCCACCCCCTCTCTGGGCAGCCTGTTCCAGGGCTCTGCCACCCTCAAAGTAAAGAAGTGCCTCCTCATGTTTAGGTGGAACTTCTTATAGTCAAGTTTGTACCCATTTCCTCTTGTCCTATCCCTGGGCACCACTGAAAAAAGACCAGCCCCGTCCTCTTGACTCCCTCCCTTTAAGTATTTATAAGCATTGATCAGATCCCCCCTTAGCCTTCTCTTCTCCAGACTAAAAAGCCCCAAGTCCTTCAGCCTCTCCTTGTAAGTTGAACCACTTCTTGCAAAAAGGAGAAAAAAAAAAAAAGAAAAAAAAAAAAACAAGTCAAACACACAGCCTTAGCCAAAAACCTTTCTCCCCAGCACAAGCCGGGGCTACGTCGACCAGGGGGTCAACGAGTTTTACTTGTACCACCAGAAGGGTCCCACGGTTCCCCTCACATGTGCTCCAAGCAGCGTAGTTCCTGCTGTGGGAGCAGCGCGGCCGCTGCCTCCCCGGCACACAGGGCTATATATAATACACCCACACAGCAGCGCCTTTCGGAGGCTCGCAACTTGGCACGGGGGAAAGGTGGATTTTCGTGGCGTCAGCAGCAAGCAGATCCCTGACACCTGGCTGAAAACCTTCCCCAGAACTATCAGACCCGGTCTCACGGGCGCAAAGGTACTGGAGGTTTTTTCGGCACAACAACTGCAAGAATTTTTCTTCGTTGGTTTTTTTTTTTGTTGTTGTTTTTGTTGTCGGTGGTTGGGGGTTTTTTTGTTTTGTTTTTTTTTAAACTGTGGATAAACTAGTGCCTTTTTCTCCCCCAAGCTGCATTCTGAGAGCAGCTTAAAACCCTCTTTGCTAGAATTTTCCAAAAAAATTCAGCCGGAGGCAGAGACATGTGAAGTTTCAGTCCAAATGGTTAAAGGCTGGCGTAGTTTCAAGCAACTGAAGACAGGGGCTTATAATCAGAAGTGTCAGGCAACCTTAATTATATTATTTCCTGAAGGAAATAGTTTTCCCTGCCGAAGTCCAGAAGTTATTAAAAAAAGTTGACCTCACTGGAACCAATCAAGATGGAGACAAGAAGCCTGTGATGGATTTTTAAGGCAGGCGAGTTCACACATCTGCATTTTCGGGGGTCTAGGATTTTAGGACAGGTGTTCCCGGAGAAGCCTGGCCCTGCGACAGCCCCAGGGCCAGGAGCCAAGATGCAGAGCCCCCTCCACCCACCTTCCCCAAGACCCCCGGGCACGGGGGGACACGGGGAGCCCCAGGCGCTCGAGGAGGATGCTCGCCTGTGGCCGGATCGATCGCTTTGCCAACACGAGCGAAGAAAAACAGCCGGCTGCTTTGTAGCTGTCAGGAGCACACAGGCTTTTTGTCCGTCTCTTCCCCTGCGCCCATAAATAAAAGTGACAGCAACTTTATTTAGGACTTCTTCCAGTTAAGAGGGGATGGAAGAAAAGTGAAAAATGAAATCGTAGCTCAGCGAAGGCGGAGGGGGAGGACCCTGGAGGCACAGCTCAGGCTGTGCCATGGTTACAGCAGCCCTCGCACCCCCCCGAAACCAGCACCTCCTCATTCCCACCAGTGCACCCTTCCCCTCTGTCCCTCCAGGCAAAGAAAGTCTACCTCATGTGCCCCTGTCTCCTGCTGCCCATCGACTCCCCAGCGCTAGCCAAGCATCTGGAGGGAGTCAGAGGTTGAATAACAGTATCTCCTTTCCTCCTGAAAGAGACTAACAAACACCCAAATAATTCAGAGGAGAAAGTCACCTGTTTCCTCCACCACATACACAAACCTTGTACTCATAGCATCAACAGCAGCACCAAAATGCAGCTCAGCCCCTTGCAGCTCACCAGCATGGCTAAACAGTGAGGGCAGCATCTCCACCAACTACGATGGGAGGTCCTGGCTGTTTTGGCTATAAGCTCCAAGATGTCTTTTGCAACTGAGGAATGACCTTTTTTGTACAAAAAACATGGAAAGAGACTCAAGAAAACAAGAGATGAGGTGAAGGCTGCTTCACCACAAGGCTGAGCACCCAGCAGAGCTGCCCCCAGGCAATGACCCGACATGGGGGAGAGCAGCAGGAGCTGGAGTATCCCAGGTCTGGTCCCCCCCAGCTCCCTGCAGTGTCTTCCAGAAGTATAGCACCTGGTTTATCTCAACGGTATTGCAGCACATTGAAAAGACAAGCTTTGTTTCAACCTTCATCCTGTGCCACGCGCAGGAATCCAGTCCCCAACAGGGTCTGCAGGGCTCTCACGGTCTGCACCGTGCTTAGGAGCCAGGCTGGAGATACACCACGCACCTCTACCTGTACACAAACACACTCAGCCATGTAGGAAGAGACCCACCATCCCTGGGGATGGGTGCCCACCCCATCCGGAATGGTTCAGGGTGGAAGCTGTGTGCAGGTCCCCCCGGGGAGAGAGAGGCAGCCAGTGACCTCATGGGTTTCTTCCACCACTGCCCTCTCTGCTGCCGTGAGTCAGAGATTAGCGACAGGCCATTTGTCAGCACTGGTGGCATCATCGCCAATCTCATTTCTGAGCAGACATCTGACCTTGCTCGCATCCCTGTGACCCACGTTACCGCACGGCTCAGACAGCCTCCTGACGGCTCCCAGGGGACACCAGGCAAGGCAGGGGGACCGGGCTGTGACACAGGCTGGTTCCTGGCTCAGCATGCACAAGACAAGACTTTTCAGCTGCAGGATGAGCCCTGAGTGAGCGTTGGCAGGCCTGTCCCGCTGCCCTGCCCTTCTTCCAGCTGGTACCCAGGCACGGGTCTCCCTTGCTGAGGGACAGATCAGGTTATTGGAGAAGGGAGATCTGTCCCCTAAAGGAGGGCTCAGGCAAAGCCAGCCCCGAATCTCAGGAGACGAGAAAACAAAAGAAAAACAAAAGAAAAACAAAACAAAACAAAAGACCTTTTTCCCACATCTGCAGCATTCTGTGTCTCATCTCCATCTGTTGCAGCCCCCCACTACCCAGCCAGCTGGGGGGTTCAACATGCATACCAGCTGTGGCACTCAGACCTCCTCCACAGCCATCCATGATTTAGCCTGAATTCTAACCCAGATCTCACTCCATGAGGAGACCAGATACAACCCAGGGACAGATCCACCCTGCGTTTCTGAGCAGAGCTTGTACCTGTGTCCTGCAGAGCAGGTGAGCTATGCCACAGCATCCACCATCCCTCTGCCCCAAACCAGACCGTGTGGCCACCGTATGTGTCTACTGTGCTGTCACTTGGACACCATGCACAGCTCTGGTCCTCACAGCTCAGAAAGGGAGTTAGTGAGACAGCAAGAGGTACAGAGGATGGGGAACAAAACAGCTTCTGTAACAGGACACTCCAAGACTTTTCTCAACCTCAGAAGAGGGAAAGGGAAGGAGGAGGAGACAGGACTTAGCCACAACAGGCTAGACAAACTGTGTTGGCCAAACCACCATGTTGACACAGCTCCTTGCTAAATGGCAGAAAACAAATTCTTTCAAGAGGAGCAGGGGAAATTCCAGGCGAACAGGTCCTCTGACAAGTCCTGATCCCGATACAAGCTTTGCTTCCACACAACCCTCAGCCTTTGACAGCCAGATGCTGGGAGGGGTGCGTTCCCACCGGGAGGGACGAGACACTCGGCAGGACAGCTCTTCGTCTGCACCAAGTCAAGCCAGTCCCAGCTCTTGTACTTCTCATAAGAGGAACGAATTAAAATGATGTGGGACTGGGAAAAGACACACTCAGTTAAGATGAAGAAATCAGTGCCATTAAACATCATTAGAATAATATGCCCAGAAAGCTTCATAAAAGGAGATACCATATGATTGAATGCTCTCCAGACCCTCATTTCACACAGACCCAAAACACCAGCCGAGAGTCTCTTCTAACAGCCAACTCTTACAACTATCAGAAGGTTTTTTGGTTTTGTTTTTTGAGGTTTTTTTTTTTTCCTGAGGAGCTTTTTAGGTTTGCAATTGTAGTTTCAATTCTTTTAGTTCCTGGGGGAAAAAAAAAAAAAAAAATCATTTTTCATTAAGCTGAAGCAAATGGCATTTTTGCTTGTCAAAAATATTTGACACAACTCTGACAGACTCGACCAGACATATAAATAAAAGATTTAAACCCTTCTGCTTCAGAGCTTAAGAAAAACCCACTGTCAGTCCCACCCCAGGAGAAGCTTTCCCCTACGGGTCACGCTGCCCGGGGGGCTGCCAGCGCCATCCTGGCGCTGATGCTGGGAGGGAGGACAGGCAGCAGCCACACCAGCCTGCTCATCCAAGTAAAACCCCACCAGCCCACGTTCTCCTGCCATCTCCCAAGGCTCAACAAACAAACAGCCGGCTCCGGTGGCAGGGAGGCGAGCGGCATTGATCCCCCTCCCTCTCTCCTGCCACCATCCGTATCCGATAATGGCATCGACCGGGAAGCGCCGGTTGCTTTATTTCCTCAGCCACCCGGGCTGTGCATCAGCAGCCATCAGGCCTCCTTCCCCATCCCTCGTGTCAGCGACAGGGCCGCAGATGCCGTGACAAGATGCAAAGAAGCGTCGAAGCCTGTTTCGAAATCCTTCTATCCTATTCAAGCCAGAGAGGCTTATCTGCATGGATTTATGCTGTTTGCCCCAATATTTAGTTACTGAGCTGACTAATCTGTGTGCAAGAAAAACCCCGGTGGCTGAGCAATCTACATCATTCATCATTTAGATTAGCTATTGTCTTAATCCTCTTTAAACTACTGTATAATACATAAGGGAATGGATGTCCAATATGCTCGGGATATGCAGAAAAAACCCCGGCTGAAGCTCAGAAACTTGGACAGAAGCTCAGAATGACAGATCCTACCAAGCCACGGAAGACAAAGGAAACCTGTTGCACCCCTTGACAGCTGGTTATTCAGCTCTTTCCTCCCCGCCAGCCTTTAATTATTTCCTAGCCGGCTTCCTCGAGCAACACGTAGTTCCCCTGCCCTCTCCCCTCATCACAACCCCGTTATAAACTGAGGACCCCAAACGATGCCAGCTCCACCCCCATATGGTCTTGCTAAGGCTGCTGCCCCACGGACGAGAGCCCTTGGGGCATCCCAAACCAGCATCAGCCACCACATCCGCGCTGCTCTGGGAAGGGAACCAGTTCTGCCCAGCCCAGTGCTGGGCTTTGGGCTCTGCCTTGAAAAACAGGCAGGTTCAGGTCAAGGATGAAGTCTGCTTTTGGTCTCTGGGACCGTGCCGCGCATCACCGCGGCGCCCAGCGGGAGGAGGAACAAAGAACAGGTTTCTTTATGGAAAGAATTTGGGAGGGGAGGGAGGAGAGAAGGAGGGGGTGCAACAAGGCAGTAGCAAATGAGGCTTTAGTTCGTTGCCTGCCAGAGCTGAGGGAGCTAATAAACAGACAGATGAGAGCTAAATTGTCTTCTGAACCTCTGTATCAGTATTCACATTACAGAGGCTGCTTCCAGCAATTCCAGCGTATTAATAATAAATGCTACATAATTACAGCAGACTTGCTTTTGTCTTCTCTTCCTGTTTTCTGTCAATGTCTGCTTAACCCTGTGCAGCCCGCAGCCTGCTCTCCACCTACGCCAGCCCCTCCACGGGGGGCACAGCACCGATGGGTGCCCCTCCTGGCTCCCTCCCGGGCTGGACATGGAGCAAAGGGAGGTGAAGGAAAGCTCAAGAGCTGATCCCAGTCCACAGTCATCACCTTCTACCTGTCAAAGCTGTGATGATGTTGCTGCAGGGCATGAAAAAGCAGTATTTGGGGCTTTGGAGGTAGCCCCAGGCTGGGATGAGTTGGGGACTGTGCAAACGCCATCTCCAGAGCACAGAGGAGCTCCAAATCACCCACAGCCTCTTAATAGACAACGGGGTCTATGGCCTCTGTGGATTTTCACCTTATCCAGATTTGCGGCTGGAGCTGCCTTCCCTACAGAGATGCTTTTGGGGTGTCTCTGCCCCAGCCCATGGGGAGCCCTCCTGCTGCACCCGTGGTAACAGGGCTGTCGGTGGTGGTGGCCCCCAGGATGCGTGGGGCCAGGAGCAATCACTCCACACACTGCTGGGAGGTAGCAGCAGGCTCTGGGGCAACCCCAGAAGGAAGCAACGGGGGGAAGACATAGGAGAGGTCCCACGGGTTCCAAGTCTGGCACTCAGGTAGGGAAAAAACAAGGTCTTTCTGTAATCAAGCTCCAGACCAACACACCTCCATCTTGTGCAGGGCTGCAACCAGATCCCCATGCTCCCCCCCTTGCTCTCCGTAGTGCCAGGGACCATCGGACCCAGCCACTCTTCCCAAGTGTTCTTCCTAGGCAAGCCATACCAAAACACTGTGCTCCATCTGATCATTTCATGAGCTGATTCAAATGAGAGCTAAAGACCCTCTGGCACTTTTTCCCTGACTTTTAGAAGTGTTTCATCCAATCTAGCCACAAACTGAGCTCTGGAGCCTGCTTTGCTTCCCACAGGAGTGGCTCGATAAGCATTTCTTCCTCTGTTACAGGCAAAGAGCATCAAAACTCCGGAGAAGGATCCACATTAACAGTGCAATAGCTGTTTACAGCAGAGCACAGGTTTAATTTGCACCTTTCAGGCTAGCTCTCTCTTTTCCCAGCCTTGCAGGGAGGCTGCCATGCCCCCTAACATGGCTTCAATAATAGAAGAGAACAAATACCTCCAATGGGATTTCTGCGAGAAGAAACCAACATGCAAAACAAAGCGTGCCTGCCTTCCAGTGCAAATTAACTCAGCTTCTGCCCCGACTACAGACCTTTCCAGACATGAGACCTACTGGACGGCAAACGAATGCCAAGCAGCTCAGATGTAAATCTCTCCCCGTGCAGAGAGAGCCACAAATGCTAAGGGAACACTTGGCTCAAACAGCCGAGCATTGAGAAGCCTTGAAATGGAAAAAAAAAAAACAACTCAAAGCTAGCTACATCACTCACAGAGGAAAGACAAGGCTGGAGCAACACACAACTGTCTGTGCCTCAGACACCGGTGTTCCACCCAACCTGGGACATTCACAGCATCCCCCAGCACTGGCTTCCTGCCACCACCCTCCGACGGTTCCCATGGCTGCACACATCCACTTGGCATTTTCTGTGCAGTCTCCTCTGCAAGGTGAAGCACAGAAACATTTTTCTCCTTGTACATGTCATAGTCACTTTTTTGTGGTTCTCAGAAAATGAAGCAGCAACTGGTTGTTCAGGAAGCAACGCTGAAGAAAAAGAACTACAGGTCTTCTCTGTCCTACACCGACCAGTAGAGGTGTCGAGAAAAGCCAGAGGTACAGACCATGAGGGTGATGGAAGGGATGCACAGGACACGAGTCCTCTGGACTGCTCACATGGAGCAGGCATGCCAGAGAAGGATGGAGCACAATGGGGAGTGGGAAAAAAGGGGTATCATCATCATCACATCAAGCATTTCCTTGCGGGACAGCAAGAGGATGGTTACTTTGAGTGTGACATTGCTGATAGAAAGCCATGGGGTATGACAGAGCCCAAGTTCATCCCTACTGGGTGGCCCTTGGCCAGTCACATCTCCATGAGCTGCCTCTCTCAGCAGGGCAGCCCCAGTTTCTTCACTGCAGGGACCTCTACTCGCTGTGCAAAAGGCACTCACCAGGCTGGAGTCCCCACACACCTCTGTGAGCTGCTGTGGCCAGGAAAGTAATAAGCTATTTAGAAAGGGAAGGGAAGGGAAGGGAAGGGAAGGGAAGGGAAGGGAAGGGAAGGAAAGCCCTGTGCGGGGTGGGAGGGAGGAGAAGTTGTTCACAGAGGTGCTGCCTTCCTAATTGTTTGAGGCCGAGGTACCCACAGGCTGCCAGAGCCATCCTCGCCGGAGGGCCAGGAACTGGGCGAGGAGTCTGTTCTTGGCTGACCAGACTGTTCCTACCCAGAAGAACACTGTAACAAACTGTTGTTTGTTTGTTTATTCATTTAGTTTCTCTCTTCCTTGTGTCACTTTCCCACAGGCCCAAACCCTCTCCCTGGGGAAGTGGCGGCCGGTGTCTGGGCCCCTTTTCAGCTCCTGCACAAGTTACTGAACATGCTACGCAGGGTTGTGCAATGAGCTATTTAGAGAGCGTGTGTGCGTGCAGAACTTCAGATTTACTATAGCCTTAATGGACTGAAACATAATTATTTAAAAAAATATAATAATAATTAAAATAAAAACCTCCCATAACTGAAATTTGTCCAAATAAGGAGCAAAATAGCTTTTTTTTTCCCCCTTCGATTCTGGGGAAGTTCTCTTTCAATGCTGCAAGAGGGAGATCAAAACTTAAAATTTATAAAAGACAAGCGGGACACGGTGGGATCTAAGGGAAGGGAAGGGAAGGGAAGGGAAGGGAAGGGAAGGGAAACCCACCAAGAGCTGCAAGGAAGATGACATATGTCAGCCCCAGAAAGGAAGATTCCGAGCTGGACCACAGCTTTGGGACACAAGCAGCCACCCAGCCAAGAGAAGCTGTGCTGCTGGAGCAGCTCCTGCACACAGAGGGAAGCCATAGCCCTGCCAGCCCCTTGCAGCACCCACCAGACACATGGACAACCTCTGTCACTGCTGGGCTGGCTGTCACAGGGGGGTCACAGGCATGGGAGGACAGTGGAGCACCCAGATTGCTCTCTCAATGGCGCCAAACCATCCCAGCATGGATCCTTGCATCGTAGTGCTATGGAGCAATGCAAGATTTACCTCAGGATGATCATCCAGCACTCCCAGATGCAAAGGCAGAAAAGTATTAGGCTTCTGAGCCCCCAGGCTCATCTCCAGGACAGCCTGCGTCCCATCCTCCTGCCTGGGCTCTTTCCCTGCTTTCCAACAACCTCCATGTCCAAGCCTACACCCCAGATCTCAGGGTGCTCCTAGGCAGTTGATGGCAGCACGTTGCAGGCTGCGTGAGCCTCTTGTGTCAGCCCGCTCCGCAAACCATTTCAAAAAAAAGCGAGCAAGTAATTAATGACAAATTAGGCTGCTAATTGATTCTAAGCTCTGTTAGCTCAAGGGGAAACAGAGGCAGAGCTGTGCCCCTCACAGTTTGGCTCACTGATCACAATTGTGATATGAGGGGCATGAGCTCCCCAGGAAAGCTTCTGGAGACACAGTCCCACCTCGAACTGCACACACCAGCCCTGGGATGTCTTAATACCTCACTTCTTCTAGCCCCAACCTTTCTCCAACCACTGTGACAACCAAAGGTCCCCAGCTGACAGTCAGACCCATCTGCAAATCCAAAGACAGCACCCACAAGCACCAGCAATTGTGGGGGACAACCCCAGGCCTCCCCTCAAATAAAGATGTCCTTGCTGGGAAGGGACAAACAGTTTTCCCACCACCACATTCCGGCAGCATTTAAAGGTTTGTACAGCAAGAAGTCCCCATTTTGCTTGGCCCTATATGGACTCCTGCACCTCGCAGGAGGAGAGGACAAGGAGATGAAGCAATGCAAGAATCAGCCCCCACCAGACAGGTAAGATTGGGTCAGTTGAGATCCTAGAGCTGAAGAAACCCTTCCTGACACAAGTATCTCAGCTCTGCTTTCTGGAAAGCTCAGAAACACAGTGCAGAATTACCTCTTCTCTTATTAAGTAACAGGTAATATGTAATTAAATAGTGATATTAATAAATAATGAGCAATAATTCCTTAATAAGGGACAATAAAACTTGAAGTATTGCACTCTATCCCAACTTTTAAGTACATAGGAAGCACAACACTTACAGGCACTGGACAGACCTGGCTTGTGCAGGGGCTCTATGGGAGCAGGACCAGTTCTTCTGGGTTTGGCCATCAAGCAGCCGATGCTAAGGTCTCCATCCATCCACTCTCTCACCGCCCTTCTCCTCGGGCAGCTCAATTAGGCCTAACGAATTACATCC
The DNA here is from genome assembly GCF_001431845.1 of Calidris pugnax. Taxonomy (NCBI): domain Eukaryota; kingdom Metazoa; phylum Chordata; class Aves; order Charadriiformes; family Scolopacidae; genus Calidris; species Calidris pugnax. The sequence goes on along the minus strand of NW_015090963.1, from coordinate 895,997 downwards.
AGCACGAGTCACGAGCAAGCGCTGGAAGACTTGGCGACCATGGTGCTGTGCAAGCAGAAGGTGAATAAATAAAATTGACTCGAGTTGACAGAAAACTGCTCAGTGAAACTCATTGCAAGTTGCCAATTCAGTGACAGAGATTCTGTAGCAAAGCATCTGTTTGAGTGACTTTGGCTCAAAAGGGGACAAAAGAAAACGTGGCAAAAAGCACTTCGACTTTTAAATAGGAAAAACTCCAAGGAAGTTTTATACTGTTTCAACATTTAAGTTTAAAAAAAAAAAAAAGTTTAACCAAGAAGAATGAAATACTGTTAGTTACCAGAATGGATTTAGGATCCATAGATGGACAATAACATAGTCTGGTCCAGACCTCAACCTAACACCATGCAGGAGGAGCAGGACCAGCCAGCCTGCAGGTCATGGGGACAAGATACTTCTCAGTACCTGACAGGCAATCGGATGCTCCAAATTGGGCTGTTGTCTGCTGCCCTGTCCATCTCCTGCCTCTCCTCATCCATTGATGGGCTCGAGACAGCAATAAGAGCCTCCTCAACACTCTTCTTCACCTTCCCTTCCCCGGGCTGCACAGACCCTCTCTCTTAGCATATCCGACACCACTCTTCTCCATGAACCATCCGAGTTTCCCTGCTGACAGCCACTGATGAGTTTTGACATCAACATTCCCGCGGGAGATGCTGGTGGGGAATTATTGTAAAGCAGGACAGACCGCGCAGCTTCCTAGAGGGCAAGAAACTCTTCCCAAATCTAGTCGTGGCCATAATCGACTGTCACAGCTTCCGCCTCAAAAATAAAGAGCCTGGCTCCACGGCAATGCAAACAGTTACTGTTTCAACACAGTTTTCCCCCCATTCCTTCAATTCGAAGTCAATTACGGCAAGGTTAATGGGGCAGAGAGGATGCCAGTCGGCTGGGTAATGATGTCAAAGCACCTGGCATTGCCTGGGCAACAGCTAGGCAGCGGGGATGCAAATGAAGGCACAGGATTGCACTTGGTCCCTGGAAACGAGCTGATGCAATTGAGCGTGTCAGCATTAATGAACATGGAAATAACGAGAGCACCCAGAGAAACAAGACACTGATGGCAGGGGTTGGGGCGGGGTGGGGGAGGAGGGGTGCTGAACCCAGTGTGAAGAGATGGCTATGGGCACAGCACGCTGGAGGTCAACGGGAGAAGGCCTTCATGGTGCTGTTTCCTCCAGGTCTTCACCCACAGGTGCTTCCCACGGTTTAACACTCCAGCTTTGCACACCCAAGACAGACCATGCTGCCCCTCTGCTGAAGTCTCTCCTCCTCCAGCAGCTTCTGGCTCTTCTCCAGGCAAGCTGTGACAGGGAGAGCAAGAGGGGAGCTGCACTGAGATGTGCATCAAGAGGGCACATCTCAGAGTGACCTGGTAAACACGGGGCCGGGGCAGCAGAGACCAAGGGGCAAGAGGTGCATGGGAGCAGAGGTGCGTGAGGGCATTTCGGTGCAAGGAGCAGTGACCTGCTCAGCAGGAAGGCTGCCCCAGCAGGGCAGTCCAGCTCTTTCCAAAGCTGGCTGTCACCACATCATCTGCAATTAATATTTTGAGGCTTGCAGGCCAAGCAACAGGAGCTGTTATGTAGGACATTGTCTGCCAGGGTAGCAATTGGCACATCATGCTTCCACGGAGCAGGACTACACGGCAGCAGATAAGAGTGCTTCAAGCCTCGGACACCAGCAAGATATTTCCAGTTTTGGTCCATCATCCAGCTGCTGTATTGTCTCCCTAGTCCACGAGTTCCACCAGATCCCCCTCAGGGCATTTACTACTTGGAAAACCATCACTCCTATACTGTAATATTCAGTGGTTTTCTATCCTTGGCCTTTAAGTCCACTCCGTGCCACCGCTCTCCCTCTTCCCTGACCCCACTCACTCTCCTGCACAGCTGCAGTGATGTAGCTGCCTTTGGTCCCTGAGCAGAGGCCATCCATCCCTCCACATCCCAGTGACATAGGTGGGCTGGTGCCCCACACACACTCTCTTGTGCTTTCTTTCTGCTGCGCTCATCAACTCCACAGCCCACCCCTGAAATACGTTCCAGGGTCGCAGCAGCCGTGGTGAGGTCCCACAGGGGTTCTCCTGCCCCAAGAAAAGCTACTTTAGACGGGCAGGGGGAAGGTGACAGCATTTGTCACACTAGTGACGAGCAGAGATGCAGCTGTGCAAATGAGACCCCAGCAACCACCTCCCAGCCCCAGGGATTCCCCACAGGCAATGAAGAGCGGTATCAGGGACACAAAGCAGCCAGCACCACAGGGGAGCAGTTGGGTCATGCATCCATTTACAAGGTCATCCCCCTGTGCCTCTTTAAAGCCCTCCACTTTCCACCGAGGCAAGTCAAGGTGACTTGGAAAGCCCTTGCTGCTCCTGCTCCCACCCGATACTCTCTGCTATCCCCTGTCCCTGCCCCCTGAGCCCCTCAGAGCAGAGAGCATCCTTCTCTGCTCTCTGGAAACAGCCCAGCAAAGCAGCAGCCTGTGCCATAAATAACACTGGCAATGGGCAAGAGCAGAGCAGCCATGGGCTCTGCAGGGACCGGAGCATCCCCGGCCAACCCATGCCCAGGCTCTGAGGGACACAGGGCTTGCCCTGAGCAAACACCTTCCAAACATCCTCCCTGTCCACCACAGAAGGACCAGGCATGCCTGGGCTCACTGCAGTGCCAGCCCCAATGCCAGGCCTCTCCTTGAGTGCCAGCATGTTGCTTTTAAATGTCAGCAGTAAAATCAGCTACACATCAGAGGGAATTAAATGGAGGAGGAGGGGGAGGCCGGGGGGGGGGCGGAGGAGGGGG
>NW_015090963.1:867301-892560 GCF_001431845.1 Calidris pugnax | reverse complement strand
AGGAGGGGGGAGGAAAAAGAGAGAAAGACGAAAGGGAGAAGAGACAGCTCTGCTAATAGCGAGTCAGCCAGAAGTCTCCGAATCCATTTGAAATGCGTAGGGCTTAATTTAACTTAATGGTTTTGTCAAACATTGGCACTCTGTTAAAAGCACAGGAGAGCTGGTAATCCAAATGCCAGTGGCTCTGCTTTTGCTAGTCACAAGGAGGCTGCTGTTCAAGTCCCCAGATAGATCCATCTGGCTTCACGAAAGCAGCAAGCATGGCCCTGGCTACTGCAGTCACTCATTAGGGCAGCTCTGTATTTACTTAGCACTGGCAGCAGCCCTGGCTTTGCCCAGAACACAAAAACAAACACAGCCACTGCATATCTGAGCTTGTACACGTCTTAAGGCAGCTCCAGGCCTCTCCTGAAAACACAGCTCAGTCAGGAGAAGAGAGATTTGCAATTCCCCCTCGGGAAGACAAAAACAAAATCTCTCACCTACGTGGACTTTGGAAAGAAAGTTGGAAGAAAGTAGAAAGAAAAACCTCATTGCTCAGTGGCAGGCAGGAGGAAGCCACGGTTTGAGCAGCAAAAGCCAGTTCCCCAGCCAGCCCTGCTCTCCCTCCTCCCTCCAGTAGCACCAGTTCAAGGGCTCCCAGCAGCTCCATGAGACAGAATGGGGCTCAACCCCAGGGGAAACCAGGCAGCACCAGCTCTGCCGCTGTCAAACCCTCTTTTAGAGGAAAAAACAGAAGTATCAACCTGCGGTTTAAGATGATCTTGCCTCTGCAGACAGGAGACTGAGCCCACCTCTGCACACAGTAGGGACAAGACAGAGGGTGTTTAAAGCTCCTCGCCTGCCCTGATGCCTTGTCCTGGCAGCAGATGGGGAGCTCAGGACATCTCACATGCTGCCTTGTGGTTTTGCACCAGCTCTGAGGACACCTCTGGATGACCTGAAGCACCAGGCACTGTGTGATTCAAGCCACTGAGACACAGGCACAGCAGGGACAGGGACCAGGGCATTCTCCCCTTTGCAGTGACAACAGTCCAAAAAGGTCAAGCTTGCTCATACTGTCTTAGGAGGAGGCTAAAACATTGCTTTTAACCTAGCAACCATCTGCAGGACATCAGTCAGCCGCCAGTCTGTCCTCTGCACCCACATCCTCCCATGCGCCAGCAGTCACCACAAACTGGTGAGACCAGAGACATTGGGGGCACAGCTCTGCCCACCTCCCCAGCCCTATGTCCTCCCAACAGCAGACCCCAGAAACCTCCCCTTGCCCAGAGCAGAGCCTCTATTTCCCAGCATATCCCCCAGCCCTCCCTCCAGCTCAGTGTGGAGCACCCTACCTGCCACGTACCCCAGGCAGCAGGGTTTCTCCAAAGGGCCAGTGCTAAAGGAAGCAGTGCTGCCAATGCCCAGCCTCTTGGGACAGCCCCAGAGCAAAGGGCTGAAGAGGGAAACAAGCCCTAAACTCCAGGGCCATGGGCACATCCTCCCTCTCCACACAGTGCAGGTGGGGAAGGGGCTCCAGGAAAATTCAGGGGGGGCAGCAGAGGCTTTTGAGCCTCTGCATCCCCTTAAACCTCCCCCTCCATCCCAGGATCTGGATTCCTGTTTGATTTAAGACGCAAATGGGATCGAGTTTAAAGGTCTCAGCCTGGCCCTTGACTCCTTGGTGGGAGTCTTTCCACATCACAAAACCACCAGACAATTCAGCCTGATTGACAGCCTTTCAGGCAGAGAGGCCCGGGGCTGGAGGGAGAGGAGGGGGCCGTGGGTCAGGGCTAAGGGAGGGGGCAGCCAGAGCCATGCATAGGGCTGGGAGAGCAGGGGATGGCTGCGAGGAGGGGACCATGCTCAAGGTTTGTGCCTCCACGGGAAAAAGCTTTCTGGGGAAGGACGAGAGAGGCTAGAACATCCTTGAAGGATGCAGTTCCACTTAGTACTTGCAAAAGCCAATCTGCAGACAGCACGCACAAGGGGAAAAAAAAATAAACAAAACAAAACCAAAAAGATTTGGTTAAAAGAGTTGGTTTAATGCACTTTTTCCCCAGGTAAGTGGGCAGCAGTGTACATGAGAGAAAGCAGGGAGCTGCAGAGAAGGCAGAAAGGGGATCCCAGGCTCAGAGAGAGGAGAGGGGTCAGTGACAGGCAAGAGCCAGGAGGGATCAGGAGTGGGAAAGTGACGCGGCAGCTCAGAAGCACATACATGTGGACATGTGCACCCTGTGCCATATTCTGCCTCCTGCCCCATCCCTTCTCTCCTGCCCCATCCCTTCTCTCCAGCTCCAGCAAAGCCCAGCCCAGTGAAAGGACATGACCATGCTTCCCCTGCAGCAAGAGGCAGGGTCCCCAGAACAGCCAGCAGAAAACATGAAGTGATTCCTTATCTCCTCCAACATCCTCACACCCCAGCTTAGAGAGGCTGGGCACAACCCACGGCTCCCTCCAATACAGCTTTTCCCCCTGTAGCAGGGCTGATGCCAACACCCTCCATGGGTCTGCAGAGCCCAGTCTTCTCCCACATGTGGCCAGCCCCCTCCCAAGCCCCCTAACATCGCTAATTTGGGGGGAAGGTTCTTTTAAATGTACTCTCACCTTGCAGTCTGGGTCAAACCCATCTTTGCCAGCCCCTGGTCTCAAGAGGACACAATGCACCTCTTCGATAAGCTGAGAGTTGTCACTTGGGGAGACCAGGCAAGGGAATGTAAGAAGACCACAGATACTTGTCACGCTATCTTATTTATCCCCCCTTCTGCACACAGGAAACCCTTTCTCCTACCTTTTTTTTTTTTTTTTTTTCCCTCCTTTAAATAAAAGAGAAAAATTTTAAGCTGGTGCTTTAAAGCACAGCAACCGCCAGCCCATCTCCACGGCTTGCCAAGAGAGCAATTCATCCTCTGCCTCTATTCTGCAGTAGGTAAAGCCCCCCCCCTCGCTTTTGTTCATCTCCCCGCTCTTTTGTCTGGCCCTGAAAGCGTTGATCACTCCTGCATGAGGAATGTGAAACTGATGTGATGTGATAGGAACAATGCTCCAGCCCTGCTCCTTGCAGCCACATCAAAGTCCCCATTTGCATGGCTTCCCCTCGCCTGCCTGTCCCCCTCTGCCCCCAGCCGTGCTCTGGCTGCTTCAGCGCCTTCATTGTCCTCCCAGCTTCGAGAAGCAGCCTTGGCCTCCTGCTAAAAGGCTCTCAATGGCCTCCCAACGCCTGCCGCTGCCTCCACTCACCCATGGGAGATGGCACCCACAGGCAGCATCTGGCTGGCAGGAGAGGTGGCATCGATACAGGCTGGGATGCACCGGGACAATGTCTCTGTTAATCTCGCTGCTGATTTGGTACCTGCTCCCAGATGGATGCTTCTCCTCCATGGCACTGCGAGGCTGGGGTAGAGGAATCTAAGCAAAGGGTCCAAGAGGTGAGGAAGAGCCGATAAACCAGGAGGTGTGGGGACCAACGCTGCTAGAGGGGAACAGGGAAGTGTGTGGAGAGCATTTACATAAAAATTGGGACATTTCTTCAGCCAAGGAAGGGGACAGAGGGAGTTCACACTGAAAATGCCCTGCTCTTGCACCGTCTGGAGAAGGCAGACCCCTGCCTGTCCTTCTGGTGCAGGAGGAGAGACCAGGAGCCAGACACTCAGCGAGGACATGACCAGGCACCACCCCACCTGTAGCAGTGCCAGCCCATGCAGCCCCCTCCGGCGCTGGCAGCAGGACAGTGCTCAGCAGATGCTGCAAAGCCACCAGAGCAGCTGGACAAACACAGCTCTGCGTCCAGGCAGCCTCCTGCCAGGCTGCCGAGCCCAGCCATGCTGCCAGAAGGTAAAAATCCCGCTGCTGCCCTGTAATGAGCAGCCAGAACCCCATGCCAAGAGATGCCCTTCCCACAGCATGCTTCACAAGGAGTCACCGCCTCTCCAGACCTCATCAGGTCAAAGGCTTGAACCCAGGGCCAGCACAGGAGGCTGCTGAGAGAAAACAAACCCTCCAGCAAGACAGAGAGCCTCTCCCCAGTTCCACAGCAGCTGCGGCTCCATGGCGAGCCTGTGCCAATGTGACAGCAGCTGGAAAGTGATAGGTTTCCAGCTCCCCAAGGCATTCTCTGCCTCCAAGCTCCCCGGGGACCTTCGGCAAGCAAACTCCATTTCCCTGGGGACAGCCAGCTGCCTGCTGCCAGCCAGGGGGATGCTGGCAGCACCCAGGCAGGGAAAGGGAAAGCCAGGCACTGTCCATGCCACCTGGGGTGCAAGGGGAAGGCTGGCATGGGATGAGACTGGAGGAAAGCACTAGTGGGACCACACAGAACCATGCAGCACCAACCTAGACTGGAAACAGGAGGGACACTGATGCCCCTGCACAACTGAGTTGCCACTGATGCACCTTACAAGCTGAAAGCCTTAATTTTTGGTGGAAAATAGAAATAAGAGACTATACACTGAATTTACCCGTGCTACTGAGACCAGTGTAATATTGATTCCTTCACGTCCTCATCCTGAAGTATGGAACTTCCATTTAACCTTAACACCAAGCATGATGCCGAGCCGCTCTGTGTCACTAACCAACACACAGAGGCAGCCAGCGCCTGCCTGCAGGAAAAAAAAGAGGCTTCTAGGACCAGCCATTTCCAACACAGCAAGCAAGACCCAGGTAATGAATGCTTCGAGTCCAAGCACATCTCCAGTTTGCACCTCATACAGAAGATCAGCGATCCAGAGGGACTCCAGGTGTTCTGACTTCAAATGCATAGAAAATGCAAACCAACTGTCCAAGAGCCATTTCTGGATTATCAGCCCACAGATCAACATGCTCTATGGGTTACCGTGTAGGACGCACTGCTCTAATGTTAAACAGACACTTCTGAAGCACTTCCCCGGCCACCTGTACCCAAGCAGCCCCACAAATCTTGAGAGCCCCTGCCTCTTTCTTTAGTTTTTGCCTGGTTATTGCGGCCCCCCTGTTCAAGCCCCTCTGCTCTTCATCCCTAGCTGAGGTTCAGCAGCCCGCCAAGGGACACAGCACTGGCAACTGTTCCTGATTTATACTGATGGAGAATATAACTTCTCTTTAGAAAAGTAAATAAAACCACTACCAAAAAGCAGAGCACTTTTATTTTTTTTATTATTTATTATTAACAAGCATGTTTCTGCCTCAGTGCCTAAGGTGGGGGGGGGCAGGACAGTCAATGTGGGACAACTGAGCCCACCTTCCTAACACTTTGGGTCAGATTTGCTACACAAAAAAACCTCTGTTGTACATTAGACCTGGCCAATGTCACGTCTGGTTAGAAAAAACTCCGCCAGAGGAACACCCTGATTAAGGAGGACATTTCATTCTGGCAGTTAGATTTTTCCCTGCCAAGCTGGTTTACCTTAGGATAACACCAGTAAGGCTGTTTTGCTCTAGCTGTCCTCGCACACTAACCAGAGGCCCCAGCAGCTCTGAGGCTCCTTTACTGTGTTGAGGGGAGCATAGTGCACCCAACTGTTGCTGCCCACCACCCTGCTGGGCTCCCACCTGGTCACCCCCCTGGGACCTGAAGCTCAGAGTCCCCTCTGTGTCCCCAGGAGGAAAGGAGTCCCCCGCAGCCCAGGAGGGAAGGTGGCATCCGCCCTTTTTGGTAGCTATAATGGTGCAACATGTGGCTTTGCTCAAAGAGATGAAAGCCTGCAGGACAACAGGGTAGGAGCCTTGCTCTTCTGTTGCTGGCAGAAGAGGTCACAGATAAGATGCTGTAACACCTCCCCAGTGCTCCATCACCCGGCCCTCCACACAGCTGTCAGCAAAGCAGAATAAGTTCATCAGAAGAGTCCCCGCCAATGCTGCATCAAGAGCAGAGAGCAGATGCTTTGTGCCAGTAAGAATCATAGAATCATAGAATCGTCCAGGCTGGAAGGGACCTCCAAAGATCATCTAGTCCGACCTCCACAAAGTCAGCAGGGACACCCCCAACTAGACCAGGTTGCCCAGGGCCTCATCGAGCCTCACCTTGAATATCTCCAGGGATGGGGCCTCAACCACCTCCCTGGGCAACCTGTTCCAGTGCTCCACCACCCTCACAGTAAAGAGCTTTCTCCTAATCTCCAATCTAAATCTGCTCCCCTCCAGCTTAAAGCCATTTCCCGTCATCCTATCACTACAGGCCTTCATAAACAGGCTCTCCCCAGCCTTCCTCTAGGCCCCCTTCAGGTACTGGATAGAAACATAGAATGTGATCCCCACACAGTGCTCACTGGGGAGTTAAATCCAGACCCTAAAAGGTGGTGAACCATTGGAGAAACACCCCCCCCTCAAGCAGGGGTGGCTACCATTCCTCCCCCCGGGGATCAGGCACCAGAAGACATCCATCCTCTCCCCTTGCTCTACCCCAGCGGTCCCCACCGACTCCCAGCCACCTCCAGCAGCTGGTGCCGAGCACACGGGATGCTGCATCCAGAGGGAGCCTCCTCAGGTTTTCTTAGACCTAACCCAGCATCGCAGCTTGCTGAAGCTCAACAGCATCATTCGAGCAGACTCCTGACCCTTCCAGCATGTATACAGAGCTATAAGGCAGCAAGGCTGTTAAACAGAGCTGCCCCGCTCGCTGCACTCGGTTGCCATCGGAGGCATACCACAGGTGAACCTTGAATACAGCTAGACAGATGTTGTTTCAGGGCTTGCTAATTCTCTGTCCCTAACTCATTCCTGGTTCCTGCAAGATACAGTCAATTCTTGACCAGCCACTGCACATGCATGTTTCTTTGCTTTCAATTCGGCCAGCAAAATCCATTTACCGTGCCTGTCTCATCCGGTTTCCGTCAAGCCTGCTGAATTCTCCTTCAGTGAAATAAGCAAGTTTACTGTAACACCCTCTTTTGTAAGAGCACGGCTAAAATGACAGTCTTTCTGGTGCCTGACTATTTCCCTTCACAGCAGGAGCTAAACACTGCTTGTTTTCAATTGTGAACTGTTCCGACTTCTTGAAATGCATGAAAGTACCAAGGGGGTCAATTTAACAGGGAAAGAGGTTTCTAAAAGAGAATATTTATTTGCCTTGCAGTTTGCTGTGGAGAAGTTTAGGCTAGTAATTTACTAGCCAAGGACGAGGGGGTCCTCCAGGTGAACATGAGAGAGAAGAGACGCAGCTCAACATCTGCATTGTCCAACGTTGGCCATGAGGAGATAGACACCAAATTGTCGGTCTAAGGTTCCCGGATGCAAAGCCTTGCCCTACTTGGTGGGCCTGGGGGAAGCAGGGCAAAAGCCCCCCCAGCTTGCGCAGCCCAGGTTTTTTTTGCTTTCAGTGCCAGAGCCATAGACCACCTTTGGGCCTTGCAGAAGATGATCCCAGTCCTCTGCAGTACGTGATTCCACTTGAAGGCACTTCCCAAATGCTTCCTAGGCTGAGCTCAGGGCAGGACAGTGGGAACAGAAAACCTAGATTTGTTCCTCCCACACCACCTACTCCTTCCTTATTGCTTTTCTGGTGACAGGCATCCATGGCAAAGGATCTACAAGACACTAACAAACAGGTAGCAGCAGAGTCAGAGTGACCCTTTTATTCAAAAACAGCTGAACAACCAGGCCAAACTTGCTATCTGCAAGCACCTGGAAGACTACTGACTTCTGCTCAGAAGTGGCCACCAGCAGCCCAAAAGCAGGTGGGGGGAGACCCCAGGGATGGACACCAAAGAAGGAAGCCACCAGAGAGCTGTCCTCCCATCCCTGCTTCTGCCTGAGTGGGACAACTGCACATCTGGAGCCAGGCAGCTGATGGGAACCCAGCATGGGGCACACCAAGCTCTGCGCAAGGAAACCTGGCCCCTCTACTCCATTTGCAAAACACTTGAAGCCTGATGCTTTCAGCACAGGAAACGTCCAATGTCCTTACACTTTAGGGCTGAATTCCCCCTCCTGCAGTAGCCTGCAGTTTTCATTTCTCATCTTCTCAGGTTATAGTTTCCTTACATTCTTTTCACATCCTTGCTGTTTTTTTGGAGGCTCCTCAAGTTTCATCCTCTTTTCCAAATTACACGAGCTGAACTTAAGACTTCTGCTACTCCTCCCTGCTCATTAGAAGACATAAATTAAAAGCAGAATTAAAGAGTTTATTTGCAATACCACTTGAGACACCTTCAAGCCTCTCATTGCCTTGCCACGCACTGTGAATTCTGACCCACCAAGGGACTTCACGTCCAGACCTTGCCAAGTTTATCTACATCCTACATCCTTCCTACATCTAGGTTTGGGGGAACAGCTCTCATGCTTCTCAGAAATAAGACAATCTCGAGGCTTTGCTGGAAGCTTCAGGTTCCTGCATCAACTTTGTTGGAAAATTTTCCACCCAGTAAGGTCTTTTGACACTGTAGAGCAGATATGACCCATCTGCAGAAAAAACATGCAACATGATTTATTTATTTTTTTTTATCCTTTCACGGAATTTGGGTAGGATGTTACCAGACCTGCACAGGAAACTGAGCTATTGCCTGCAGGGCCCTGGTCAAGCAGAGCCTCCCATGGAGACCACAGCTACAGTGAGCCAAGGAAAATCACTGCACACCAGCCTGCTGCCAGGACTAACAGCATCCTGTTGATTTCTACATTTCCAGAAGCCAAGCAATTGAGGACCTGCAGATTTTTATTGCTATGCTCTGCTACACCCATCCTCTCCCCTCTGCGATCCTGCATGCCAGGGAAGTGGCTGGGAGACATGCCTGTTGCCCCATGCTCAGGACCTGAGGTGATGATGTTACTACCCAAAAGCTCAGGGAGGTTTTCTGAGAGCAATCAAAGCGGTTTCTGAAGCCTCGTACAATGCTCACAGGTACAGCCCCTGCTGTTAAAAGCTCAGTTGGCACAAGCCAGTGGCACGGGGCTTGCAGAGTCCTGCCCATCAGCCAGCAGCATTCACACCCTGGGGTCACACATGGATCCAGGCAAGATGCAAAGCTGAGCTCCAGCATCCCAGGGAGTAAGGGCTTGGGGCAGAGAACCCAACAGCCTGTGGGAAAAGAGCAGCAAGAAGGACTGAGCACGTGTCACAAGATATTCAACCCCAGGCTCGTCACCGGAAAGGAGCTGGGAGCGACGAGGACAAAGAGCACAAAGCCAGCAGCTCAACAACTGTCAGCTCCGAGCGCCAAGGCACGGCCAGAGCACACGGGCCATCACCGCTACGTAAGACACCACATGCCTTAATCTCTCCCCGGGGATAGAGCCTCTTCCAGCCCCGACTGTTTGTGTATTCAGCTAATTTTGTTGCTTGACTTTCCACCTACTTGCTCAGCGGAAAGTCGATCCTCCCAAGTCATCATCACTATTTCATCCCTACCCTCAGACGCAAGGCCAGGGCATAAGCAAAACCCCGCTCCGCTGCAAACCCAGTGTCACAAGGGCAACTGGCTCCCCTTCATGTGTCCCCTTCGCCGAAGCTCCTCGCCCAGCCCGAGCACTGCGTGTGCCAGCACAGCCAAGCACTGCAACCCACTTGTTGGTCTAAATGAGGCCTCATATATTCTAAAATGCAGCTCCAAATCTCCTCCGTGGCTCCTACACACGAGTCAGGCTGTTCAAGGACAGTCGTATAATTAAGGGGAAAAAAATACCCTGCATACACCAGGGAGCATCCCGAACAGCATGAGCTTAGTGTTAGCTCTTGCTAGAGCACAGCGAGGCTATTCCTGGCTGCTGCCTTCAGTGCTGGTGTGTCCGCGCTCACAAAAAAAAAAGAAAAAAAAAAAAGAAAGAAGTTGTGGAAGTGGAACAGCTTCCAAGAAGAATTAGGAGAATGAGTCGGGAACTGGAAAGCCTGCTGTGCCGCCACAGGCTCAAGTGCTCAATTGGTCCAACTAAGCCAAGAGACGATCAGGAGAGAGGATTTAATCGCCCCCTGCAAAAGTACTGGTGCAGGGAGAATATTTCTGCTGGCAGCAGGGACCCTGCCTCTGGGTCTGCCAAGGGGGAAAGAGTCATATCTGCCCCTTGCTCGGGTTCCTGCTAAGTGCCCTTCCCGAGAGGGGAGAAGGCACGACTGCTCCTGGATGAGGCAAAGGGCAGGATCGGAAAGGGCTATGGGGTCAGATCCCACACATCAAAGGAGACGGTTCAGCTTGTGGGTCACTGTAAGAGGGCAAACAAACTACTCTGGGCTGGGAAGCATTGCGCCCAAGTCTCAGTTCCAACCACAAGCCACCCCACCCTTAAGCCCCCAAGTGTAACAGAGGAGGGCAGATGAGCAGTGGAGATGCCCTGGTCCCCTCCTTCCAGACCAGCCACAAAGATGAACCAGAAGCCAAGCCATGTTGCAACACTAAGGGTATCTTACTGATGGCCCACCCCAAGATGTCCCTCTGCACCTTTAGCTCTTTGTTGCATGTGCAAGAAGTACCAAAGAAGGCAGCCCATGTTCTCACTAAAGACACTCAGGCCAATGGTCATTTGGAAAAAGGGAAGGCAGATCATGTTGTTTTTAAAATGCAAGTCAGCTATCCTCACTGGATCTGGAGGAGTATCAAGTAGGACAGACCAGCAACCTTGAGAGGTCAGAACAGGCATCCCATGTGCTTCTCCAGCACTTTGAAGTCTCACCGTCCTTTCATTCCTGCCTCCACGTTGAAACCATTTTCACCAAGGAAGCCTTCCATCAAGCCGCTGCGCTAAAACCCAGCGGCAACGCTGAAACCTGCTCTTCACGCCTCCCTCCACTTACAGTGCTCACTTCACCTTTAAAGCAAGGCTGCCCAGGATGCCTACTTGAGCTGAGTAATAAATGGCAGGGATCAGCCTGCTGCCAGGCTGTGGCTGTAATCCCATCGCAGAGCGGCGTCCCGGGGAGCCGGGTGGCAAGCAGAGAGAGCAGGGGACATGGCACAGCTCCCTGCACGGGCAGCAACAACCCCCTCGTGTCCCTCAGGCTGGTACCCACCCTGCCCTGGCAGCACACCCTGGCACCAGCCTCCCTTCTTCTTTTCTTTTTTTTTTTTCTTTTTTTTTTAAATAAGCAAAAGGGACATCAGTTATTTACATTCAATGACCAGTTCCCCTAATGCCCTGAAGAGTATTTACTGAGGTTAGCCAAGCTTTCGAGATGCTTGCAAAGTACCCTCAAGCTTTCCTTAATAGCAATTTCTGCACAGTCGCCTTTTGTTCCCAATCTCCCCCACACCTCTTTGGGGTTTTTTTAATCTTGCTAAAGGCAGGTATAAAGCGATGGTGAGGATCTCAGTCATTTGAGAAGGGTAAAGAAATTGGTGAGAAACCAATTCTATTTAATAGACCTATTGTCTCCCTTGTATTTACTCCTCCTTGGCAGTACTGTGAAATAGCCTTTCTCCCTCTTTCCATCGCCAGCTGGAAGGGCTGAGATCATACAGCTCAGACACCTCCACATCATGACTTAAAGATTCATCCTCTTGCATTCAAGAGGGTCCACACTCCTCTCTGGCATCCAGCAGCATCCCTGCAGACATGACAAGTTTTTAATAGCTTGATCACTCTTCCCAGTCCCCACAGAAACCCATGTACAAGCACTCTTCTGTTCTTCTCCATTTTATTTCCCTCACTGCTGCATTTTGCCTTCTTAATTTCTTTCTTTCCTGGTTCTTTCCCTGACGCAATCCTCCAGGGCCACTTTACACCTTCCAGAGCCTGTGATTTTTGAGTCCACTTTCTCCTCCAGTTTCCCCAGCTACCGAATCACTGACGTAAAAACACAACTGGGCAAGGTACCCTGGGGGACACAAGGCTGCCCACAAGTTCCCAGCAAGGTTCCTGCCTGGGGGATTTCTTGCCCCACCACAGCCCTTCGCTGCTTCATCACAGCCTTCCCATCACCTCCTCCTGAAGGCAGCTGTGGCCAGCACCAACCCTTTGGTCCCTGGACCTCTGCTGTCTCGTAATGCCACTGCCTCCGCAGCAGGCTCCCGGGCTGGCTGCATCAGCCAGCACGCTGCCAAGACATCTTGTCCCCACCATCCATTTACGCTCGTGTCTGAGCCGTGCCCAGAGCCTCCAGCTGAGACAGCAGCTCCAACACCGCAGGCACAGCAAGAGGCCCTGCCTGGAAAGATTTACAGCCTAGGGAGACACAGCAGGTGGGGGAAAAAGAAACAAAACCAACAAGACCAAAAAAATAACAGGTCCAGAGAGAAAAAGGCAACTACTTGCAGGCCACAGAGCAGCAGACCATGCTGCATGCCATGCACTTCTCTTTCTCCACTGCCTGATGTGCGAATCTGCAACTGTTTCTGCAGGTCTAAGAACTAAGAAGTTCCACCTAAACATGAAGAGGAACTTCTTCACTGTGAGAGTGGTGGAGCACTGGAACAGGCTGCCCAGAGAGGTGGTGGAGTCTCCTTCCCTGGAGACATTCAAAAAGGACCTGGACAAGATCCTGTACAACCTGCTCTAGGTAGACCCACTCCAGTGGGGGGGTTGGGCTTGATGATCTCCAGAGGTCCCTTCCAACCCCGTATGATTCTATGACTGGCAGAGGCTGGAGCAACCCAGCTCAAACATCTTTGCACAAGCATGGCTTTCAGGCACCAGTGCAAAGAAACGTCTGAGCGAGCAAGGAGGGAGGGAATCAGACTTGAAGCGCTAGCCAAGAAAAGGCTGTTTTGTTTTTGCATGAACTCTACCCACCCTTCACCTTCAAGGGCACTTCCTCCCCCTGCCACAAGTAACAAGCACAGATAATTGAAAGAAAACATCATTTCCCAGAGCACTTCTGATCCGTATTATCCATGCTCATTACAAGCTGTGAGGCTCGTTCTGGTCTCCACCAGCTCCAAGCAAACAGGAAAGACTGCAGCACAGGGACAAGGGGCAGAAGAGCAGCTGAGAATGATACAAACCAAACCGAGCCACTTAATAGCTCCTGAAGGACCTGCAGCCACAGGGACACATGGGCTTGTACTCAGGCCAGGACATCAAAGGCGCAGGGTCACCTCCACAGCTGAAATTGCCTCCTATAGCTTATGTGGGAAAGCGGGTTTAACTGGGCAGTGCTGGAGCACCAGAGGCAGAGCTCAATTCCCATCTGCCCAGTGGTTTATGTGTGTTTTGTCTTGCCCTCCTCCAGGTTGCCTCCTCACCTTGGCAACAGTACCTTGCTGATCACTCCGAGAAAAAGATGACTTGGAAGAGTGAAGAAGTTTTTCCTCCTCTTTTTTTAAACTTTGGGGTGTTGTTTGGTGTTTGGTTGTTGTTGTTGTTGGGTTTTTTTGCCATTGCATGAGCACAAGGGAGCTCTTCCCTGCTGCTAAGCTGTGGCTACTTCTACCCTGCTGCCATGGCTGGTTGGAGCCTCCCTGGAGGTAACTGGATAGACGTGTGGTCTCCAGGTTGTGGTGGGCTGACCCTGGTTAGATGCCAGTGCCCACCAAAGCTACTCTATCATCCTCCTCCTCAACTGTACAAGAGAGAGAAAAATGTATTGAAAGGCTTGTGGGTCGAGATGAGGACACAGAGAGATCATGCAGCAATTACCATCACAGGCAAAACAGGCTCGACTTGGGGAAATCAGTTTAATTTATTAGCAATCCATTCAGAATTGGATAATGAGAAATAAACCCAAATCTTAAAACATCCTCCATCCACCCCTCCCTTCTTCCCGGGCTCAACTTCACTCCTGATTTTCTCTACATCCTCCCCACCAGTAGCACAGGGGCACAGGGAGTGTGAGTTGCCCTCAGTTCTTCACACGTTGTATCTGCTGCTCCTTCCTCCTTATGCTCTTCCCCTGCTCCAGCGTGGGATCCCTCCCTTGGGAGGCAGTTCTCCATGAACTTCTCCAAGGTGGGTCCTTCCCACAGGGTGCCGTTCTTCACGAACTGCTCCAGTGGGGGTCCCTTCCATAGGGTGCAGTCCTTTAGAAACAGACTTCTCCAGAGTGGGTCCGCCACAGGGTGACAAGTCTTGCCAGAAAGCCTGCTCCAGCACAGGCTTCCCATGGGGTCACAGCTTCCTTCAGGCATCCACCTGTTCCAGCATGGGGTTCTCCATAGGTTAGATCTCTGCTCCACCATGGACCTCCATGGGTTGCAGGGGGACAGCCTGCCTCACCATGATCTTCACCAGTGGCTGCAGGGGAATCTCTGCTCCAGCACCTGGAGCATGTCCTCCCCCTCCTTCTTCACTGACCTTGGTGTTTGCAGAGCTGTCACTCTCACACATTCTCACTTCTCTCTCTGGCTGCAGTTATGCAGTATTTTTCCCCTCTTCTTAAACATGTTATCACATGTGTTGATCACAAGTATCACACGTGTTCCCTGATGGGCTCAGCCTTGGAGCTTGCTGGCATTGGCTCTGTAGGACATAGGGAAACCTTCTGGTGTCTTCTCACAGAAGCCACCCCTGCAGCTTCCTTGATACTAAAACCTTGTCATGCAAACCCAATACATAGCATTAGCATCAAATAGTGAAGAAGCAGAGATCTGGTCAACCTGGGCACAAGTTAGCTGCATACAGGACTACCTCCAGCAATGCTGTTTTCCTCTGCTGGGTGGTGGGATGCACAGGTCTGCAACTATCACCTGCCTACACGCCAGCTCCTGCAGCCTCTGTGCCAAATGCTGAGCATTTGGGGCAGGTGGGGCAGAGCAATGGGAAGCAGCAGTGACATGCTGCAGCAACACACAACCTTCCTTTCAAACAGCCTGCCAAGCTGGGCTCCTGCTTGCTTAATATTCACCCTTCGTCAGAAATCATCTCCCACTTGCTCAAGCCTCAGCTCCCTCCCCTCTTCAGCATTTCTTGCTCCTTTTCTTCCCTCCCCACTCCTATCAGGGTCAGGAAACTCTCCGTTTCAGCATCTTCCAAGTGTGATTTATACCATCTCCAGCCTGGTAAACTGTAAGATACTGGAGAGCATCCAGGACTGCAGGAAGCTGGTCTGCCTTGGCAAAGGCGACAGACAGAGGAAGAAACTGGATGGGAACTAGATGGGCTCTTCCTTCACCTGGAGCCCCCACCCCTCTTCTCCATGCCTTGTGATTTATCTCTCTCCGGACCATCTCCGCAGGAACCAGGTCCATTACGGAAATTAAAATGAGCTATTGCCAGCAGTTGGCAAGATCAAACCCTCAGCACGCCTGTCCCCTCCGAGCAGAGATGGCAGACACCACAGGGCTTCCAGCCAGGCGCATGGGAGCAAGTGCCAAGACAAGCTCCTGCACTGCACCCTGATGGGTCACCAGCTTTGGAGTCTGCTGGCCAGTGGCACAGCTCAGAGGGCAAGTGAGATGGCCAGTCTGAAGCTGGAATCTGGCACAGCCTGGCTTCCAGGAGCAGCTGAGGGCAAGCATGGACCTGCCGTGCCATTGCATGCAATCCTCAGCATGAACATATGGAAGGTGTTAGAGATGCTTCAGGATGCTCCAACACTGAGGGCTGAATTTGAGGCGGGGGGCAGAAGAAAGCCCCTTCCCTTCTCTTGACAGCTTCCCCTACTAGGGAAATAACCTAATAAAGAAGATGCCTTAACAAAGGAAAGATTTATCTCCCAAGATGAATAACTATCACAGGAGCTTAGTGGCTGCAGGTACAGCTAGAAAATATGACCAAGAAATCCTTCCCTGAAAAAAAACTTCAGCTTCATACACACACACACAGAGTAAGCCACGGGCACCACAGAAGGGGCAGCTTGATGTTTCATTGACCTCAAACGCAACAAGGTCACTATCATCCCCCAGAAAAATCTTTTCCCCCCTCATGTATTTCCAAATGATAGCACAAGAGCATTCAATCCTGAGGAGGTTTGTGCTCCAAGCTGGTGACAGCTCTGGAGAAAGCTCAGAAACAAAGTGCCTGCGGAAACATATTAGAAGGGCTCACAACTAGCAAGGCAGGGACAACCTTCTCCTGAGCATGATGAGCTCGGTCAGGCGTTACTGACTGACATGAAGAAGAGAGAAATGCAGCCCATGCCGGGGGGCGATGTTTTCCAGATGCTGCTCTCCTTGCCTAGCCCCACGCACCAGCGTGGAGCTCCCCAGACCAGCAATTCTCAACCTGAGACACTGAAGGCATCAGGGAGCACCCCAAGAGCAGCTGCAAAGGCAAAACCTCACACCCACACAGCAGCACCTGAGCACACACACAGCTACGGGAGAGAGCTCCTAAGTAGAGAAATGTTGCAGCACTTCAAAAAACAGCCCACAGATATTTGTCAAAAGAGGCGAGGTGGCCCTTAAAAGTCAAGGAATGTCATCCTGAAAGCTCAGATCTTCATGGCCACAGCAAGGCAAGGAAAGAAAGAAGCCTTCTAACCAAGGGGGCCTTAAAACTCCCACCTGATGTGGGAAGGACGTGGGTGATGTACATGAGGGACCTGGGTAATATCCATAAGGGACATGGGTGATGTCCATATGCTCTGGCCTTACGCATCTGAGCACCAAAACAGGAGCTTGTTCCATCTGAGGTTCTGCCAGCCTAGGTCACAGAAGAAACAACCACCTCGGGGAAAAAACAAAAATCAGGCAATTGTTTTTCTAATTAAATTCCCACAAACAGACATTTAGCTGGTACTTTCCGTCACTTAAGACAAAAGAGTTGAAGTTATCATCTGGACAATCACAGCAGAGCCATGCTGACAATCAGCCTAATCCATGTGATTAGAAGAGAATTTGGAAACAGACAGGAGGGGAGATTTCCTTTCCTTCCTTCCTTCCTTCCGCAGCATTTCAAAGAAACCCAGTTTGTGCTCTGCCAGGAGGTAACCTCTGGCTAGCCTGTCCTCAGCCCAGCTGAGACACAACAGGGCACCCAGCACTCTATCTGGGACCACAGACCTACTTCTTAAGTATCTCTGGAAGTGCTCTGATAAAGGGATCACAGTAACCTCAGGCTGCACTGCCCACACAACAGCAGTATCCCCCTGTGAGTCACCCTGGAGAGCCTTGGGGTGACATTAGTCTTGGCTGGATTTGAGCCCTGACCTCCCAGTCCCATTTCTGACCTCCTCTACTCCTCTGTCCCTCTGCTCCCTGCATTGCCACCATGCTCCTGCTCCTGGGCACAGGGAACCTGCCAAGATTGCTGATCGGCTGCATCATCTGTTTAAGAGCAGAGCAAAGCACACCAGCCAGCTCCTTCACAGGCTGTGCCATTTCTTTCCTACTCTCCTCAGCTCTTGGGGAGAGGCACCAGGACTAGCCAAGGTGGATTGCAGGTAGCACTAGGTGGGTTTAGCCATCCCTGTGCCCCAGGAGCTGGAAAATGCTGGAGAAACCTAGCAGCTTTGCATTTGAATGGCCTATGGGGAGCAACCTTTGTCGGGTCCTTGTCCCCCAGGGAAGGACACTCAGCCAGCAGATTCAGGGAGAGGGGAACAGTGGGGCTGTCCATCAGCTGCTGACAGCCCAGAAACTTCACCCTCCACCAGCAGGAACACCTGGGCAGCCTCACACGAGCTACTCAGGTACTCTGGACCAGCACCAGCCAACAGTTTGCCCTCCTCTTCCCACCCTTGCCCGCCTCCTGACCATCCACTCCCTAAATAGCTTGGAGCACTTCAAAAGGAGCGTACAAGGAACAAGAGGACAAAAAAAAAAATAAAAATTTTTCTCTTCTCCCTCACCTGCCTGCACAGCATCTCTCGGTCCGAGGCTGCAGATCACACAGCCTCCTCCAGTTCAAGGCAAACAGAGTGCTGTGATTTTCAAGTGACCATCCATGACCCAGAGCTGCTGGGTGGAGGGAGTAGATGCAGACCTGCATCTTAAGTAGATTAGATTTTGTATTACGCTTACATGGAGAAAGCAGAGAAGTCCCCCAAGCACTTCAGGGCCAGCTGTAACAGCAACACGCAAGACTTAATGGTATGCAGGGAACACGCTTTCCACCGGCTGCAGTCTGCCTGCTCAGACCCTGCCTCACCCAGGGGAGCACGAGCCAGCAGGTACTTGGTTTTTCCTAAGGAAAGGGCGACAGACACTCACCTTTTGGTTGACCAGGTGTGTAGGCAAACTGCTACCAGGGCTGCGACCCACCACATCTGCAGGCTAGAGCCAGGTGAGGGTTATCCTAACCCCAAATCACCAGGCAAGCCTGCCATGATACACAAAGGGAGCAAAGGGACTGGGAACAGCTTTCTGCCTGCAGCTCAGCTGTACAGGCCTAGAGCAGCAAGACCAAAACGCTCCCATCCGCTTCAGCATCACTCCCAGCAAAGACAACAGGGACACGGTTGTGCTGCTGGGGTGGTGGGAGCTCCCAGCATCTTCCCTGCTGGTGTTTCCCCACTGGGCACAAGGCAGCTCATCGCTGCTCTGCAAACATCCTTGCACATCACTGCTCGGACCAAGAGCCATGCTCTGCAGCTCAAAGGGCAAGCAGATGGTACAAAGCTGCAGTTGCAGCAGGAGCAGAGCGGAAAGCTAGCAAATCAGGCTACAAATGCAGAATGGGCCACGCTGCTCCAACTGGTGAGCCCTTCAACATGCATAAGAGTACTCATAGTCTCCCAGGGACCTGCCTTCCATTTACAGCTTATGTGAGAGGAATGATAGCCACCATCAGGACAGCAAGCAAGAAGTTAAGGGTATGACAGGTCCCCCTGGTGTAAATGTCATGTTAACACAGGAAGCCACTAATTAACACACCATCACCAATGGATTAAGAGTGGATGATCAATCTAATGATCACAGCCTCCTCCAGCCCCAGCACAACTTCTTGCAATGCAGAAGTCACCCCAGCCTCTTTTTCCTCGTCATCAAAAGGGCACTGCCAAAGGCCCACCAGAATGGGTGCTGCCAGTTCGCAGCTTTTATTTTTTTAATTTAAAGTTGTGTAGAGAAATTTATGAGATATTTTTCAGGCTGAGATGTTGACATCTTGTTTGCCCAGTATGAGGGCCCTCAGTCACTTTACTGCCAAAACGTAATTGAAGAAAGAGAAAGAGCCAGGGAAAAGTCTCAGTGAGATGGGGCTGGGATGAGCCTCACGGCTGCAGCACAACAGCCCAGCAGATGCACATGGGACCCCAGAAGCCCCTCACACCCGGCTCCAGACACTGCCTCCTTGCAGAAACAAGCTGATCTTTCAGCTGTCACACATCAGGGCTGGAGACGTGCAACCAGACATCTGTGGGACAGCACAGAACATGTGCCTGGAGGCACCAGATGGGGCATGGCTGGGCAGAGAAGGGATGCAGCCTGAGGTGCACAGCATCATGCAAGGCTCTGCATAGGATAGAGCCTTACTGGAGGACACCTTGCAGGGCTGGAGGTGCACAATCACAGGCTTTGCACTGGTGGAGTGTGAGGCAGGAGTTTCCCACTCAGCTCTCGACAGCACCCAAGCTGCCACAACAGGAGAGAGAAAAAGGCAGCAGGTCCCTAACGGTGAAATGACCAGCTCTTTACAAGAGGTGTGGCAGAGCAGTGGGACTACCAGCTGGAGGATGCTGCAGGTGATCAAGACTTGCTTTCTTGAATCTATGCACTTGGGCAAATTCACAGCAGAGTGGGAAAAAAAAAAAAAAATCTCTTTACTTCTGACTGAAGATATTTAAGCCACAGGCTGTCAAAGGTTGAAGCTACACCAGGGTATGCTCACCCTGTTCTTATGCCTTTCCTTGCATACCCACTACTGTCCCCTGCCAGGGACAGGACCCCAGGACATTTGGCTGTACTGATCAAGCCATTCTCAGGGAATAAGCCAGCCTGAAGCATGCAGCAGGAAAGCACTGGGGCAGATATTTTCATTCACATTTGCAAGGGCTTTTGACAGGAGCAAAGAAAGAACATTTTAAGCATTCCTTTCAGCCAGCATGCATCCCAGCCCACGAGACCCCTCCTGGGGCGAGGCACAAGAACAATCTCGCTTTCAGATCAAGGGCTCCTTTGTCACCCTGCTGCAAGCCATTTGACCTTCAGAGTCAAAAGCAAGCTCATATCACAAGTGGTCTGATGGGCCCTGGGTTGGGAGCAAGCCCAGGCACTCGAGAAGGACCGCAGCCCGGCTGCCAACCCCAGCATCTCAGCAGGGAGATCAACAGACCCTGAGCCTGAGACCTCGGCTCTGGAAACGCTTGTTTCAGCTCAGCACATTTCCTCCAACAGCCAGACACAGAAGGTCACCCAGGCCAGCACTTCGATTTACAAGAATATCCTTGCCAAGAAAGAACAAGCCCAGGCCAGGCCATGCCAGGGTGTCCAGAGAAGATCTAAGCCTTTGAAATAGAAGCTAGCCTTCATTTCATCAACAGCATCTTCACATTTCTTCAAAGTGTATCAGTTTCCCCCCCCGTCTCTCCCCCCTTGAGGATGGAGCCTACAAACATTCTCATTCAGTTGTAACTTTCCCCCCAGTTGTCCCGCATTGAAAATTTGGAGCCCTCTTCCTTGCATCCAGTTGCAGAGGTATTAATACAGAGCAAAGCACTTCTGAATGACACATCAAGGAGACAGCTGATCTGTACACAGAGCAAGAGCCAGAACAGCTCCTGCCCCAAAATTCACCAAGCACCCTCCTGCACAGCCTTTTGAGAGCTGCTTACTAGTGACAATGCATTCTCCCCACACCAGAAACCCCAGAAAAATAAGAGTTGACACGAGTTGTTACTGCCATAAGTCATCCTACATGCAGCCACACTGCCAGAGATCCCTCTCCCCATGGGCTGTGCTTCCTGCTCTGCACCAAGGCAGGACCACAGTGCCCATCCAGCCTCCAAGATACTGTCTCTCCTCCCAGACCTCAGATGCTGGGCCCTAGCAGAGCATCTCAAACCAGCCAAAACTTTAAGTGCATGCCTCAGATATCAGTCTATTTGCACCCAGGGGCTGCTTGTCAGTGCAGAAACATCAGCAGAAGGCACCAAGCCCTTCGCACAGGGCTCACCGGTGTTGCAATCACCCAGCTACCCTGATCTCCACACCCCTACCACCACTGCCTTTTGCCACTGCAGGCTAACACCAACCCAGCCAATATTCTCCTTCAGACCTGCCCTGTGGTGACTGAAACCACGACAATAACAAGAGCAGCTATTACGAGGAGGAGGCAGGAACAAATCTGAGCATCGGCCACCAGCCAGGAGGAAGTCACGGCTAGGTGGGCACCGCAGAAAGCCCATCTTGGACCATGCCTGTGTCAGCGTGCGCCTTCCTCACGCTGGCCTGCCCTGCCAGCTTCTCTAGGAAGGGGGAAAGTGTGACAGATGCAGGGTGTTTATGGAGCAGAACCCTCGCAGAGCCCCGTCGGTGTGTTTGCAAACAGGCACCACACTTCAGGTCCGCACGCGTCGCCTTCCCAGGCACTGAGATGTTACTATACACATTTAACTAATTCAATAACAACACACACATGAAGGAAAAAAAAAATAAATATTAGGGCACGCAGCCTGTGATTAAGGAGAATTTCTTTCCCAACACGCTGGCAGCACGCCTGCAATTAGCAAGCCCTTGATTCTTTAAATTCCCCGGAGATCAACAGCACCTGATACCGGCATGTCCTTAGCTCTTTCATAACCCAGAAAGCTGCTCCCCCCGTCCCTCCCCTCCCCGTTTCAACACTGGTGAGATTTTTCACACCTTGCAGCTCAGAAACACTTTAAACCTCGGACACCCTGATCCCAGCACTGCAGGTCACACCAAATCCGCCGGCGTAATTGGCAGCACAGGTGGGCTGCGGCTGATACAAGCCAGGGCAAAACGGCTTCTCATTAAAAGCAGCAAAGCAAGACCACGCTCGGTGCAATGGAAGGAATGGAAGGAAAATTGCTTCCCGAGCCAGCCACCGGCAGGACTTGCAAAAGCAAGAGCCAGAGCAGCCCTCCTGCTAATAAGATCCCCCCCAAGAAACGCAAATGTTGGCCGAAGGAGCTGCGTGAAGGCAGGACAGGAGGCTGGGGAGAGCCAGATGGCTTTTCCCAGCAAACATCCCCCAGCTGCCACAGGGTTAAATCAATGCATGAAGCTATTAAAGGGGGTGGAAATGTTTTAGCATGGTTGAGTGAAATTCCTCACACTTTTAAGTCGACAAGGAACCCCATTGGGGCTTAATAGGCTAACACAACCCATCCCATTACAGGTCGTTAACACACAGAGGAGCTTTGGGAAGAGGGGCAATTAGGGCTCCCCACTCACCTCTGCAAGAGGGACTCCCACCCCAGCTTTGAATCGTAGAGGGATGCAAGAAGGGGTTATCCTCTCCTCTGTCCCCTACACCTTCTCCACCTGGAAAGGCACAAAACAGCAAGACCTTGCTGCAGGTTGAGCTCTCATCAGGCTTAAGGAGCAGAAAATTGCTCCCCAGGGCAAGGTGCAATGCAAAAAGCTCCCAAACAAACCACCTATGCTGAAGGGCATCACCCCTCCCCACCTTCCTCTCTCCCCATAGACCTCTCCCCAGACTCAGGGCTGAGGAGAATCACACATCTGACAGCAAGAATAAAGTGATACCAACAAAGAATTTGTCCCAGGGAAGCAGTGGGCTGC
Organism: Calidris pugnax; assembly: GCF_001431845.1. Classification (NCBI taxonomy): domain Eukaryota; kingdom Metazoa; phylum Chordata; class Aves; order Charadriiformes; family Scolopacidae; genus Calidris; species Calidris pugnax. The sequence goes on along the minus strand of NW_015090963.1, from coordinate 870,154 downwards.
TCCCCAGAGGCGACAGTGCAGTGCTGGAATTACTACAGCCCTCAATTTCTGCCCTATGGAGTATGGTATTTCCAGCATAGAAATAAGGCTAAGACTCCTCAGGAACTTAAGAATAGGTATATACCAGTTATTTTCCACTGGCAAGAAAACAGTAACTAAAGCTCAGGTAGAAGGAGGGTCAGAGGGAAAAGTAGGAAAGATTCATCATATTACCCCTTAAACTACCAGGTTAGAGCACTTTGCCCTGTTCTCCTCCAGACGTCCCCAAGGTGGGCAACCACAGCTGTCAGCGTGGTGGGGTGGGAACCCTGCGACTACAGACCTGGAGCTAAAAATAGGAGAGAAGTGGCCCACAAAAGTAGCCGCCAGCTTCTCCCACGCTTGCAGACCGACACAGCCAGCTCTGGGGAGGGTCTGGAATACTGATCTGCTGAATAAACTCTACAAATTCAGAAGCAAGACCAAGCCAGAGCAGCAATGCCTTGCTCAGCACAGAGAACAAGCTGGGAAAGGCTCTGGGTGGCTGCAAGAAGAAGGGCTGTGGATGGGAGAGAGAGACCACCCCTGAGGGAGGATGCCTGGAGCAGTCCCAAAAAAAAAGGGAAGAAAAATCCTACATGCAGAGTGCAGACAGTCTTGGACAAGATGATTTGGCAAATTGGGATTTTAGTGTGATGGAGCTGCTATTTGTTTTTTCTTCCCTCCCATAAGAGGGTCCAAAGCTCCCACGGAATATATAATAAGGAACAAACCCCCAGGGTCTGCTTCCCTCAAATACCTCTTCCTTTGGGCATCCAGCCCTGGCCACAATCTAAACATCCCCATCTCTCACAACATGTGCAGCCCACCAGGGCTTTGGTCTCTCACAGATGTCGTTTCACCTCCTTGCCTGTCTCAAGAGTGGGGTAAGATCATTGTAGCAGCTCCATTCACCACAGAGTAAAGTGACTCTGGAATTGCATCATTTCCCCTCCTCTCTGTAGGCAGACACCTACCAAACATTAAGGAGACACCACTCCCACCCCTTTGGTGGGTGTGCAAAGTAAGTTGTGGCATTATCACCCTAACATCTCCTCAACGAGACCTGGCTGTCACTTCCAATTCATCCCAGCACAAGCCAGTTTTCCAGTTCTCTCTCCAGATGCCTCCACAACAGCTATCCTACTACCCTGACCATCACCTGCTTGCCACAGTACCTCACCTGCCCCAATGACATCAACTTTAACACCATCTCCCCCACCCCTCCCCACCCTTCCAGCTGCACTCAGCTCCTCGGGGCTCTTGCTTTCTCACATAACCATCACTGCCTTTTGTTGGGCAAATGGACCCTGCTTAGATCCCACCAGCCTACACCTACAAATACTCCTCCCTTTGCATCCTCCCTCAAGTTCCTTCCCAGGGCTGCCTTTCCCCCAAAGGAAAACACCACTCACCACCTACAGCAAGGCTCCCCAAGATGCCCACTGGACAGCCTAATGTTCATAGACAAGCCACTTTACGTTTTGCTTCCATCATCCTGAGAAGGAGCCCCAGAAACACCTACACAAGCATCACCCCAGCACCAGGTTTGCTCCAATGCCTCAGAAGTGACCAAGGAACTGCTGCGAAGCCACTTGCAATCACCTCCATTTCTTCTGCCCCAGGGCTGGTCTGCCCCAAAAGCTACTTAGGCTTGTGCAAGGCAGAGAGCTGGAAGCACAGCCCAGCAGGGCTAGGCCATGCCCCCAAACCAGAACAGGCTTCAAATTGCTGCCTGGCCCCTCTATCTGGCTGGAGAATGGAAGAAGCACCCACAAACTCCACAGTAGAGACCAGAGAAATTCAAGCAATCGGCTTCCTTGCTGTGTCCTCACACAGGGTCAGATCCAGCTGGAAGGGACCTCAAGGAGACACCTATTCCATGCCCTATCCCACAGGAAGGGCTCTTGACTCAACCACCCCAACAGGCAGGGCTGGAAGAAGCAGCTCTAGGAGACACCCAGCCCCTTCCACAAGTCCAGGAATGGAGCTGCAGCCCTGGGGAGGGAGGAGGGCTCTGCCAGGCACCAGCCACAGGTTGTGGCAAACTATTTGGCTGGTTTTGCTCAGCCTGCAAAGGCTCCTGCAGGTTTCAAAGCACGGGCAACCCTCTGCTGTTTTCTGCCAGAGTTAGAGCTTTCAGGCAGCACAAGGGCATGGACTTCTTCCCATATACGCTACCCCCTGCCCGATGAGACATTACCTGGCCTCGTGTCACCACAGATGTTCAACAGTGATGGAAACTAAGACGAGGCGACTGAAGGGACCCTCCTGGAGACCCAAGGGCACTGATCTAACTTTACTTTTGCCCTGCTCACATAAGAAGCGCTGCCAAACAGATCTGCCAGACCTGCTGACCCTGCTGCCATCACACCACAGAGCGCTTCCCCGTTCCATCCCCAGCACATTTGCTTTGCGTTCCAGGCACCAGCAGGTCTTATTTGTACGATCATGAAGGCTCTGAAGCCTTACACAAACACGCCAATTAGATGCTCCAAACCCCACGCTCGGCAGAAGGTCAAGCGCATGGTGCACAGTCTCGCCAGCGCTCCCCACGTCAATCAGGTTCCTCTGATGGGGCACCTTCTGAGGAGGGCTTACAACAGCATCCGTTTAAGGTGCATGAGGAATTGGCTTACAACTGGGAGAAAGGTAGGGGGGGGAGAGGGGGCGATGAGAAATAAAAATTGAATTTTTTGTTTTAAACAGGCAGGCCAGACGTGTAACAGCCTCCCAACTTAGAGCCGTTTTGATCCAGCCAGCCCCCTCTCTGCCGAGTTCTGTCAGGAGACAGGCACAAAGCACCAATTAAACAAAGACGAGTTATGCTTTTTC
>NW_015090963.1:853008-867291 GCF_001431845.1 Calidris pugnax | reverse complement strand
CCTGAAGTGATTTTGCTTTCAAAACAAGCTGTCAAGGCAGCCCCCTCTCCTCCCATCTCCCACGGAGGAAGAGCAAGGGAGCACCCGCACGCCTGCCACGGACACGTGGCGTCAGTCATCCGACCACGCCATCAGTCACTTGGCACATGGGGCCAAGCCCTGCCCTCGCCTTCCCTCGGGCATCCATCAAAGCCCGTGACAAGGAACCCATGAGCGGCAGATTCCTAGCGAAGGCACCAGCCCCACCAGCCTCACTGATGAGAATCCCCTACTTATGGGCCATTAGGCCGGGGGGAAAAACAACAAAACTCAAGAGCGGCACGGGCTCGATCACGGAATCACAGAGTTGTCAGAGTTGGAAGGGACCTCTAGAGATCATCTGGTCCAACTCCCCTGCTAAAGCAGGAACGCCTAGAGCACATTACTCAGGACTGCATCCAGGCAGGTCTTGAAGACCTCCAGAGAAGGGGACTCCACGACCTCCCTGGGCAGCATGTTCCAGCAGCAGCTCCTCAGGCCACATCATCAGCTCACTTTTTCCATGGCAGAGACAGGACAAGCATGCACACATTGTCTCTGCTGCCATGGAGGTTACCAGCTGTGAAGTCTCCCTGCATCTCCAGCATCTCTCCAGGCTGGCAGCCGAGCTCAGGACAGCGAGCTGAGATCTTCCCCCACATATATTCCACACCACTGCTTGGCTCAAGGCAAGGCTACCTGCCATCGCAAGGTACTGCTGAGGAACCACTGCACCCAGCATGGACACAGCAAAGCCCTCCATCACTTTGGGCACTACCAGATCTGAACCTACCCCCAGCACCCACACGCTGTGCCCGGATCTCACCCAGCAAGTGTGGGTCCTGCAGCTGGCCAGATTAGAAGGTGACAAAGACCCCTCCAGGCTTTATTTTTTTTTGCTTGCCATTGAGGAAGATAAAAAACAAGCCACAACCACTTCTGGGGTGGAAAAGGGCAGGCATTTTAGCAGTGCACAAGCACCAAACTCTCAAACCAGGACAATGTCCTATTTGCTTCCTTCACAGAGACCTCCTTGCAGGGCCCATTAGTAGCGATTAGGGCATCAGCTCTAATCACTGCCACCTCTTCTTCCCCAGGCTCCCCGAAAGCAGCAGCTCACCAGAGCAGCAAAGTCACCACCTCATTTCGAGAGGGTGGCACTCGAGCTGGGCTGACGGCTCCCGAGGAGGGATTGATTACCCTCTGCCACATTAGCAGGGGGCAAGGGACAGCCTGGTCTTCTGGGCGGGATCCATCCCCCCAATTAGCGCAGGCGAGGAAGGAAGAGCATCTTCCCCCCCTCCCCAGCGGGCAGGCACTCAGGCTGGCTAATCAGTGCCCCCGCTCATTAGCATGGGGTCACTCAGCTGCAGCGGGCCACAAGCACCGCTCGCCTATTGCAACCCCGCTCACGTCCACTGCTCTGGAAGTGTTGAATTTCCTCTTAAGAGCTCTGAAGCTCTCGTTTTGAATTTAAGAGAGAGAGAGAGAGAAAAAAGGGAAGAAAAAAGAAAAAAGAAAAAAAAAGAATTACAGGATCTCTGTAAACATACCAGAGGAAAAAAGAAAGTGAATCTTTGAGCCTCTTGACCTTGGCCGTGTCCTTATAATTACGAGACTATTTATTTTCAGTTAAACCCCAACTATTGAACAGACAGTGTCAAGTTGTTTTTTTCCTGAGCAGGTGATTATCCTGCCTGACTAATCTAATGAAAATTATCAGGAGGCTACTGACCTCCTGCTACACACACTAAATAATGCACAAAGCTTCAGGATCAGACAGCCAAATCATAACCCTGCCTTATCTTATCACTTTCTCTACAGCTCCAGGCTTGTTCCACTCATGTTTGGCTGTGTTAGCCAAATGCTATCTCAGTGGAAACCACAGCAGAGCCAACCCTGAGAACTGCGCAGCAAAAAAGTTACCTCTGTAAGATTTATTTTTGTAGAAGCCAAGAGCTGCAGCAGTGGATATATTTAGTCTTTAAGCCGCTGTCTGGCTCCTGAGCTTGTAGCATGCAGTGTGATCCCCTTGCACTGGGCTTTGGGAAGAGCAGTGTTGTCCTGCTTCTTGGATGAAGGGTATGAGGAAGGCAAGGTCTAAAAAAAAAGGGTGCACAAAGGGTCTTGTTGCTCGAGGTGGGAAGAGCCACCCCTTCCACTCCATCCTCTCATAAAACCCCCTGTTTCTGCCTCCTCCTGCAAGAAAGGCTGCCCACCCCCTTTGGAGGTGCCACAGCACAACCAGCTGCAGGAGAACTAGGGCAAAGCAAGAGGACCCAACACCAGGGATGCTCCATCCCCAGCTCAGGGCACACAGTGGGGGCTGGGATGGGGGGATCTGCTGTAATTCTGTCCCACTGACTGATGTTCCCCTCTCCTTGAGGGGCGGCAAACAACAAGGGCAGCAGCTGGAAGAGATGAAAAACTGCAACTAGCAATTAAGGAGGCAAGACCTAAACAAGGAGCCACAAAAAAGAGTTATCACATGAGCCTCATACAGCCTCAGCTTGAGCAGCACACACAGCTAGAGGAATAGATTGCACTGGACTGACTTCAACCCTAATACAAGTTTCTGCTTGGGAAGCCACAGAAAACTGTAGGGAAACACTGCGAAAGGACAAGCTGACCGGTTTTTGTGCTCCCCAACATAAAACCCCAGCTACAACACCACAGAGAAGACATCCCTCTTACCCAGCCTGGTGTCATAGCCTCACCCTTACACCCTCACAGCCTCTTGGTCCTTCAGACCCCCCACCCCACAGTACTGGAGCTCCCAGCTTACCCTCTGGTCACTGCTGCAGCCAGGAGCTTCACCCCACAGCCCACACAAACTCCTGCCAGCCCCAGCAGCCTACTCTGCAGCCCTTCTCTTCCCTTCCTACATAGCTCTCCCCAATCCCAAAATTCCCAATTTATCCTCCCACCCTGGCTAACACGGGGCTGGAGTCGCTTTTCTCCGGCTGAGGAGGTGCTAAGCAAGACACAGGTGGGCAGGTTTTCTCGTCCTTTAAACAGCCAAATTCCTCCTCTCTTGCAAACTTTTAGGAGAAAAGAGGGGCAAACAGTCTCCTCCAAAGCAAGCAGAAACAAAGCCCAAGGTGGGTTTAGGCACAACAGAAGAGGGAGCAAGAAAAATCATAGAGAGACAGGCAGGAAATAGCACAAGATTCAGTTTTGGGAAAATACCAGCTAACACATGCAAGGAAAATGATCCATAGCAGAGATATTCAAAGGGAAGCAGAAATCTGGGAAAAATTAATGTCCACAGCAGCAATTGCAGGGGGACAGTGAGCAGGCAGGGCTTTGAAACCGAGCACTACCAAGACGGAGGCTTCACCTAGGGCACATCCCACCTCTGCAGAAGCGAGGAGGTCCTGCCCTGCAGCTCCATGGACATGGCCATGCCCAAGGATGTCTCCAGAGACATGATCCCGAGCCCCTGGGAGCCCAGTCACACCATCTGGGCACAGTATGGCTAAAAGGGTTAACTGGCCAGGACTCAGCAAAAGGAGAGGTCCTTTGTTTTTCTCCCCTCCTTTCAATTTTAGAAAGCTGTCCTTTCCTGAGGCATCCGAACCACTTCTGGAAGAAGTTAGAACGATAATTAAATTCCTCCATCTCCTAGCCTGGGTGACAGGAGCAACATCAGGCTTCTGGTCATTGAAGCCAACACTAATTGCTTGTGTCACAGCCTTGCTCCATCCACATGTGCTGAGTCTGGCCTTAAAAGCCAAGACACAGGTCAGTTCGTGTCTCTACTGTTAAGCAGCTGCTTGGTGTCCTCCACAGGCTTGCTGGTGAGTGCTGGGGCTGCAAGAGGGCCACCGGCCGGGTTAAACTGGCATCACCCCACTGAGTTAACGTGATATCCTCTGAACTGCCATCCCTCCTGGAATATGCTGCTCAGGCAGCTCCCAACAGACACTGTGCAGGGAAGGTCTGGTGAGCATGAAGTGGGAGATGGGAGCTTGGAAAAAAACAGTAAAATACATCTGTCTCAGCATTGACTTTATCATCAGGCCAGATCAGGGAGAAGACTTGCACAAGAAGGGGTGGGTTTAAAAAATATAGGGCAGAAAACTCTCAAAAATGCTGTAAGGACCAAAGCCAGAGCTGGCTGCTGGTGCTGGGGCCAAGGGATGGCCCTGGCTCTCTGCACCACCAGCTGATTCAGAGCAGAGGTGGCACTGTCCCCTTCTCGTGCCACGAAACAGGCGCTGAGCCCAGTGATCCCTCCTCCCAGCTCACACACGGTGGCAGAAGGTTGTGACTGCCTGGGAAGGGACTACGACACCCCAGAGCTTGCAAATGCATGTTCTGGGGAGGTTTCTCCTTTCCCCAAGCTGGCTTCCAGCTGGAGACACGTGTCTGTGCTTGTCCCCAAAGCAGACAGCAACAAGAGAGGCATCCTCTGGTGCCGCTCCCTGCCAGCAGAGCATGGCAAAGCATTAGAGTGACAGCCTCTGGGGACAAGAGAGCAATTTACTCACCACACACAGACAAGTGCTCACCGTCCTTGCTGAAACCCAGCAGGCAAGCCACTGATTAGTGTCACTCGTCCTGGTTGTCTCGAGGCAGACACCCAGCCTGCTGGGACTTTGCTGAGAACCCACCAGCTCATTGCAAGCACGCTCCCCACTAAGACCCAGGTCAGGAGGCTCAAGGAGGAGGAAGGGATTGCATGCAAGTCCCTGCCATTGCCCTCTCCATCCCAGCACCTCTTTTCCAGGGCAAGCCCTGCCTCTGTCTGCTGCTTTTGAACACCCACCACCAGCTGATTCCAGCATGGCCGGAGCAATGGAGGAAAAAGGAAGCTGAAATCTGTTTCTCTTCACCCATCCATCAGCCAAGCTGTTCCTCCAGCCCCCACCCATTACTGCCAGTGACAGCAGAGGTAGGAGGACTCCTCCAAGGCAGGGATGGAGCAGGGCGAGCTGTTGCAGGGCCAGCACTTAGGAGAAAAGTATCTTCAGCTTGACAACTCAGCAGATTTGATCTGGAACTGGCAAGAGAGAATAAATGTAAAGCCTTTAAATGTCATCTCGGGGGTTCAGCTGCCAGAAGAGCTAGAGACAGACAGACAGATAAGCACACAGTGCTGCCCAGAGATCCGGATGCCCTGCCTTGGTCTACACAGTGTATTTACTAATGTGTCCCGCAGCTGGCATGAGCTGTCAGCAGCTCCAGAAATCTGGTTTTCTGCCACCAGCTCTGCTTCTGGGACCTCAAGGAAATCCCAAAGCCACTCCAGGTTTCAGCTTCCCCTCTCTGCAGGCAGCGATGCTTCCCTGCCACCCCAGGTCACAGCAAGGTTAAAGGCTGACCCTGGTAGCGTGGTAGAGCAAGCAGCCTTGGGGAACTCTCCAAGCCTGAATGCAAATGTGCAATAAGCCAAAGCAAACCTCCTGTTTGGGTCCCATACCCAAACAAAGGTCAGACCGTCCCAGTTCCTTGTTTGGAAGAGGAAAAAGTCAAAATCATCAACCCGCTTCCTGTGCCATTGACACCTCCAAACCAGGCAAGTCACATCACCTTCTCCTCCTTACCTTTGCCAACACTGGGGAGATGGCAAGCCCATTGGTGCACAGATGGTTCTCCCCAATGCATAAGGCAGCCCTACTTGGAAAAAATAGCCTTGCTGGCCTGCCCACTGGTAAAGATGTGCCAAAACCAGGCAGCACAAATACAGTATGCCCTTGAAGTCAAGGACCCACTGTAGCTGTTGGAGAAGTTACTCTTCATCCCCACTTCACAGAGGAGCAAGCTAAGGTGAACCTTAGCTGAACCTAGCTGAAGTTGTTGATCCAAAGCGAAGAGGGCTGGGGTGCAGCAGATGTATCTATACAGCAAAAAGCACTGAGCAGAATTGGGATACAGAGCATCAACGATCCCCCTCCCAGTCCTTGTCCCACCTAAACAAGCCCCAAGAACTTGGGGTGTCTCAGCATTGCTGGGACAGGGCGACACACACCAGGCCAGAGCCTGGGACGCAGGGTACACAGATAGGAAATGGCATCTTGCTGGACTTCTAGAAGATGGATGCCTTCATTTGGAGTCCCCAGGCACACACTGGGGACATCCTGCTACACTTGGGTTTCATGGAGCCCAAACAGCACGTTCTCCAGGCAAAAAGCCCAACCTATGCAGCCAAAAAGGGTGAGCCCCCAAAATGTTCTGGGAGCTGGGACATACAGAAATGTCCCATCAAAAGGGCAAGGGGTTTCTGCCAGATAGCACAGCACATCTGTGGCAATGGCCAAAAACTCTGTTCAGCCAATATGCTCCCTCCTGCACAGATTTCAGCGTTAGCCGGTGCTCTGTGCCCCGTCACAGCACTTACTTTCACGGGCGAAATAAAAACTAGACTCGCCAACATACCCAATGGGCCTGTCAAACTAATCACGTTAGGAGGGCTGGAAACACACCAGCAGCAAGGGCCGGCCCCTGCTCCAGAGCCCTTGCAGAAATCACGCATCCAGGAGACGGAAAAGCCGCTGTCGTTCCCGGAACCAGGTCAATAAAAGCACAGACAACTCCATCCAGAGACAGACTTTTTTTTTTTTTTTTTTTTTTTTTTTTATAAACACATATTTATTTTATTTGACAATCTCATCTTCCAGGTTTGTTGCCAAAGGCCAGAGCTGTGCTACACTCTTCAGTGACAATCTCCATCACTCTTGAAGATCATTGTGAGAAAGAATACTAAAAGCTGTTCTTATTACTTTTAGCCACTGATGAAATTACATTTCTAATGAATTAAGCAGATGCAGGTTAAATGTCTCTGGTAGCTGTCTAGCAGGGAAATGAATCATAAAAAGAATGTCATGCAATTGAGACAAAGATGTGTCTGCTGTCTTTAAAAAGATCACGTACAAACAGACAAATGTTTTTATACTGCTCCATAAAATGAGAGACATTTAAAAACATTGTATCATGCTAAGTAAATGTTATGAATTTAATATCCCCTTGACTACAATAAATATTTAACATGTGTCAGGATGAGAAATATGAGTTACAGCTGCTTTCTGCTTCCTTTCCCCCATCATATCTGTTTGGAAGTTAAGATAACTTTCAGGAAGCAGAGGTAACAGAACAGACTTTTTTTTTTTTTTTTTTTTTTTTATATGAATCACAAGAAAGAGCAGCTTCAGCTCCCCCAGCTGCAAAATAGGTGGGCAGGCACAAAGAGCCGGCGCGGAAACGTGTCTGTGCAACACGTGTGGGGAGCCGGCCGCCCCGCACATGTCCCGGGGTAGGGGATGGGGCGAGAGGAAACCGCTCCGAACCGCTGGAGAGCTGTGGAAAACCGCCGAGACGAAGCTCCCTCAGACTTCTCCCACCCCCACCAACCCCAACCCCACCTCCAGCTGGGTTCCCAAATCACACAGCACCCCCCCCAACACCAGCACAGGCAGTTTGTGTGCTGGGGAAAGACACCAGGCGAGGCAAGGGTTGCAAACCGGAGCCATCCCAGGCAGCTTTGACGGGCCTCATGTTCAGGGAGCGAGAATAACCCACCCTATTTGGGAGCAAAAAAAGCCCCAAAGGCACCTCGTCCAGGTGCCTCCAGAACAAAACTGTCCCCTCCCCAAACCCAGAGTTATTTGTGGGCACACCTTTGCTGTAACCCTGTTATTTCTAGAGCTCTCTGCTAAGCAAGAAGCCCGGAGGACTGGAAAGAGCTTTTTTTGATTGAATCTCAGAGCAGCAGCAGCATTTTGTTCTCTCATTTTTAATGTATTTATTTTCAAGTCCTTAGTTCAAATGCACAGAGGAGGGTAAATCACACGTTGGCAAAGTCTGGCACCGGCTGCCTGCCCTTTGCATCTGAGAACCACACTCTAGCCACAGGAGAGGATGTGTCCTCATTATCACCAGCATTTTTTAGGCCAGGGACAAAAGGACCACGGTGCAGAGAGTGTGCCTATACCCCAAGCAGACACAAGCTTGTTTTATTATATGTAATACTGTTTAATTTCACAATCGAATGCTCGTGCCTGGCCCCGAGGAACCCAGCCCAGCCTGCCTTCTCCGAGCACGCTGGCAGCAGCAGATCCCTCAGCTCAGCTTGCAAAGCTCAGGCAAAGGGAACTTCACACCTCTCACAGATGATCCCATGCAGCGTGCAATAGCTGCACGGGATTTGGGCAGGGATCAGCCTGGATCATCCACAGCTGTGCTGCCGGGCATTTGCAAAGCACATAGCAGTGAGGTGCCTTGGTGGTCACCCTGAAATAAAGCCATTTCTGAAGCAAAGAGGTTGCAGCAGTCAAAAAGCAGCTACCTTCTCCACCTCCCCATCCTATAACATGGCACCGTGGTACCCTAAAATGCAAAGTGGTCCTCCCCCTCAGCACGTGGAAGCCACAGCAAGAGCACGGACCAGGGATAGACAGGAGGGTCAGCCCTGCAGAGCCAGGGCAGCATCCTAGAAGCTACTATGTCCAGTCTCCAAGCTATTCTCACCTATGCTCCAGAGACTGGGAAAGCCACCAGAGACCACTAGAAGTCAGAAAATACCAGGCTGCAACTTTGTGAACAAAATGCATTCACTGGCTTAACACCCACATAATTAAAAGCAGGCACATCCCTCGGTAATCGCTAGCACAGGGATGTGCGTGGTTGCGTGTTTGCTTTAGGGGGCCCGTGATACTACCTACAAAAGCAAAGCTGACCACCAGTCCCTCTGCAGAATGAGGCTGCTCACAGGACTGATGAAATGCCCAGCTCTCCCTGCCTTGCCCCGAAAATCTCCTTCTCTTTCCATCAAAACAGGAATAACAGTAGCCGTCCACTGCTACTCTGAGGTGAGCATCACCCTCTGGGTACACTTGGGTGCTGAGGGGACAGATTCAAACCCTTCTGGCAATTCAGAGGGCTCTGAGAGTGGTGGGGACCTCAGCCATGATGGAGGAGAGGATGCTTTTGCTCACACTGATGCTGAGAATTACAACGGGCACTGCTCTCCGTGCTCATCCACCAGCCAACTCCCCGGCTCCACCTGGCTCCTACTGGTCTTTGGCATCACTGGTGGCAACTCTTACTGCCCTCTCCTCATGGGGCAGAGTGAACTGACTCAGTATATACATAATTGACTCGATGGATAAAAAGCAAGGAGTGAGAGCAGCTCCAGAGTAGCCCCCAGTCCCTCCTCTCAAAGGGGGACCAAACACCCACCACCCAGGTTTGGGCCAGTGGAGGTCCTGGCTAGAATTGCTTCCAGCATTGGGGCAAAGCCTCCTCATCAGCCTCAGCCAGCATTTCTTGTGCCATTTCCCCCACCAGTTTCCCCCTCACAGGGTGTGTTGCATAGTATTTAAATGCAACCAGGTCTGGGCAAGCCAGATTTCAGTTGATCCCATGTCCCCTCTGTAAGGCAACGCTAAGAGAGGGGTCACGATCCCTCCACCAGCTGCTGCAAACGCAGCCACGACTAAAGCACACATCATTTATTGCAAACACTTACTGCCTTCCTCCTCCAGCCTTCCCTGAGCTGGGAGCAGCAGAAAGCGATCCCCCCTGGGAAAAAGAAAGAGGTTTCCCACATAATGGGCACCAGTATTAATTTTTCCATCTGCTGCAGCTTTCCTTTCGTTCTGTGACTTTATGAACATGACTCGATGCTGGCAGCAGCCCCGCAGGGCATTGCAAGTCACCTGAAGGAAAACAGCTTTTTCCAGCACCGGATTCTGGGCTATCTCCCAGACGGAGGGCTGCAGTCCTGACCATGCAGGGCCGGGCTGCCCAGACAACTCACAGCCACGCCGCCGGATCAGCGGTGCCTCAAGAGGGCTTCGATGACATCTTTAGGGTGTCACGGCTAATTAGAGCCCTGACTATACCCTCTAATTAGGTAACACCTTCAGACAAATCACCCTCTCCTCTTCAGACCACGTCACGCCTTCGGATACAATCCCTAATTGACTTAAAAGTAGACTCGGCACTTCTTGCCGGACCTCCTTCCACTTCACAAGGCATTTCAAAATAAATAAACCCCTGGTCCTCAGCCCTGGCTCAGAAACCAGCTGGGGAAGTGCCTTTGCATCCGCACAGGCATGCACCCGCACGGCTGGACACAAAACCTCCATCAAAGGCACAAAGCAAATGCACTGACGCGGCGGCATCGTCCTCCTCTGATCTCTCATTTCCAGCCATCCCAGTGCTACTTTCAACAACAGTCAGCAAAGCCTTTTCTAGGAGAAAGGGAGTATTTTCGATGTGTCAGTGTCCTACTAAAAATATTGCCTGGGGGCTTGCAAGAGAAGTGATTCTCCAGCAAAGGAGCCTGGTATCTGGTGACAGAAGGCATTAAAAAAACCTAACCATTTAGAAATTAATACGCCAGAATGTTATCAAGCGTCAACATTTCAATCCAGCAGCTTGATTCCTGTTTTCATTAAGTAATGAATAAACTGAAACGATCTGAATGTTTTCAGTTTCCTACTAGCGCAAAATTTTAAGTAGATAGGCAAAAAAACCCCCACCATCGTAACAGCAAACATGCTGAACAAAAACTATCAAAATTCATAGAAGATAAATATTGAGTCCGTCCTAGCCTGCGAGGAGAACAATGTCTCTTTCTTTGCTTTCCGTGAGGTTTGTTATAACAAGAGAGAGAGAGAGACTCCAGTATACAGTGTTTTAATATACATATATGCATTCACAGCTGGAATAATAGATTTTAAGGACAGAAGACAATATTACAGCTGAATGTATGCAGAAATGCATAAACATACCTTCAAAAACACATTCTTTGCACCCTACCCAGATATATACATGGATACATATGTATTATATATATATATACACACACACCATGTTTCAGATCGATCAGAACCATTCATTTAAACCAGACTCTCTAAAGTTTCTGCTGCTTTGGGAAAACATGACCCTGAGGAGACATCATGCATGAACTTAACATCCAGCAGAAAATGAAACCATAACACGCTTCATCTTGAAAGCCAACCCCGAATCTAACTTAATCCCTGCTCTGGACAATGCCTCCGGAGAGGCATTAAAACCATGCGAGGTGTTTTCCTGGATTTCCCAAATTCCCCGGAGACTCCCTGGCACTCTGGCTGTATCCACCTCCTCCTCCTCGCTTCGGAGAGGCTGCTGGCTGAGTGCTCCCATCCTTATTCCCACTAATCCCACGGACGGACCCGGTGGAGAGCTGCGTCCTGCCCCTCGCCGCAGGACGAGTTACCCGGGGGGGGAAGCCCTTGGGGCTCGACACTCGGGGACGATGGGGGGGACGATGTGCGGGGCTTGAAGGGTCAAAAGAGCGGGTTTGCATCCTCCATCCATCCCCATCCCCGACACAGGGATTCCAGCAGATCTCGTGCCCCCTAGTGTCACCCTGGCGAACGGACCGGCACCGGGCACCGGCACCGGGTACCACCTGGCCCGGGCACTGCCTGAATTTATCCCACCTGAATTAATCCTGCTGGTACCCACCGTGCAATTAAATGCCACTTCCAACAGTTCAGGTGAAGGGCAGCCTGAGCTCCCTGCCCCCTCCCCCCCCGCCCCTTCCCAGGGCAGCGATAGCCCCCCTCCCAAAATGTCCCCGTGGCCGGCACGGTGTCACCTCCGTTAAGATCCCCCCAAAAGCCTCAGCAAGATCTGCCCCACCGGCAGATAGCCCGAGCGGTGTCCCTGGAGAGGGGCCAAGAGGAGGAGGCAGAGAGCATCTGCGGTGGACACTGTCCAGAATACAACTCCTCCTAAAAATAGATGGTCCCTGGAAGGGCACGGTCCTTCCAGCTAATGGGAGCACTCGGTGTGAGGAGCTCAGGGTGTCCGGAGATGACAGAACCTCCAAGTTCATGATTGCAGGACACCGCTGCCCTTTGCACAAAGCCCCCCTTTCTCCCCCCGGGAGAGTACCTGTGGCATCTGAGCCACCAGCAGGAGAAACGATGCAGAAAACCAGCCCAGAACCCAGCATCCCTGCCTGCCAGCCTGCTCCCACCAAGCAACAAGATCCAGTATCTCCTGGGAAAACGCCCACGCTGGATGCAATACTAACAGGCACAACTGGGACCGGACCCCCCACACCTGCACAAAGTGGCACGTGATGGACAGGAGCACAGGAAACGTGCTCTCAGCCCGTGCCTCAGTTTCCCCCATTTGTCCAGCAGCCCCAATGCAGCTCTCCTTCTCTTATTTTGCTCATCCCTCCTCCTTTGACTATCAGCTCTTGTGGGGAGAGGCAACCCCACAGACAGCACCAAGAGCCCCGGCCCCTTCCAGCAGCATGCAAAAAACCCTCAGCACGCAAAAACCCCTCAGCACCTCATCGCCAAAATTTGGAGGAATTCTCCCCAGGGCACTGACCTGGGTATGCTGCTTTCTTCTGCAACACCGAGCAGGGACTATAGCTTAGAATAATGGGGAAGTAACTCAGTTCAGTGCTGACAAAGCATCACAAGCCCCAGCGGGGTGGGAGGGGAGGAGGTGTCCTTCCCTCATGCTGCCATGCCTGGTATACATCATGTTTAGGGCCAGGCATACGTCACCTACACAAAATGGACAAATTGGAGGGATTTCAGAAAAACGAGCGACAAAAATGATCAGGAGGCAGCAGGGATTGATTTACAAGGGGAGATTAAAAGAGCTGCGATCAGTCTAGCTGGGCTGACCGGGTACTGACAGAAGCAGTCGGATGCTAATCTGCAAATGGGATGAAAACGATATGGGAAGGAATAATTTAGCACCTTCAGCCGTAATGGGATGAAATTAAGGGGAACCGAGTAGGGAGGTAGAAACAACAACCAACAACCCAAAATAAAACTCCTTCCCTAGTTCTGCCTGACTTTGTCTCTATCAAAACACGCAAACTCCCCGAAACTCTTTCCGCCAGGGACAAGCACCCCTGGGAGCAACCGTGCCTCGGCGGCTAATAAGGTGTGCACACACACACACACACACATGCACACACAGAGCCCTTTCCCCCCCCTGACTCACGCTCAGGAAAGCAGCAGGGCCTCCACGTTAACTCGAGAGGATGGGGGCTTCACGCTTGCGGGAAAGGCAGCGGAGAGAGAAGGCTGAACCCACTGGGAGCGGTGGGAAGGTCCCCGCAGAAGGATGCCTTTGCCCTCCCAGGTCTTCGCAGGGGGAAAGGTGCTGAGACGGCTTCCTGCAAAGTCACAGGAGTGAGCTCAGCTGCGATCACTCAGATATTTACACACAAACAGCACATTACTCAGCAACTCCCATTTGTCAGGCGTAATGGCAGCGGCAGCAGTAATAAACGACAGAGCCGAGAGACAGGCTCCCCAGGCGCACACCCGGACCCAGCCTGAGCTGGAGCGGGATGCATTCCTCCAGCTTGCTGGGGAATTAAAATTGAGAGTGGTCAGGAGCCGGGGCTCACACCCACAAAACTCCTGCTGCCGGCTTCGGAGAGTCGGCCACGTCTCCGAAAACTGAGCCTCGGCTGCACAGTTATTTCTATGTGTGTTTGCATCATGAGCTTTGCAGCTCCGAGAGGTACTAGGGCTGCTTCTTCTCCTAGTCCAGGAGGTGCTGAGCACCTTCCATGGGGATGGGGATGCAGCACCTTGGTGGGATCAGGTCCTCTCAGAGTAAGTCGGACCAAAGATAACGCACGATCGTCAGATCGTGGCTTGGCCTGCTCTGACAACAGGCTCTGATGAAGTTATCCTAAAGCTCTGTTGCAAAGAAGTCTGCCAGGCATGGGGCTCTCTCTCATTTCCAAAGCACAGCCCGTCTCGGAAAAGTCCACCCTCCCCAGTGAGCTCCGTCCCACCAGCAAGGCGCCTGGTGGGACAGGAGCATCCCTTGCACATCTCCAGCCATCACGGCAAAGCTGTGACTCCTCACGGAGGGGCAGGGCAGGGAGCAGGAACGGCTGCTCCCACATATTTGCACGTTTTGCAGGAAGCAGCCCCGTGCCCCTGCCTCCCTGCCTGCACACACAGCCGGCAGGACCCGTGGCGGAGGGTTGCAGGTCCTGTCCCTCACAGAGGTAAACACCACGCACGCATGGAGAGCGGGCATGGTCAGAGTTAAATTAGCAAAATCCTAGCAGAAGTCAGCAAGCTCCTGAGCAAAAAGCAATCTGAGGAAAAGAGCTCCCGGACTATCCCATAAATTGAAACACAAAGGGACGTGAAAAAGAAATCAAATAGCTTTGCAGGCAATCCCTTTTCTGGAACCTGTGCTCTGTACAGACCCTACACATGTGTCTGTAAGCATGGGGTGGGGAAGAAAGGGTCTTTCTAAGAGACAGAA
>NW_015090963.1:851832-852998 GCF_001431845.1 Calidris pugnax | reverse complement strand
CAAAAAAAAAAAAAAAAAAAAAAGTTTAGTGGATTAAGAAACAACTGCCGGAGGAGCCAGGGAAGCCGGAACATGCAGACCAGGTTCTGTCCCCCAGCAAAGGCAGGACAAATTAGCTCAACGCGCTGGTTGGAGTCCCAATCCGGTTTTAAGATTGCAGTGGGGGAAGTCACCAAGATCTGGAAATGTCAGGGAGTTTGTGCAGCAAAAAGGGATCGGTGTGTATTATGCAATTCTGGAAAGCAGCCCTCGTACTCGCGCTCGGGATGAACTGCCCTAGCCCAGGGAGAGCAGTTCCACAGAAGCGCCAAGCAGACGCTTTTCTTATAAAATCGCGCACACACACACCTCCCTCAATAATAATAATAATAGTAATAAAAAATAATTAAAAAAAAAAAAAAATCAGCGCTGCCACAGCGGAAGAAAAGGGCAGGTTGCGCCTTGGGAGAACCGAAAGGGGGGGAAAAAAAAAAAGAAAAGTCTCCTCTCCCGCCCAGGAAATCCACGGGCTCCGTTTTACAAAGGAGCCACCCCGCAACCCCGGCTCCAGCCCCGCCGGAGCAATGCAGCGGGCGAGGAGGGACCATCCCTCTCCCAGCCTTCAACATGATGCCGTCCCCACCGGTCGCGATGCCCTCCCCGCCGGGGCTGGGGGTCCCGCCGTGTCCTCCCGCCGCCCTGGAAGAGGGGGTGGTGGTGCTGGTGGTGGTGCGGGTACCCCCCATCCTTCCTCCCGCCCGAGAACGGACACGCACGGCAGGAAAAGCAGGAAAGTAAGTTTGCCAAAATTGTTTCTTGGTGGGTTACCCCCCACTCCGTGCCCCGATGTAGGGGGTAAAAGGAAGGAGGGGTCGGGGGGGAAGATCGCGGACACGCGTGGGCGCGGTGCGGGGAAAGGTGCGCGGCGGTGCGGGTGGAAACGAGCCTTCATCCCACACATCCCCCCCACACACACACCCCGACACCACACCAACACCCCAAAAAAAGGCGGCGGCGGCGGGCATCGGGGCTCGCTTCCACTGACCCCCCGCCGCCTGCCTCCCTCCTCCTCCTCCTCCGTCCCGCGGGTGGGGTGGTGGCGTTGGGGGGGAAACGGGACACACCGCCCTCCGTCCCCGGTACTCACGGCGCCCCTCCTCCTCCTCCTCCTCCTCCTCCTCCACCTC
>NW_015090963.1:846515-851433 GCF_001431845.1 Calidris pugnax | reverse complement strand
CGCTCGCCCCCCACACCCCCGCATCAAGAAACGCAGACCCAAATCAAGGCGCTGCGCCAACGTTTCCACGCACGCCTCCACGCACACCCTCACACACGCACACACACTCGCTTGAGAGTGCTGCACCCCCTTGCACAAGCGCTCCCCTGGAGCACGCAACAAAAGCACCACAGGCAGATGCAGACTGAAATGAGAGCGCCGCGCTCACCTCTCTCTCTCTCTCACACACACACACACACTCACACTGCACAACTGAACGCCTGACACACGCAGCGCCGCTCCCACACTCTCTTGCACAAGCGAGGCAGCCCACCCACACGTGCGCCCACCTTTCCTGCTCGGTTGCAACCTGCTGATGCCCACCCTGCCCCTCCATCGCACCCCCACGGCATTGGGGTACCCCCTGGTGTGTGGGGCCACCCGGTTTCCCATCGCAGGGGAAGCTGTCACACGCGTGTGGGGGGGTGTCTGCAGGGCAAAGGGGACAGAGGTCCTCTTGCACTGTGCACAACGACTCCCGACCAGGCAGAAGCCACAGGGGTGGCCGTGCAGCCGGGCCAGGGCGCCCGCTCCATCCTTGGCACGGCGGAATTGGGGAGTGCCAGGATAAGACGTGCCAAGGAGGGGACGGGAGCCGGGTGTGAGGCTTTTGGTGTGCAAAAGGCTGGGACAGGCGGGCCTGGCCGGGCAGGTGCAGGCGTGCGCTGCTGGGGCACGCCAGCAACACGTGTGAGAAGGCAGAGCTGGCAGGCAGAGAGTGCCGCGCTGCGAGCTGAGTTATGGAAAATGACTCTTT
The DNA here is from genome assembly GCF_001431845.1 of Calidris pugnax. Classification (NCBI taxonomy): domain Eukaryota; kingdom Metazoa; phylum Chordata; class Aves; order Charadriiformes; family Scolopacidae; genus Calidris; species Calidris pugnax. The sequence goes on along the minus strand of NW_015090963.1, from coordinate 850,637 downwards.
CCAAGGAATTGCTAAAATTAAAGCAGCATCCAGGCCAAACGAGCAGGAGCCAAAGGGGAGGGTGAGCAAGGACACCCGAGTAGCCTCAGGGCGAGGAAGGGCAGGGTGGGCAGGAGGCCGAGGAGAAGGCACCCTTGCAGGGCTCACGCCTCCCTCCAGCTCCTGCCACACGCAGAGGCCATCACAGACATCTGGGGGAGGAGGGATTTGGGGAAAGGCTGATTGGCACCCTGGTGGCACTGGCTGGGGGGGATGCCATGGGGATGGGGATCTAGGGGGGCATAGCCCTCCCCAGCCACATCCTCTGTGCTGGAGGAATCCCTCTGTTTTCCCAGCCTGGAAGAGACAAATGCCCATGGAGAAAGAGCCTGCTCACTGCCAGGGGCTAGGTGGCAGCGAGGGGCTGAGACTGATGCTGACGGGGGCTTTTTGGAGAGCCCTGCAGCGCCTTACAACTCATTATGGGAGTCCTCTGCCCTGGCCCCCACCCCGGGGGCTGTGGCAGGGCTGAGGTGCTGCTCCCTGGACATCAGCATTTGGGTCAGCAGTAAGGGCTGTTTCAGCTTCCAGATAACTGAGCGTTCCCAGCACAAATCCCCGTGACTCAGGAAACAACGCATGCGAGAAAACTCTGCGGAGAGGAGTTGAGAGAAATACTCCCATTGGCATGTTCCCACTTCCCCTGGCATCCCAGGACTTCTCCTGGGCTGCAGAAAACAACAGCAGTAGCAACAGCAGCAAAACTTTCTTCCTGATCTTCCTGTTAAAGAAAAAGAAATAAAAAAAAAAAAAAGAAGAAGGTAATCTTTGGGCAAACCTACAAAATCTGATCTGTTTTGTTCCAACTAGATATACGTTGATCAAATTAAAGATACCACCTCTCCCTGAAGTCCTGGCCTCACGCAGGCAATGTCACACAGGCAGAGGAAGGGGGCTGGGTGGAAGCCAGGTTTTGTCTAGTTTTTCATTGATGCTACTAAAAGCCACTATTAATTGGATGGAAATAATGATGTTTTGTCTCAGACGAAGATCCACAATAAATTATCTGTTTATTGTTACTGATTTTATCCTTGAAGAATAACCAGCATGTTGGGGCTCTGGGGGAATTTGTGACAGACAATAGCAGGTCCTGAAAAAGCAGAAGGGAAAACTAAGAGCAGGGAGGGGATGTGTCTAAGATTGTTCAGCAGGTTGCAGCAGAACTGGAGAACGACCCTTCTGCCCAGAGGCTCTGGACCAGATTGAAGTAGTCAATGAAATACAAAAAGAGGAAAGAAAACCCCAACCTCTTTTTCCCCCCTTCATCCCTCCAGCCCTGCGGTCGGCCAGGATCAGGGTGGAAAAAGAAGGAGTAAAAGCTGTGCTGGAAGCAATAACTCTCTGATGCCACTGGGAAACATATCAGGAGAGGAGGTGGTGTGGTGGGGACAGGGGTGGAAAGGTGCTGCAGCACCAATACGTCCAGGAAGAGAGCTGGACCCAGGGCAACGATTCTCTGCTAGCTTATGAGCTGGCATCAGGCCATCACCATGGGCTGCTTTTCCCATCCACTGTCTCCCAGAAAGAGAAAGCAAGGAGCTCATCACAAGCCTGTACATCAATGTTCAAACAGGAGACTGTCACCAAAACCATCACTACCCGGTTACGTGCTGTGCCCCTGCCTCCAGCAGCAGTGGTAGCCCTAGCAGGAGATCAGATGCTCCCCAGCTGCATGGTGAGTGTAAGACAGAGTTGAGCCACGGTCAGATCCTGAATTTTTGGGGCAGGAACTTGCCAGTTTTAAAGAACACAGTTCCCTCGGGCACCCGGGGCCAAAACTCAAGGGGACAGCATTTGCCTAGCTGTACCCCAAAGCTGAGCATATATAAGGTGAGAGTCTGAGCCAGTGTCTTTCCAAACTATTTATTTGATACTTCGTGGCGAACATCTGACTAAATTACTCACAGATTATTCAACCATTGGGGAGAGCTGATTGAATGATTACTGGTGAATCATTTGTTCAAAGCCAAATGCCCAAATTCCTGCACTGAACTACTGGCAGGCAACGCACAGATGAGTTTCAGTCCTCCAGAATCCCTGTGTTCACATCAGCCCCTAGGTCTGAGCTCCTCGCTCACGGCTTCCCCAAAATACCCATGTCCCCCCCCCCCCTCCCTGCCCGACCCCTTGCCACCGGTCAGGAGCAAGGTGAATAGGAGACGTGGGGAACCATTCCTTGAATTCCTGCTGGACTTCAGGCGAACAACAACACAGCAGGCTGAGCTAGGAGCCTTGTCTCTCGCCTTTGCACAAAAGAGATTCTCCGGAGGGGGAAAAACCCCACAACAATAGTGAGGAAACGTACAGGGTAGGCAAAGAAAGCCGCTGACCTGGCATGCCGCAGGCCAGAAAAAAAGTACAAATGATCTTGCAAAGAAGCAGGAAAAGATGGGAGCTACGGAGCCGATGAGCCTTTTTACCAGCCCGATTTAATCATCTTCTCAGCAAATGCTCCCCACGAGGAACAAGAAGGGAAAGCAAGATCATGAAAAGATTGCAGGCAAAGGAATTCTGCCGGTACTCCTGGACTGATTAAAATTCCTCAGGACTCATGGCAGGAGAGATTATTTTATGTAAAACTTCACCTTGTCTTTATTACATTTGCCAAAACTTCTTCCTGTGTAGATAGAGGGGGGCGGCGGGAGGTGCGTGCGAAAGACAAAGATGGAGATAATAAGTGCAGGACTTGGCTGTAGCTTCCCAGCCTGGTACCCATTTGCCTGGGGAGGCCGATGGTGGTGAGCGCTTGTGTGCCTTCACGCAGCAAGGTGCGAGCGAGGAGAGGCCCCCGGGGACCTCCCAGGGCCTGGACAGGGTGTAATGGGGTCATACACGTGTGTGCAAAGGATTGCACGGGGGGAAACCCTGTCCTTAGGTGTGACCCTGATCGTGGATGTCCGGTTGCTGGGAGCCTGAGTGATGAGCACGGCTTGGGATGTCATAGGGTTCGGAGGGGGTGAGGTCCCCCTGGTCAGCTGAAATATGGGAGTGAAGTTCCCTTGTGCAGCAAGGATGTCAGGTCTGGTGCCTGCTGTTATCAAACCACTCCTGGAAACCAGAGGCCGGCCTGTGGTGAGACCCCTCGCTGCTCCTGCCGGGTAAGATTTCGATGACAAAGTACCGCCTGACACCTGTTATAAATAACGGCCGTCCCATCACCCACTCAGCACATGGCCCACTGCTGCCAGCTCCTCGCTCGGAAGAGGCTCAGCGTGGAATGAAAGCCATATTTAAAATACATTTTCACATATGTCTTCCTGAGCGGGGAACGACAGGAGAGGGGGTCTGGAAAAGGTTTCCCCTCGGCGCTTTTCTCCCTTGGTGTCACAAGCACAACCCCACATAATCTCAGGCAAGAACCAAGATGTTACAGTGATTGTTCTTTGCATCTCTGTTTTGTTAATATCCTAAATTACAGGATGGGTGTTGCAATGCTCAACTGGGAAATCAGCACCACAATCAAATACACACAATAATATGTATTTGCCAGGTGGTGTTTTTTCCCCCCCATGGATCAGGACATCTTATAGGCATGGGGCAGTGCTGTCCCACCGTCAGGTTTGAGGGCCATGGAGGTGTCCAGAGGGATGTGGCTGACACAAGACACAGAGAGGCTAGTGTGCACCTTCAGGAGGGCACTCAGGCACCCTGCCCCAGCCCCTCCTATAGCAGGATTGCACCAAAACCACCACAGGGTCCACACATGGCAGGGGTACTCTCATTGCCATGGAGAAAGCCAGGATGTCCTGATGGTTGTGGCTCTTGCCTGGATTGGGAACCCCTGCCACAAACCCCAACCAGTCGCAGGACATGTGTGAGCCCGTCCCAAGGTATAGCACACACCGGCACGGCTGGTTTGTCCCCCCACCATCTCCCTGCAGATTAACACCTCCAGGCAGGCCAGCAGCAGCAGCAGCGTGGCTCTTTGCTCTGCTTGCGGGACTGGCTTCTATCACGAGTCATCCTCCTCACACAGAAAGCAGAAGCCAGGGATTAGAGCAGTTTGAAGCTTTTAGCATGAAAAGGTTGGGTTTAAAAGAGAAAAAAAAAAAAAAAAAAAAAAAGAAAAAGCTGGTTTTTGAA
>NW_015090963.1:843961-846458 GCF_001431845.1 Calidris pugnax | reverse complement strand
CCAGTCTGTTAAAAATGTGATTTATATTGGAAAACTAAACTATCTTAAAATAAGGCTATACAGAAGCAGAACAACATTGCCATTAAGAAGGGAAAATACCAGACAGCAAGATAAGGGTGTGGTTTAAAAAAAAAAAAAAAAAAAAAAAAAAAGTGAAAGAGCTGCTTTTTGAATGTCTTTTGGTGAGGAATTTGCAAAACCCTGCCCCCATGATTTTCAAAAGGTTTTTTTTTGGGGGAGGGGGATTAATTTTGTTTCACTTTCTCTCTTTTTGCCTTCAGCTCAAAAGCACGATTCCCACAGAAACCCACATTTGGAGTAAATATAATATTGCAGTTTTAAAAATTCTGGGAAATGTCAGGAAAAATCGAAGGTGACTCAGTTTCAAACTCTGCAATTCAGAAACACCTGGGAAACATCAGTGCCGGGTGAGGGGAGCAGGGAAAGGAGAGGAGAGAGAGCTCCCCATCTCTGCCAGCAGCCCCCATAAGCTCCTGTGCCTTGCATTCGGGAGGGAAAACCACAGTGGGAAATCGAAATCCCAAATACGATGCCTGGAAAGAGATGCCACCACCACCTCCATTCCTGTGCCCCCCCACTTCACCCCCCCAAACATTTGGCTCTCAATGAGTATCAACCTTTCAAAGATGCATTTCTTATAATGATTTGTTGGGTTTCTCCTCCCTAGCCTTTAGGGTAAACTCCTGTGAGCCCTGAAGCTCACCCAAGCAAGTGAAACCTTCTTGAGCTAAGCCCCATCTTCACCCCACAACTCTTTGGTGCCTCTACGTGGGGCATGTCTATATGATGAGGATGGGTGACTCCTGTGGTCACTAAAAAGGACAGTATGGGCACCGTTATACACCATAGAAACCGTATGTAACAAAGGAAAAATATTCTCTCTTTTCACTGCTCCTGCATCCTCTGCCACCTTCTTCCACCTCCTTTCCTTCATTAGCCATGTCCCAGCCATCCCCCTGCTGCAGCCTCACCACTGCCAAGACCAAAATTGGCCAAATGTTTGCTTTTCTCTCCCACAGCCTGGCAAAATTGCAGGGTGTTAAGCACACCTGCCTGTTTACCCCATGTTGACATGTTTCAGTTGTGACCCTTTAACACTGCTCTTTTTTTTTTCAGTACAGATTCATTTGGCTCCTGCTCAAAACTGAGAACCAGACCCATTTTTTTGCAAAAATGCCAGAAGGGAACATTAAGACAAATTGCATAATTGCTTTTTGTCATCTCCTCAGAGCAGGAAGGGCACTAACAAGTCCCTGTTCTCAAAACTTCAGTTTTGAGAATGTCCAATTGAAAAATAGCTTTGCTTTCACCCCCCCCCAAAAATAAAAAAGTTTAAAACAGCCTCAACTAGAAGTCTTTTATCTCAGCCCAAACACATCTGTTTTCACAAGAGAGCTGATGGGTGCCTTCTCACTGGTTTGCATAATACTGCCTGTTTTGGGAACACCTTGCTGCCTGGGACAATGCACCACTGGGGAGCAGAAACGCTGGTCCTTGGAGCATTCAGCTATCTGCCGAGAAGACCTAATGGTCCAAATATTCTCCCTGAAATGCAAAACTACCCCGACCAAAACTGTTCAGCTGTGACTTCCTGAAAGGTGTTGAAAAATCTGGCAGGGTGTGGAAAAGCTCATGAAATTTCCTTGGGAAATTGGGCCGGCATCGCAAAAGGCTGCCGAAATCTCTCAGTTTCATCCAGGTGGAGATTCAAGCTCTCAGGAGAAACAAGAAAATCTGCATCTCCCCTGGTACCTCAACGCAAAACAGCAAGTTAGCAAAACTTCAGGTGCTGTAAATTTTGATTCCCTGACAACCACTTTAGCAAAACTTCCCACCTACAGGGGGAAATTTGTTACATTTGCACAGCTTCTTTGTTTGATGCGGAAAAAAACCAAGCTCCCATGGAAGTTTTGGGTGATTTTGGAGCTGGAGGAGGCTGCGGTTGAAATATTGATGCTCGGGAGGGTTCGAGGCGGAGTCTCAGAGTGCAGACCTCCTGCGTGGAGAGGGTTGTCTCCATCCCCTGAGGACAGGCAGAGACTTTTCCCCCTTCCGTCCTGCTTTCCTCAGCTGCTGATAGAGATGTGCCTGCTATTCCCAACCATCCCTCGGCGCTTCCTCGTTAGCAGCAGGTTATGCTTTGGCATGAAAGAAATGTTAAGAAGCGACGAGGATGCAGCCATCGCAAGTGACAAGAGGACTATTTTTTTTCCAGCAAGGTCTCAGGGGAAAGAGAGTGTGTGTGTGGGGGGTGGGATGGTGGAAAGTACGAATAAAAGGGCCGTTTTTTTGCTTCGGCGGCTCCTGGCACCCTGTTTGAGCTGGGGGATCGTTGTCCTTGCTTGCAGTGCCATCTCCCGGCAGGGCCCGCTCGGGGACCGCTGGCGGGGGGGCTCCGGGATTGCGGAGCGGCTGCGGGGGGCCAGGGGGGGCTCACATTTGGGGAGGGCAATGCTCAGCCTGGGCTGTTCGCCCC
>NW_015090963.1:782555-843645 GCF_001431845.1 Calidris pugnax | reverse complement strand
ACCCCCAGCCTGCCATGGGGCTGGGCTGAGCACCGAGGGGCAAAAAAAAATAAAAAAAAGAAAACCAACCCAAACCCCAGTTTTCTCAGATCTTTTCCTGCATTGGTATGAGAGATGCCAGCAGACCAACCATATCCTGGGCTGCGTCAAATGAAGTGTGGACAGCAGGTTGAGTGAGGGGATTCTGCCACTCTGGTGAGACCCCATCTAGAGTACTGCATCCAGCTCTGGTGTCCTCAGCAGAGGAAGGACATGGACCTGCTGGAGTGGGTCCAGCAAAGGGCCATGAAGATGATCAGGGGGCTGGAGCACCTCTCCTGTGAGATCAAGTTGAGACAGATGGGGTTGTTCACCCTGGAAAAGAGACGGGTCCAGGGAGACCTTATTGCACCATGTCAGTACCTAAAGACGATGTACAGAGAAGATGGGGACAAACTTTCTAGCAGAGCCTGTACAGTGAGGGGTAATGTTTTTAAACTAAAAAAGGGAATATTTATATACATTTTTTACAATAAGGGTGGTGAAACGCTGGCGCACATTCCCCAGAGAGGTGGTAGATGCCCCATCCCTGGAAACATTCAAGGTCAGATCAGACAGGGCTCTGAGCAATCAGATATAGTTGAAGGTGTCCCTGCTCATTGCAAAGGAGGTTGGACTAGAAAGCCTTTAAAGGTTCTGCTCCACACAAACTATTCTATGATTCTATGGTCCTAGGCCTTGGATGTGGGGCCTCTAATGGAGACAAGCTTTCTCTGAAGTGTAGGATGACAGAGACCCTTGCTAAATCTGATGCCTGGACAGAAGGGGAAGAACAATGCTGGACATTGCGGTAAGGTGTAAATGTAAAGGTCCCCAAGAAGCTCTCAGGGTGGCCATGTACTGTTCCTACATCCTTCCCCTGTCCTTTCCTGTTCTTGCCACGGTATGGGGAAGAGAGGCCTTGTCCTTCTGTGCCTACAAAGTATCAAGCAGTGGGCCTTGGTCTCTGCAGGCACTCCTGGGAGATCAGCAGTGATATGGAGGAGGAAGCGAGTTGAAAAGCACCAGTTTCCACCCCTCCAAGTGGCTCTTGCTCCATCAGAGTTTCTGAGCACCAGCTTTGTTTCTGGGAGTGTGTACTTGGGTTTAGGAGTGTGGGGGGCTCCCATCTGAGATCTACATTGGCTGCTGCAGCAGGGGTGTACTCAGGACAGGACTTGGCTCCCAGCATGAAATGGCCCCATGACATCTGTGGAGACAGAAGAGGGGGGTAGCAGACACCCCTCAGCCAGCTGGTAAGGCTATTGCTCCCCCAAGGAAATGCAACCCATCAGATGAGGCAGGCAGAAGTGAGGAGAGGTCAGGGAACAGAGAAAGCAACCAAATTTCCTCATGGGCTGGGACAGCCCAGATCTTGATGTGCCATATCACAACTTGACCCTACCAGTGTTCCCACTCCAGTCTGGCTGTGCCGAGGTCAGCAACATCCCATGTGTGCATCCCACAGGCTGGATCCTCCCCAGGGGCTCTTGCTACCTCTGAGCCAGCCAGGGACTAAACCCCAATTTGGGACTTCTCCTTTCTCTGTCTCTCAGCATCTCCCAATCATCTGGACCCTGTCAGGGCCAGAGAAGAGGTGCATCCTCCCTCCACCACCCCTTGATCAGCACCATTTCAAGCCCATACTATGAATGTGCTGCAACCCCGGCACATGGGCACTTAGACATTAGGAATAAGTTCTTTACAGTGAGGGTGGTGGAGCACTGGAACAGGTTGCCCAGGGAGGTGGTTGAGGCCCCATCCCTGGAGATATTCAAGGAGAGGCTCAACGAGGCCCTGGGCAACCTGGTCTAGTTGGGGGTGTCCCTGCTGACTGTGGTGGGGGCAGACTAGATGACCTTGAAGGTCCCTTCCAACCGAGATGATTCTATGATTCTATGATTCCATGGGGTGTAACAGCTCCTGCCGTGTCACTCGCTGAGGTAGTAAGTGATAAATAATTGCAGTGGTGTCCTCTGTGGTCCACAGCTGTATCGAGAGGCCTCTGTGAAGGTCAGGGCTCTGGGCGAGGTGCACTGGGTACTAATGGCTGTCCCCACAGCGCTAATTTAAGTAGGGAGGGAAGGAAAAGCACATCCACTCTTATTTTCAGGTAATGGGCTGAGAGGAGAGCAGGAGAGCATTCTGCCAAGCAGTGGAGATCAAGCTCTTGGATTCCTTCCCCTTCTCTTCCGGCAAAATGATTTGGCTTTTCCTCCTGGTACATCCTTCAGGGTCTGAGCCCTGAGCCCAGAATAGGGTGCAGAAGCATCACTATCTTTGGGGCAAGCACGAGGCATCCTTTTATTCAGAGTTTATAAGTCAGCTCAACATCCACTTATGGACCACAGAAGAGCATGGGAGACTCGCCATTCTCTTGGTCTGTCTGTATCAATACAGGCTATTTTCCTAAAAGAGGTACAGAAGTTGTGCTTGATGCATAAATCCTCAGGCTGGCAGGAGGGACCAGGATTGCACCAAGCAAGAAGTCAGACCAGATGATCAAAATCATCCTCACTGGCCCTAAAGTTTATGAATGCTTTTTAAAGGCTTGGGAGCTCTGCTTCGGTCAGTTGGTTTAAGCAAAAAACCTTTGAATTTTGATTGCTTTCCCATTCAGCTAAATCCCAATTCAATTTCTTCTGGACAAGTTTATCGTCTTCCCCCTGCCAGCCAGGCGTTTTAATCTCTAACATTGTCTTCTGTTGCCTATCTAGCTCAGGCTGCTTCAGCCTTTTCCAAGCAAACCCAGATGAAAAGGGCCATCTCAGGACAGGCAGCCCTGCCTGCCAGCTCCCCCCTAAACCCTATGTCAACTCTGCCAGAAGCAGGCAGGGGTTGTGGGGTGAGGGGCTGGTTGGCACCATGGTCAATACCCTGTATCCCAAGCATCCTTAATACTAAAGCAGGGAGGGAAAGGACTGCCAGGGGTAGATTGGTGTTGGCTGCTGACAGGGAACCAGCCAGGCAAGAAAAAGAACTGGGAAAAGGAGCAAGATGAGATGCGAATGCACTCAGCTGCAGGGGAACAATATTTCTTGTACCAGTAATGAACGTGGCAACAGGGAAAGGCTTTGGGTTTAAGCATCCTGATTTTTTAAAGTATGCTCCTGCTGCCACTGTAGCAGCATGTGCTTGCAGAGAAAGGGTGTTCGGGAGGAGTGAAAAATGGGAGCATAGTCAACCAAGTAATTTCATTTCTTCCACAAAGATCTGCAGTATGGGAGCACCAAGCACAGACTGCACCATGATTTTGTGAGGAACGTGGTCAGCATGGTGTGCACCCAAATCTTGGCCTTTGCTTAGAGAGGACTGTGAATGGGTGAAGATCCTCTGATGGTTTCCTTGTGGACCAGAGCTTTTTACTCTTGCAAAAGCTGCTGGGAGCATCTGCCAGCCTTGGGACATGGAGCAGAGGTGAAGAAGGGAATGTAGCTGGAAATAGGCAGCAAAAATCCCCCAGCTTGGGTCTGGAGGCAGCTACACATGTGATGAGCTGCTGGAAATAGTTAATCTGAGGAGGAGATGACACTTCCAGGAAAACTTCAGTGCTCGGAGTCTTGGGCGCACTGGTGGTCTATGGAGTGGTCTTGGGGCACCACTCAGCAGCAAAGCTCTTGTGTTCCTGTACCTTGTCTCTGTCATCAGATACATACAGGGCTATCCTGTGCTTACATCCTGGAGGGGGTGTGTGTGTGTCTGATTTCAAAGTACCCTCCACAAGCCATTCTGAGGCACTACCAGGCTGCCTTGGATGCAGGACAAGGACCACATCTCCCATGACACGGAGACAAGGCAATTTTCCATGCCAGGCAAAGCGCAGGGTGAGAGGAGGATGTGGGAAGTGATACATTAAAGTCCTATTTATTGTCTATCCACCACCCAGACAACATGGGTGGGAAGAGCACAGACACCACAAGCATTAAAGGTTTTTCTGCTGGGAGAGCCTTCCTCTGCTCGAGCTCCTCTCAGCAAGAAGCAGCTCTCAATAAAACTCTTTCAGCAGCACTGATGGCAGACTGAAGCAGAGCAGCAAACACAACCCCAGCAGGAGACCGTTTAGGTTATTATTTTAATTAATTGCACATGTAGCTAAACTGAAAGAAAAATAGAGACGTGACACCCAATTATTCAAATCAGTTCCTGCCACTCATACACCACTGCTGCTACCACGGTCCCAGCGCAAAGCTCTGCCCTCTGCTACCTCCAGAAATGCCAGAAATTTGCATTTCAAGGTTGGCAAGATGTTGTCTTGCAACTTTTCTTGCTGTGCGAAAGGGATGAGGAACTGTAAATCTACCAGTGTGGTCCCACAAGGGATTGCATTTCCTAGAGCCAGTGAATCAGCCTCTCCTATTTGCAGAGTTTTCCCCCGACTCCCGAGAAAAGCCTCATTCTTCACAGTGCAGCACAGACTGCTCCAGACAGGCCTCCCAGTGACCCAGAGAGACACTGGAAGATGCAGCCCCATAGCCAGGAGAAGGACTCGGTGAGAATAACAGGCATCGGGCTCCTGGAGGGAAACAGCCACTAAGCAATGTCCAGCTCCAAGGAGATGCTAACCCAGCTCCACTCACTTGGAAGGATTTCAAGAAGTTACAGCAGCATGCTTCAGGCTCGGAAGGCTGAAAGGTTTCTTCTGTAGTGACCAAAAATGTGAAAATGAGACTGTCAGGCTTTTCAGGACTGGTGCTTTTTAACATAATTTTCTCTTGGGAGCAGGTGTTGCTGGGCAGACATCCCTATTTCGGTTCAGCAGTGCCAGGCACAAATCCCTCTTCAGCCCCCAGGCAGCAGCCCTGGGGCTGTGATCCCCGAATGGGCTCTCAGTGAGCAGAAATAGGGTGGTTTCCTGATTTCCTGCAGCACATTTTCCCCAAAGCAACAGCTCAGTGAAGTCTCTGGAGTTGCCTCCGCTGGAGAAAAATCAGAGATTTCAGTAGAAAGGAAAAATCCAATCTCTGGTCACCTCTGTGACGTGACTGTGAAACCCAGCGAGGTCACCCATCAGGGTGCTCATCCAGCCCAGCTCAGCTGTGCAGCTCCTTGGGGTGCAGCAGTTTCCCCCATACCCAAACCATGTCCCTGGCACCCAGTGTGGATGAGAGCTGGACCAGCAAAGCTGGGCAGACCCTGTCCCCGGGGAACCTGCTGCATGAACAGCACAGGTGGACAGGTAATTTCCCTGCTTTTGTTCTATTTTTTTCAATGGATCTGGTGCAATCTGGTGAGCTGCTTAGCGGGGCAGGGGCCAGGTTCTCCCCTATGCTGCAAGTATCAGCTACTTCTTCACTCCAACGGCCTAGCTGATTAACAAGTCCAATTAATCTCCCAGCAGCGCTTCTCCATCTGCATTTCCCTTTGAAGTTTGCTCCTTGTGTTTGAGACCTGGAAAAGGTCTGGTGTGCCCCCAAAACAGTTGCTTTTTTCCGACTGTGCTAGTTAGTCTGATAGAAGATGTTAAACTTCCCTTAAATTCTGGTTTTGCCTAGGTGCTTTGTCACAGCAATGAAACCACCTCCACCTTCTTCCTACGCACGCAGGTAATTTGCTCGTCAAATTATGCATATTTATCTTCTGGCTACCTGTTGGTCGTCTGTCTCTACCCGCTGTGTCTCATCTTGTGGTTTCACCATAAGCCCTGCAGCCCATGTTCTCCCTGGGCTGTGCTGTGCAGAGATGGGGGGAACCAATTTTAGCCACCCTGCTTTAGAAATGGATGGAGTTAATTAGGATCATTGCCCTTCTCCGGATAGCCTCCGTCCCACTGAGGCTGGCTGCAGCAGAGCAGACTAGTGGGGGTCTCCTGTAGCCTTGAGGGGCACAGTTTGAGGTCTCCACCTTCACAGCTGCTAGGTCTGCCTTGAAATATGGGGAGGGAGAGGCATGGCACTCGTTTCCACGCCGTGGACACCAGCCTGAGCGGTCGAACAGTCTCTTCCATGGCATTGTCTGCTCCAGCAAGCACAGCTGTGTTCTTCACTCCAAAGGCCTAGCTGATTAACAAGTCCAATTAATCTCCCAGCAGCGCTTCTCCATCTGCATTTCCCTTTGAAGTTTGCTCCTTGTGTTTGAGACCTGGAAAAGGTCTGGTGTGCCCCCAAAACAGTTGCTTTTTTCCGACTGTGCTAGTTAGTCTGATAGAAGATGTTAAACTTCCCTTAAATTCTGGTTTTGCCTAGGTGCTTTGTCACAGCAATGAAACCACCTCCACCTTCTTCCTACGCACGCAGGTAATTTGCTCGTCAAATTATGCATATTTATCTTCTGGCTACCTGTTGGTCGTCTGTCTCTACCCGCTGTGTCTCATCTTGTGGTTTCACCATAAGCCCTGCAGCCCATGTTCTCCCTGGGCTGTGCTGTGCAGAGATGGGGGGAACCAATTTTAGCCACCCTGCTTTAGAAATGGATGGAGTTAATTAGGATCATTGCCCTTCTCCGGATAGCCTCCGTCCCACTGAGGCTGGCTGCAGCAGAGCAGACTAGTGGGGGTCTCCTGTAGCCTTGAGGGGCACAGTTTGAGGTCTCCACCTTCACAGCTGCTAGGTCTGCCTTGAAATATGGGGAGGGAGAGGCATGGCACTCGTTTCCACGCCGTGGACACCAGCCTGAGCGGTCGAACAGTCTCTTCCATGGCATTGTCTGCTCCAGCAAGCACAGCTGTGTGGATGCTGCAGGGCTGGGGCTGTTGCCTGTTGTGGGGGAGAGAGGAGGGGGTGCTGTCTGCTGCTGTATTGGTAACCTGTCATCAAAGCAGCATTTTGCATTTAACGGCTTTCTAGGTGAGGCTTTGATCACAGCCGGTTTGATCCCAGATCTCACACTCCTCCTGACTTCTTTACTGTTACAAAGATATTTTTAAAAATTGCAGGTTTTTATTTTTAAATCAGTGCCCTCCTGGGGTGGTGCCGACAGCTCTCCTTCCCACAGAGCTGAGACTCGGGTCGCACCCCACTCAATTCCAGATTTGTCAGGACATTTACCTTGCCCCAGATTTAACCTGGCAATCTGGTGGCTTCTTTAGGAAGGCTGAAAAAAGAGGCTAAGGACAGAATTTCTCCTGCAGCCTTTACTGGAGTGACTGTCATTAGAAAATACACCTCCCCAAACCATCCTGCAACTACTCACATAGGTAACCCTGCTTTCTTCAGGTCCTGTGAGAATTTAGAAAGGTGGCTATTAATGCTTGTAGACCTGCCTCATATGCTGTCTGGGTCACCAAAGGGGTGGTGGGTGGGAAGGAGAGGTATTTTAGGAAGCTGCAGGGCTCCTTCCCACATTGTGGTGTCTCTCAAGCCTTCACTGCCCTCCAACAGCTGGGCTTCAGCTCCACGCTGCAGCCTGCACTAAGCTCCTTCCCCAAGGACTCACACCCCACCAGCCTCACCATGACGCAAGGAGAAGCAGAATACAGGCTTGGGATGCTCAGGTTTATGTATCTTCTGAGCCTGGGGCAGATTGGCAGCAGTTATGGCCAACCTCATGTGCAATTTGAACATGAGGTCAGCTATCCCTTCATAAGCTCCTTTCTCCCTTCTTGAAGTGCTGGGGAAAGTACTTAGGTAAACCTCAGAAGTTAGTCCAGGTCTGATCTCCTTCACACTTGATTAGCTGAGGAGCAAACTGCCCTTCCCTGTCATCTGTTGAGTTTTTTATAGGTACCAGGGCTATTTGCAGCCCTGGCCAGGGCTGACCCTGTGCTGGGGTAAGGAAGAGTGGTGCCACCAGCCTACAGCATGCTGGCCCTGTGCTAAATGTGGGGTGCAGGTGGTGATGGGGATCCTACTACATCTGCCTCGGGGACTTGTGCCTCCACTGGCTGGCTCTGCCCTGAGGCAGGAGCAACCAACCTGCTGGTGTCCCATAGGCCAGCCCTAGGTTTTCATTCTCACTCGGGGCTGATGCAAAATGGTGGGAGTAGGCATAAGTCTCCATGGACCTCCTTAATCCAGAGCCTTTCCCGAGCAAGGCCAGTTGCAAACCACTTTCCAGTGATGCCCTATCAACAGTAGCTCCCCAGAGGCTGTTTGCAGACTCATGTTTTCCTCTCCCATCTCTCCGAGGCAGAGAAGCGAGGCAGGGAGGGGTGTGGGATGTGCCCCAGACCACGTGCCCCTGACTCAGTGTCATGGACACAAGCAAGAGCTGCTGAGCCCTAGCCAGGTGCACCACCCTCACACCACCCAGCCCGATGCCAGCCCAGCTCAGTCCTCCCTGGACAGACAGGCAGAGCCCCCCGAGCTCTGTCCTTGTCCCCACACATCACCCCACTCCAGCGCTGCCAAGGCACACTGAGCTGTGGCTGGGTTACATCACTCCAGCCCAGGAGGTGCACGAATGAAGTCTTTGCAGGCAGGTTCATCAATCTCCAGGGCTTACAGCCTAAACAAGCCCATATCCCAACTTGAAGGAAGCAGGGCAATTTTCGTGTTTGTTGCCTTTCTTTTTTTTTCTTTTTTTTTTTAATATAATGACAAGATCCAGAAGGGTTTGTGGAAACAAGACCCCCAGGCAAATCACATTGAGCTGGTGCCTCACGCCTCAACCTCCCAGGGCAGACCATGGGCTTACTAGCAGGGGGGCTGGCTGGACCCCCAGCTTGCTGAGTGGACAGGTAACAAGCTGGATAAGCTCTTGCCAAGTCTACCAGCCTTTCCTGCACCACTAGTGATTGCCAGCCCAAGCCTACCTGCCTTCCCCATCTTTCTCATCTACTTCATCCTCCAGGACACATTTTAGTACATGTGTTGAAGTGACATTTCTGCTTGGGAGGGAAAAGCTCCCTTGCATCATTCCTCAAATGGACAACAGCATGGAAAAAAAAAGAAACAAAACCCCAAACCAGCTCTGTAATGGGACTTATTGCAGACTTATTACAGGGCACAAAAAAAAAAAAAATAGTAACTTTTCCAGGTCAGGCCAATTTTCTCCTGTCTCTTCCAGAAAGTGGGTGATGCTTATCAACCCAGAACCCAGAAGTCCAGGTGAAAATCCAGCCCTTGCCTCTGCCACCAGGAAGCTCTTCCAAAATGCGAGCAGGAAGCAGTGGAAGGAGCCCTTTCCTCCCAGAGGAGGTGGCCCTGATGGAAAGATGGCCCCGAGGAAAGGCAGGCTTGGCTTGGGACGATGCCTGCGGACAGCTCAGATTTATTTTCAACAGGCAAGTTTTCCAAAACAAAAGGAGAAGAAGTTGTTTCAGTAGAATCCAAACCTTTTGCCAGAAAGGTATCATTTTGGTAACGTATTTAGAGGAAACCGTTCAATTTGGAGTTTATATTTATACATTATATTCTATTGCGACTCACTCACTATATGTTATGTAATATATATCACACACCCAATCTGCATGCTAAATTTTAATATAACAAAAATGCTGAGAAAGTGTCACTTCAATTTTCCAGAACAGCCCTGAGGAATGTTTGCTTGACCAGAAATTTACATTTTTCATTCCTATTTGGAAAAACAACAACAAAGAGGTCAATATTTCCCACGAAACTCTGGACTCTGGGGCTCCGACCCACTCTCCTAGACAACTTTAAAGGCAGAGCAGGCAAAATACTCTTGATGCTTTCTGTTCCCCGTCCTGCACCGTAACAACCGACGTCTTCAAAAGAAACAGCTCCTCGAAGTCGCAGGAAGAGCAAAAACCCTGAAACAGACCCGCCGTGCCCCAAAACCATTCCTCTTCAGAGAGCACTCCCTCTGGGCAAATGAACTTCAAATAATTCCTCCCTCTCTCCCCCTCCAAAGAAGCCCTAATGACACCTTGTCCGTGAACTTAATGTGTTTTAAACTATCTCCATGCCTGGCCACATACTTGGAATGTCCCCTAAGGACTGCTAAAAAGTCACAAGCAGGAAAAAAAAAAAAAAAAAAAAGACAAAAGCTGCAGTCTGGGTCCCTGGGCTCCCACCCCCGCAGAGGGGAGCGTTTGCCGGCGTTACCCCTCGCACACCCGGGCACGGCTCCTGGTAGATGGAGCCGGGCACAAAATCAGAGCCAGGACACCAGGCTGGGTTTGAACTTTTCACCATTTTTTTTTTTTTTTTTTTTTTTCCCCCACCCCCTTTGGGGGGGCTTTTTTTTTTTTCCTTTTTTTTTTTTTTTTTTTTTTTCCCCCCACCGTCTTGAGGGGGAATTTTTTTTCTTTTTTTTTTTTTTTCGGTTTGAAAAAAAAGCTCTTCAGGAAATGATTTAGGAGCAGAGAGCATGGTCAGCTAATGGGCTGCAGCTGAGGCAACGCGGGGACTGTGCTCCTGTCCTTGCAACAGCTTCCCGGCTTCACGTGCATGGGGGCACACTCATGTCCCCGTGCACGCCTGGCACACCCTGGCTCCTTGGCCCCGGCAGAGCTGGAAACCCTCTGGAAAATAATCAAAACCCCTCAAACCATCCCAGCAGCAGCTCCCCTCCACGTGAGCTGTTGAGAAATAGGGACTAAATAACACGTGCCCTTCCCCGCCAGCACTTGCCATGTGTCCGTGTGTACGTGGCCTTGCCCTTGCTCAATGCACTCCCAAGTGACCCGACAATAACACACCAATGGTTGCTGCCCAAAACGCCGCATGGTTGCCACATCCCCAAGCTCTGGGTTGGTATCAGGAAGACTTTGTGGGGTGGGGGGCGTTTATGACTTCCCCTCCATGGGTTGTCCTCCCTGAGAAAAGCAAGCCAGGCTTCAAGCACAAGTGGTGTGACAACAGCCTCTGCCAAGTGCCATCTCTTTGGGAAGCACAAAGTCTTCTGGAGTCACAGATTGTCCTGTGTTCTCCTGCCCCCCACCCCTCTCCGCATCTCCATCGCCCTTGCCTTGATTTATTGTCTCCGTTTGCCTGCTGATTTAGAGAGGCAAAGCACATCCTGCAGCAGGGCAGAGACGGTACAGCACCCCAGAGTCCTGGTGGTGGAGGTGTCTTTTCTGTTTGTCTTTTGTGGGGGAAGGATGATCGAGAAATCCGCTCCCAAAACATCACACTGCCCTTCCAGAGCCCCTCTCTGCCCATCAGTTGTAAAAATGGCTATGCCACTGGTGGTGGGCGGAATATTGGGAGAAGGCATTCTGCCACTGGTAGGGCAACAGGGTAAGAGACACTTGATCAGGTCTCCTTATTCTTCACCGTGCTTCAGCAGACCGAGGCATCTGCTCCAGGGAAGAGAACATCTCTCCTGCATCTTCACAGTGGTGCTTGGACATGTAGATACCTAAATGTGGACCAAAGCCATCTGTACCTCACAGGTTGCTCCTAAAAATTATTTATTTTGAGTCTACCTAGTAAGGCTCATGGGTGAAGAAAATGTCTGGCCATTGAATAAAACCTGGCATTTCCCACCTGAATCTCCCTAACTCTATGTTCACCTTGGGTGGAGAGGATGGACAACTGTCCTTCATCTTAGTAGCAGCCAAGAAGTGATGAGTCTGCTTTTGACGTCCAGCATCACCACCATGGATGAAACATCTGGAAATGAGTGATCCACGGGACACAGGAGAACCTGGAGAATGCAGAGACCTGCTTCCTTGGCCAGTGTTCTGCAACGGACACAGGAGAACCTGGAGAATGCAGAGACCTGCTTCCTTGGCCAGCATTCTGCAGCGCTCACTGGTGTTATAGAGCAGCCCAAACCTCCCTGCCAGCCCTTCCTCCTTGGGCTTTCTGTATTTACCACAGACCCAGCCCTCCAGACAGAGTTTTTTTCTTCATTCACAATCTTTCAAGTTCCCAATTAAAAACTGCAAAATTCTCAATATTAATGCAGGCAACCATGCAAGCCCTAGGGTAGTTTTACCATCCGCTTAAAAAAATCAAAATTCTCAATATTAATGCAGGCAACCATTCAAGCCCTAGGGTAGTTTCCACCATGGATGAAACATCTGGAAATGAGTGATCCACGGGACACAGGAGAACCTGGAGAATGCAGAGACCTGCTTCCTTGGCCAGTGTTCTGCAACGCTCCCTGCCAGCCCTTCCTCCTTGGGCTTTCTGTATTTACCACAGACCCAGCCCTCCAGACAGAGTTTTTTTCTTCATTCACAATCTTTCAAGTTCCCAATTAAAAACTGCAAAATTCTCAATATTAATGCAGGCAACCATGCAAGCCCTAGGGTAGTTTTACCATCCGCTTAAAAAAATAAAAAAGTAAAATAATCTAGAAAATATTAATGAGGACACTGAAAACAATTATTTTTCCCTTTAGAAAAGTCTTATTGTTTTGCAGGTAGCTCAATCCAGATGCTGCAGGAATCAAATTGAACTGCAGGATGGAGCTGGGGCTGGTGACCCTCCATCCCCAAAGCGTGTGCCGGCTGTAGAACATGGAGCTTCTGCTAGTAGGCAGTGAGGGCTATAGCGCAGGAGAGAGGAAAGCAAGGGTGTGCTTTTTTGGGGGATGGAGGATGCTTAGGCAAGAGTTTGGCTTCTCCTTCCTGTTTTCTGCAGCTCTGGAGGCCGGAGGTAGTGCATGGTCTCTGAGACAGGGTCACTGATGGATGGTGGCCGAGGACCAGGCTCTGGGAGGGCTGAGGGAATGGAATGACATACCAGGATGGAGCACCGTGGAGCTGAGCTGGGGCTATGGGGCCTGTGACCACCTGGGAAGCTCATGTGGCACTTACATGCCTGCTCCATGTTTCGTGTCAACTGCTTTCTTTTCTGCCTTCCCGGGTCTTTTCAATGAACATTGAAATGTCAGACGAGACCTGGAATGGTCCTCATGCTTTCCACCATGCTTCAGCAGGTGGAGGCATCTGCTCCACAGAAGAGAACATCTCCCCCGATATTTCACAGTAGTGCTTGCTTGGACACATAAACAGCTAAATGTCATTTGCAATGAAATTCAATGAACATTGTCTCCCACTGGCTTACTATAGACATATATCTATTTACTTGTTTCCAATATGCCAGCAGGAAGGGGAGACTTCTTAAAGTGGCACAATGTGCTTCCCACTGCCTCCACCCAGCCCCGTTCTAATTAACAAGGCATTGCTGTTAATGCATGTGACACTGTCAACAGACCGAGGGGCAGAGGCAGCCCCTGCTCAGCCATCCCTCCTTCTTGGAGACATGAGCCAGGTCTCCATGTGAAGGGATGGGGCTGCCACCACTGCTCTCTCGCACACCCGCTCCCTCCCCACGCTTCAAGAGCTTCTCCGTGGCTACACGGGCAGCACTGGGGAAAAAAATAAAGGTTTTTTTTTTTAATTTTAAAATTATGCTTTTAATATTTTTTTTCAAACTAAAAATACCCTCTCATTTTAAAGTTTCCAAGCACGATGCCCTGAAGAAGCAAGAATGACAGATGCTGCTGAGTACAGATGTTCTGCTTTCCTTTTTTTTTTTTTAAATTTTAATTAGTAATATTTTCCACACCAAAACTCACAGATGGCTATTCGTGTCCCTGTGACTGGGTCAGGCCAGGACCGGAATGACCTGCTGGGGACATAGCCTAACCACCCTGCACAGTGGTTATATTTAGGCAGGACTTTGTCTCTGCTTTATTAACCTATTAGTTGCCATTGCCTGGCTGGGCACATCCAAACTGCCCTCGTTTTCGTCTCCAAGGCCTCCTGCTTCCTTCCACTGGAGGTTTTCTGGGCGGTCAGCTCCCCACAGCCCTTCAGCAACCAAACACCTGAGCCGACCACCATATGGTCATATGGTTCTTCCCACAGCCCTGCCTCCACCCTCTTCCACAGCCCTTCAGCAACCAAACACCTGAGCAGACCCTGTCATATGGTTCTTCCCACAGCGCTGCCTCCACCC
Source organism: Calidris pugnax (assembly GCF_001431845.1). NCBI lineage: Eukaryota > Metazoa > Chordata > Aves > Charadriiformes > Scolopacidae > Calidris > Calidris pugnax. The sequence goes on along the minus strand of NW_015090963.1, from coordinate 829,870 downwards.
TCTCTCCTCATGTACATCCATCCATGTTACGAGGTTTTTCTGGAGACATCATAATTTCAATCCAGCCCATTGCCTTACACCCTCCAGGTGTCACGTCTGGAGTTGTGTTCCTCTGACATCACATTGCAACGTATAGCATGGCAAACAAGAGGCAGAGTTAGGGTCTGGACAACACATGGTGACATGCTACCACAAGGATGGCTGAGGACAGTACTGGGGGTGATTTACCCCTTCTTCCCTGGGTTTCATGCGTCATGTCTACCTTGCAGGGCAGTGGTGCCTCTTCCCTGCACGGCTCTTGCTTCCCAGTGGAACACTTTGCTTTAAGAATCATAGAATCACAGAACCATAGAATAGTTTGGGTTGGAAGGGACCTTAAATACCATCAAGTTCCAGCCCCTCTGCCATAGGCAGGGACACCTCCCACCAGACCAGGTTGCTCAAAGCCCCATCCAGCCTGGCCTTGAACACTTACAGGGATGGGGCATCCACAGCTTCTCTGGGCAACCTGTTCCAGTGTCTCACCACCCTCACAGTGAAATATTTCTTCCTGATGTCTAATCTAAATCTCCTCTTTTTCTGTTTAAAACTGTTACCCCTTGTCCTATCACTCCTTCCCTGATAAAAAGACTCTCCCCATCTCTCCTGTGGGCCCCCTTTAGGTACTGGAAGGCTGCTATAATGTCTCCCTGGAGCTTTCCCTGCTTCAAGCTGAACAATCCCAACTCTCAAAGCCTGTCCTCAGAGGAGGGGTGCTCCAGCCCTCTGACCATCTTTGTGGCCCTACTGGAAAGAAAGAAGCCCTACTGGAAAATGGCTCTCCTACAGCGAGCATCGCAATTCCTGTTTCACTGCCTTCTTGCACACCCACACACCTGTGCTGTCCCACGTGGAGAGGAGTCACTGCTCCCAGGGAGGGAAAAATACAAGAGCAGCATCAGCTGATTTCAAACTCTGTCCTGCTGAGAAGGTTTGTGCTGGCAGCCCAGAGCAGCGATGAGTTTATAGAGAGCACTTCTCTCCATGTGAAACCTGGCTGTGGGGAACGGAGAGATGGCAGGCAGAGAGGGCAGGCTCTGCAGCATGTACTTATGTATATTATACAGCAGGTGTTAGTCAGGAGTCTCTCTTGCTGCCCCATCAGCCTACTGGAAGAATATTAAAAAGGTTTCCTTAGGTTTTCAAAGCACTTCCTTTGCTCTGATCAAGGCTTTGCTGCACAGGAACAAAATCGTGGAGCCCCAGACACCTCTGTGAAACATTGGCTTGGTGAACTGTGGTGATGAAAACTGCAAAGCGAGAGGCAGGAATTATTAGGAAGGATCAGAGAGCAAATCTGCTGATGCCATTGTGGTGCGGGCTTGAGCCACGTACACCTCCGCCTGGGGCATGGGGTGCGGTCCTGCTCCTTGTCTTTCAGCGAGATGAAGGTGGAAACGGCTTAGAAGATACTGGCAAAGATGAGCAGAGGGCTGGTTTTCAGCTGGGGAGCAGCTACCTAGGCTGGGGCTCTTCTGCAGCAGAAGGGGTTGCTGGAGGGTGAAGGAAACAGCATGTGATTTCACAGAATCACAGAATCTTCTAGGTTGGAAGGGACCTTACAGATCATCTTGTCCAACCTTCAACCTAATTTTGACAAAAATAAACACCCACAAAGCAAACAAAAAGCAACACCATCACTAAAGAATATCTTCCAGCACTACATCAACCCGTCTTTTGAACGCCTCCAGGGATGGTGCCTCAACCACCTCCCTGGGCAGCCCATTCCAATGTCTGATAACCCTTTCAGTGAAAAAATTTTTCCTAATATCCAGCCTGAACCTCCCCTGGCGTAACTTGAGGCCGTTTCCTCTAGTCCTGTCACCTGTGACTTGAGAGAAGAGACCGACCCCCACCTCTCTACAACCTCCTTTCAGGTAGCTGTAGAGAGCAATAAGGTCTCCCCTCAGCCTCCTCTTCTCCAGGCTGAATAACCCCAGCTCTCTCAGCCTCTCCTCATAAGACTTGTGTGTCCAAGCCGGGCACGCCATCTGCACTGCTTGTGGAGCTCTGGGCAGATCCTTGCACTAAAACAAACCCAGATTCCCCAGTCCAGGTCACCTCTTCTCTGGGAACTCACCTTTGCCTGCATCTTTGATGGAAACGTCGAGGTCCATCAGCAACTGAGTGTAGCCCAGAGGCCAGCATCAGAACAGTAATGGTCAGAAAAAGGGAACAGCTCACATGAAGCTGGGAAAAGAAAAAAGAAAAATATTTTCTTATGGACATGCTGAATAACGCAGCCTGAAAGAGCCCAGAAGTCCTGCAGCTCAGGAGTGTTATACTCCTAGCAAATGCTAATGAATCAGCCCTAATTACTGAGTTCTGAATTTTCCCCTTTAAGGTGTGACATGCATTGTAAGACATCAAAGCAGAGGACAGAAGACAACCCACTCTTTTGGCCCTAGGCATGTATGTTGGCCCCCAGTCTCCTCCTTAGAGCCACTCGCTGGCTAACAAAGATCATGGATGGCTTCTGAACCAGGCTGGCAAGAGGTCCAACCAAACAGAGCCATCATCCACAGCACCATGGGAGCACACAGGCTTGGACTGTACCAGATACCTGGGGACCCTTGAGACACTGGGGCTGGGCTGGAAGTGAGGAAGTGAAAAGCAGAAAGGGGGACAGCATGAAAGGCATGCCAAAAAAAAAAAAAAAAAAAAGCTCAGCAGGCATCCATAGTGGGAAGGACTGGGCAGGATTGCTGTGGCATCTACAGGAGCATCCAGATCGCCTGGACTGATATCCTGAGATAACTCCAGGGATATCTTAGGGGAGAGCCAGCTGCCGGAGAGGCTGTAACAGGGTGTACCTTTTGCTAGCAGCAGCCCTGCTCCGTGTCAGCAAATGGAGCTGAAATCCTGAAAGCCACGGAGTTTGGTCTAACAGACCCCAAACGCTCCGAAGCCCAGCCAGCTTTATGTGTCGGGGATACGGCCGTCTGCCTTTTATTGTGCTTTGCTCTGCTGTTCTGCTACACGGCGCAATAAAACGCCGGCTCCCTCCCCTCGTTAGCCGTTTGCTTGTGCTGAGCGTTTTCACGGGCCGGTGGGGAGGAGTGTGGTATCTGCTTTTTTGGGAGCCGCTCACCTCCCCGCAGACCCCCCCACCCTGCGCTGCGAGCGTGGCCACGGCGTGTGTCTGCCTGCCCCGTGTGTGTGTGTGTGTGTGTGCCTGTGTTCGTGTGCTTGTGCGTCTGGCTGCCTCTACAGCTACAGCGGCATCACATAAAAACTGCTCAGAAAGTACATTCCTGGGGCTGCCGGGTCAAGCAGCCGAAAAAAAACAAAACTGGGAAAAGGGAAATTCGTAGCTATCCGGGTAACTTTAATTTGTCCTCTTTATGCATCTGCCTGCTGGATTAAACGGGGTTTGGGGACCTATAAAAAAAACCCAGTACATTTGAGTGCCGTTAAAGACAGCACCATAACACATAGGTGGGAAGGGGCAAAAAATAAGGTACTAAGGCAACAGCAAGTCTGGTGTGCGGACATGGTTTTTTCTTTGCTGCCTTAGATACAGCTTTTCCTTTACAGATTTTAGGTTTTGGTTGGTTGGTTTTTGCTTTTAGCATTTTTATGGTGCTTCTTAAGTAAAAATGAGGTAATATTACGGTGCAGCAGCCCAGCACCCTGTGATGCCTCTCGGGTGCTTGGAGGAAAGCTGAGTTAAGATTGGCTCTGGGCATCAGATGGCAAATCCAGACAGGGTTTGTACAGACAGGGGTTGTGCTGGGGCAGAGATAGAGTATCGATTTCCCCTTTGCTTTTCTAAAGAGATGTGTGTTTAGAGAAGAGAATTGAAGAGAACCCTCTTGGGGCAGGAGGTGATTGAGAGAGGCAGCAGGAGCTACCGTCACCCTACCCAAGAGCATGCAGGTCTTGGCCTCTCCTGTATGGACTCTAATCTGGAGGATGAAACAGACCTGTTTCATCCTCCAAAATCTCCTACCACTTTGGCATATGGGCCAGCAGTCTGTGGCCCCCAGCGACCTGGGTACCTGTGCCCAGAAGATCTGCAAAACCTCTGAGCTTAGAAGTGACCTCTCTCCAGGAAGGACCGATAGTTCCCTCTGCTGGGAGGATGGTGAAGAAATGCTTTTGAGCTCTTTTTTCCCATCTGAGGAGGACCCAAAAATCAGATGTCCCATTCCTGGAGCATCTTCACCACAAGCATCTCCAGAAGCATCCTTCCCCAGGTGTTACTTGCCTCTCTCCTTACAGTCCTGTTAGCTGAATAGATGGAAAAACAGCACACAGTTCCTGACATTTAATCAGCTTATTTCGTGCTGCTCATTATTCTTAAGCCCTCCCCCATGGTGGAAATGAGCTATTTCCAGGATATCTCAGCTTGGTTTTTTTTCAGTTTCTAGAGTAGAGTCTTTGCTTTCCTGGTTGTGGAGAAAAGCTGGGCAATGTTCCTAAAATAGCAAAGAGCAAATGCTTCCCATTTTTTAGATCTTGCAATTCTTTTTTAAGCTGATCTGCAGAATCTGATAACTAAGGAGTTTTAAAAGTTGGATGATATTAACAACCAAACAGAACATCCAACAGCTTCTCTCCTTCATTTTTGGTTCTCAACAGGTAATTCTTCGTTAGTCTGAGGCATGTGGCTATGTTTCTCAGTCAGATAACATATCCTTTTCTGAGTCCTGTCAGCCTGAAATCCCATTAATTTTATCTGGAGTGATTGGTAAGGACATATGGGATGTTTCCTTGACCCAGTAAATGAGGGACCAGGTTAAGAGCAGTGGGAGGAGGAAGAGGAAGAAAAGGCATGTTGAGGAAGCAGAGGCTTTGTGTCTTACAGAAAAGACAGCAGCAGGGTTGGGAAGAAGAGACTGTCTTAAGACGTCCTTAAAAACCAGCTCAGGAACCAGCAGAGACATTAGTATTTCAGCAGCCTAAAGCAGGCCCTGTCCCATCTTTCCCTGCCTGATTTGGGGTGCAGAAACCCTGTTGTTGGCTGAATTAGGTTATAGCCTCCATCTCATGACTTGGCTCAGTTAGGAGGGTTGGAAGGAGCAGCCCGTAGTTCCACTGCTTTGTGTGGCTCGTGCGAAGGCAGAGCGATGCACCTGGGGAGGGATGCACGCCCCTGTGTCCAGCAGAGAACCAGCCATCATCCTCCTGAAAGTGGATTTGGTGTGGACAGGTTTACAAAAGCCTTAGCCTCCCAGTTCATCAGCAGTCGAAGCAGCAAACAGAAAGTTGTGCCTTACCAGGAGAGGAGCAGAGGTGGTGGCTGTGGGACTGTGCAGGCTGTGGCAAAGTAACCTGATGAACTTCAATAAAGGTAAGTGTAGGGTGCTGCACCTGTGAAGAAATAACCCCAAGCACCAGTACAGGTTGGGGGCTGACTTGCTGGAGAGCAGCTCTGAGGCAAAAGACCTAGGAGTCCTGGTGGATAATAGGATGATCACGAGCCAGCAATGTGCCCTTTTGGCCAAGAAGACCAATGCCATCCTGGGGTGCATCAAGAAGAGTGTGACCAGCAGGTCAAGAGATGTTATCCTGCCCCTCTACCTTTACCCCTCTATCCTGCCCTGGTGAGGACCCATCTGGAGCACTGGGTCCAGTTCTGGGCTCCCCAGTTCAAGAAGGACAGGGAACTGCTGAAGAGAGGACAGCAGAGGGCTACAAAGATGATTAGGGGCCTGGAGCATCTCCCTTACTAGAAGAGGCTGAGGGAGTTGGGTCTTTTTAGTCTAGAGAAGAGAAGGCTGAGGGGGGATCTGATCATGCTTATAAATACTTAAAGGGTGGGTGTCAAGAGGATGGTCTTTTTTCAGTGGTGCCCAGGGACAGGACAAGAGGAAATGAGCACAAACTTGAATATAAGAAGTTCCACCTAAACATGAGGAGGAACTTCTTCACTTTTAGAGCACTGGAACAGGCTGCCCAGAGAGGTGGTGGAGTCTCCTTCTCTGGAGACATTAAAAACCCACCTGGATAAGTTCCTGTGCAACCTGCTCTGGGTGGACCTGCTTTGGCAGGAGGGTTGGACTAGATGATCCCCAGAGGTCCCTTCTGACCCCATGTGATTCTGTGGTTCTGTGAAGCTGTATCTCGGAGTGTGGCCTCTACCTCTGTCTCAGATGAGACACAGAGCTGGCAACAGCAGAGGGAAAGGTGACAGGACTGATCAGAGGCATGGAACAGCCCTGGACACAAAGTGACTCAATCAGTTAGGACTCTGCAGCTCAGGAAAAAAAGCTGAATGGAGGTGTCAGGAAAAACCTGACAGGTTAAAAGAAAGTGGCAAATGAAGTATTTCTCTTTGCTGTTGCTTACAATACAAGGGCAAAGAAGCATCCAGGGAATTCACTGGGCAATGGGCTTAAAATGAACGCAAAAAGGTGCTTTTCCCCCCCCATATGTATTTAAATTGTGAAGCTGGTTGCCAGCAGATCTTGTTGATGACAAGAGTTTCAAATGTTTCCAAAAGCGACTAAGTGACATGAACGAAAAAAAACAAATCCCATCAAGAGCTATTAAGGGCAAAGATACCATCTTGAGAGGTGTGGCAGCAGAGAGGGTATGGCCATATGCGCCTTGTCTCTTGACTGCTTCTCTCCAAAATTTTTGCTAGTGGGAAGTGGCAGGGCCAGATTTACAAGGAAGAGGCTGGTTCTGACCCTCACTGCCTGTCCTTATGGTCTTTAGTAGAAACTTGGGGTGGGCTGGGGACAGGCCATGGGCAGAAGTGGAGATAAGCACCCTTTAGGCTTCAGTGATGGAGTGACAGAAGAAACCCAGGTCCAGCATCATCCCATCTGCATTTCATCCTGGCCCCTTAACAAGATGTGCCATCACTTTTGACCCTCTTTGTAGACAGTAGAGATGGAGGCTCTGTCAGAGGCCAGGTAAGGATGACCATACCGAGGGTCACCAGAAGTCCCTGACAGCAGCCATCAGTGTCCACCTCAAACAGATACAGTAGGACAAGCATATAATGGTGCTTCCCCAGCATATCCTCCCTGCTGCCAGCAATCTGCTGCTCTGGAGTTTCCTTAGCAGTGAGCAGTTCTGTGTTTGCTGAGTCCATCACTAATTGCAAAAGGCTGCAATGCCATTAGCCACTGACAGGCAGATGCCCAGCTGCCTGGTCAACCTTTGCATGCTGTGGATCTCAGCTGATTTATTCCAGCTGAAGATCCAGCTGGCAGGAGCAATGTGTTGTCTCATCTCCTGTTGCTCCACATGAGCATGAAGCACCATGCACTTCCCAGAGGAGTGGTACCTCCCAGTCCAGTCCAGGTTACTGCTGCACTCCCAGCCCACACATCCCATGGTGCTGATGGCAGGGATCAGTGCCCAGGAAGGCTCACACAGCAGCGTGAGACCATACCACAAGTCCAAGGTCATGAAAGCACTTCTAGCTTTGTGCCTTGGGGCACAAACTTGAACATGGGAAGTTCCATCTAAATACGAGGAGGAACTTCTTTACTTTGAGGGTGGCAGGGAACTGGAAGAGGCTGTCCAGAGAGGTGGTAGAGTCTCTGTCTCTGGAGACATTCAAAACCCACATGGAAGGGTTCCTGTGCAACCTGGACTGGGGGGACCTCCTCTGGCAGGGGGGTTGGACTAGATGATCTCCAGAGGTTTCTTGCAACCCCATATCACTCTGTGATATTTTCTGAAAAGTATCCTAGATGATCTCCAGAGGTTTCTTGCAACCCTATATCACTCTGTGATATTTTCTGAAAAGCCTGGAAGCTCAGGAGAAAGCTCTGGTGTGCCAGGCAGGCAGGCAATAGGCAGCCCTTGGCCAGAGGAGCTTCCTGACTATGAAGCATCATCACTTTGCAGCCTGAGAGACAAAAGAAGGACTAAGAGAGCCCTCATGCCAAGTCCACACAAAAAGCCTGTGTCACAGCCAGAAAATGACACCCCATCCATGGCTCCCAGCCTGCACAAGAGCATTTGTGCTAAACACCTTGACCTCTTCATCAGAGACAGCATTTGCAACCAGGAGCATTCAACCTATCTAAACCATGCCTATCCTGCAAAACACAGCAGAGCACGGAGACCCAAGCCAAGGCAACCCCCAAACAGCAATTCTACATCCCACAGAGGAGGACGCTGTGAGCCTTAGGTCATCTCAGGTCAAGTGCAGCTGGGTTTTGACAACCCAAGCACATAAATCCCGACTTTTATCAAGCTTGACTTCTTTAGATGGTGCCTAGGCACAAGGAACTTCACAGCCCATCACCTCAGCCTGCACTGAGCTCACCAGCCAGGCTGGAATTTGCAAGTGCAGGTCTGTCAGTGCAGATGTGGTCTTAAATTAGATCTGAGCTGAAAGAGAAAGGAAGACAGAGGGAGATGTGGTCCCCTTGCTCACAGGGGAGGGCCTCGTTTACCCTCCCCATTGTGGAGACCCCAGCAGTGGGCTGGCTGCCTGCTGGCACCCAGGAACACATGGGCAGACAGGTGATACCCCTAGCCAGAGGGAAAGAAAGACCCATAATTCACCCTCCCTCACCACATCCACGGCAACGTGATCAGACTCCTTCCCTGAGACACCCCATGGTTGGAGCCAGGAAAGCACAGAGGACCCCGAAGCACCGGCGTTTCTACCAAGCGATGCCTGCCCCGTGAAAGGTGATTATTAGGTTGTTCTCAGCTGTGACAACAGCCTCGCCTCTCTACTCTCACTTTTGCCTTTCCCATATTTCCATGAGATAATGATCTCATCTCCTAACTGTTGAAGATCACTCCTTCTCCATTCTTCCCCTCCCTGTCCCCCTCCTCTCTTCATTATGGGATAGAAATGTTATCGACCAACAATCACTAGATGTCAAAAAACCTTATCGCAGAATCCAGCTGCCAACATAGCCTAAACGTGCTTAGGAAATGCCAGTAAATTACAGGAGAGAGAGAAAGTGAGCAAGGGAGGAAACATTAGGATGAGCAGTGAACTGCAATTAACGGCTCCACATTTGGAAGAAGCAGGAAATGTATAGAGGAAAGCAGAGCTAAGGGGTCATTGATCTCGGTAATTGAGGGGAAACTGAGAAATTGATGGTTTAATGGGGTTCAGCTGGGAGGAAAGCATGCCTTGTGGGCCATACTGGAGCAGAGAGACCACTGCCACTGGGCACAAGGCTTAGGACCCATCCTAGTTAGGTCACAGCACTAGAGGTGCCCCTCAGCCTTCCTTAGAAGCATCTTATCTGTGTTGTTCAGCTTGATATCTCTCTGGAAAGGGCTTCTTGTCTCATGGTCCATGTCTAGACGATGTTCTTGACCTGCGACCAACCTTCTTTTCAAACTGAATGGATACTGGGGGTTGGGCTTGTCAGCGAGGTAGATTCTGATCAGTCATCTCTAAGGGCATGCCCCTGGAGATCAGTCAATCCAAGCCTGCTCAGACTGAGTCTGCCTTCGTTTATCCCACAGTTCCTTCAGACAAGATCATGTCCAAGATACTTGCCAACCAACCCTGGCACAGACTTCCCTCACCGCCCTGAGATTCACTGTGTAGTTCCTCAGCAGTGCTGGGGTAGGATGTGAATAAGGGGCTCCAAACATTCTCGAGGATTCCCCATGCAGCTCCTACTCCCAGTTCCAGGAGCACAACAGGAATTCAGCCCTGCAAAGCCCTGGCACGGCCAGACCATGGGTGGAAGCCAGCAGTTTACAGACCCTGCCTTGGTACACCATGGTGCTCAACAGATCCTGCCATGTTATCTTCTGCTACAGTAAGATGTGATTGCTCTCACCTCAGCTGGCCAAGAGATTGGGTGGTCCCATGCAGTAGTGTCCAGTAGTGAATCCTGCTAGAAAAAAGGGGTTTTTCTCTTCTCTTTGAATGTGAATCTCTTCACAGAGACTGCATATCATAGCCTTCTCCAAGCTGCCTGGAAACCAGGAATACATTTCAAATCTGCTTGATCTGGGATCATAAAGGTATCTCATGGAGTACTCTAGTCTCTCCCTCTCTCCCTCCCTCTGAAGCAGGACCAAGCATCTCTGGAGAAGTCCTGAACTTTCGTCTTCTCTATTTCCCATCACCACTGCCTGATTGTTCCCCATACACTTGTCTTCAAATATTTTGACCTGCAGGAGCAGGCCTTAGTCAATGCAAACCACCACAAAGGTCTGGAGGCCTTTCTCTATCATTCCTTCTTTCATAATCTCACATCTTCCTAAAGCAAGCTCCCAGTTCCAGTTGGGCATTTCCATCCAGACCAGTTAGTCTCACCTCTGTCCCTGGGAAGGTGATGGAGAGACTCATTCTAGATGTCATCTCCAAACAAGTTGAAGAGTGGGGGGTTATTGGAAGTGGGCAACACGGGTTTACCAAGGGTAAATCATGTATGACCAATCTGATAGCCTTCTGTGATGCCATAACCGGTTGGTTGGATGAGGGGAGGGCAGCAGATGTCATCTACCTTGACTTCAGCAAGGCTTTTGACACTGTCTCCCATAACATCCTCATTGGGAAACTGAGGCAGTATGGGCTGGATGAGGGGACAGTGAGGTGGATTGAGAACTGGCTGTGTGACAGGACTCAAAGGGTAATGATTAATGGAGCAGGTTCAAGTTGGAAGCCTGTAACCAGTGGAGTCCCCCAGGGGTCAATACTTGGACCCGTGCTGTTTAATATATTCATCAGTGACCTGGACGAGGGGACAGAGTGTATCCTCAGCAAGTTTGCTGATGATACCAAACTGGGAGGAGTGGCTGACACCCCGGAGGGCTGTGCTGCCATCCAGCGAGACTTGGACAGGCTGGAGGGCTGGGCAAAGAAGAACCTCATGAGGTTCAACAGGGAAAAGTGTAGGGTCCTGCACCTGGGGAAGAAAAATGTCAGGCACCAGTATAGGTTAGGGGTGGACCCGCTAGAGGCAACTACTGAAGAGAAAGATCTAGGGGTCCTGGTGGACAGTAAAATGACAATGAGTAAACAGTGTGCTCTTGCGGCCAGGAAGGCCAATGGTATCTTGGGTTGTATAGGGAAGAGTGTAGCCAGCAGGTCAAGGGAAGTCATTCTCCCCCTCTACTCTGCACTGGTGAGGCCACAACTGGAGTACTGTGTCCAGTTCTGGGCTCCCCAGTTCAAGAGGGACAGGGAACTACTGGAAAGAGTCCAGCGAAGGGCAACAAAGATGATTCAAGGATTGGAGCATCTCCCTTATGAGGAGAGACTGAGAGAGCTGGGACTCTTTAGTCTGGAGAAGAGAAGGCTGAGGGGAGACCTTATCAATGCCTACAAGTATCTCAAGGGAGGGTTGAAGGAGGAGGGAGCCAGACTCTTTTCAGTGGTTCCCAGCGAGAGGATGAGGGGCAATAGGCACAAGTTGGAACATAAGAGGTTCCACTCAAATATGAGGAGAAACTTCTTCACGGTGAGGGTGCCAGAGCCCTGGGACAGGCTGCCCAGGGAGGTTGTGGAGTCCCCTTCCTTGGAGATTTTCAAGACCCGCCTGGATGCAGTCCTGAGTAACATGCTCTAGCTCTAGGCAATCCTGCTTCAGCAGGGGAGTTGGACTAGATGATCTCTATGGTCCCTTCCAACTCTAGAAATTCAGTGAAATTCAGTGAAATCCCTCAGCCTCCTAAGACATGCTCCACTTCCACTAGCTCCTGCTTTCCACCTTATCTCTGCTTTTCATCTCACACCCCACATCCTCCTTATTTTCCATCCTGCACACACCCTCTCCATGCTGTGAAAGATGCTGCAGAGATTGGAGCAGAGCTGGAATGGAAAACATGAAGCATTGCACAAACCTGTTGCCATGACCTGGCTTCTCCATGAGAACAGTCCGACCTTGGCTCTTATCCCATGGCAGAGGGAAGATGTTTTAAGGCTCTTTGTACCCCTGAGGAAGAAACACTGACTAGTGCACTTCCCAAGGACAATCATAGCCCCTCTGCTGTGACTTCCTTGTCATGCTGTAGACACCAGGTACCCATCTGGGGACCATAGACCTGTCACCCTGCACACCTGGGTACCACTTACTCCATTAGGAAGATGTCCAGGTCAGACTGCTCATCACCTGTTAGATTAAATAATCACTTGCAAAATTCACAGGCCCCTTGGAGATATCAGCGTCTACTCGTACAAGATCACTGCTTGTCACTGCAGCTCTGCTCAGGTCATGCTTTGCACAGCTGAGGCAGCCACCAAGAGACACTGACCTGTGTTCCTCCATATGGTCCCTGTCCTGCCTGCAGCTGCTGCCTCAGCCTGGAGCTGCACGCTTCGGAGATGCATGGCTTCCAACCCTCCCCAGGGCTTTTCATGGCTGCAAAAGCAGAGTCAGGTCCAGCATTCCCTTTAAACCCTGCACACTCTGGGTAAGGCCAGGATGGGTCAATAATTTTCCCTGAATGGACTAGAGGATGAGCAGAGGATTGTTCTTTTTCCACTGGGTCATTTCTCTACTCTCTACAGTGAGACATTGCCATTTAAGAAGTAGCGCATCACATTTCTTTGGCCAGTGAGCACATCCAAGAAAGATGCTCACAGTTTGGAAAAAGATGCTCACTCTCCTCCAGGAGATGATGACATTTCAGTCTTTCTAATTAAGTTAGTGTCCCAGGCCAGCAGAATCTGGAAGATATAAATCTCATTTTTCCCTTCTTTGTATTAAATTGAATTTAATGTTTGTGTAAGATAAGGAGCTTATAGCTCTGGATGTCTTTGTTCTAGCTCCCCATGGACACTGCTTAGGGCAGCATGGTCCTCTGCTCCCTGGCCACTGGTCCTTGGGATCTCAGCTGCAGCTGCTGATAGCCCAGCTATGGAACGTTCGCCGTGCAACCACCTCTCACTGGGGAATAAGAGGGACTCAGCCTTCTCAAGGAGTTTCGTGCAGTGACCCCTGGCAGAGGAGAGGGAAAGCATGACAGGCACCACAGAATCTTCTCCTAGCTAGGGTGCCTAGCTACATAAAATGGCCATTGTGGCCATGACACCTGTACTGCTGTGTAGGGTTGGAGAGCAGTGACAGAAGAAAAGCTAAAACTCCAGAAATCAAAATCGACCTCTCCTGAGACAGTTTCTGTCTGCAAATGACCTGAAATAAAGCAAGACACCAGCTACCACCAGAAAGCTCTCAAATCCTGGACAGAACAACATGTCCCAGCTTGAGTGAAGGTGAATCTTCAAAAAACAACCATAATGACACTACTTTCACAGGATTTCCAACCATCCACTGAAAAAAATTAATTGATTGCACATGGCTCTGCTTCTCAGTGCTGGCCAATGCCATCACCATCCTGCCATCGTTTGCTGACATGTAGATCATCCAGGTCCTGCAAGCTTGTACTGTTTTTCCTCTGTGTTCTACTGGGCACAGCTGGAGCTATCGACCTGCCCTTCCTTCTTCCTTACGTATCTGCAAATATAACAGAGCTAGTGGTGAGCCCGAAGCCAGCTTTTTGCTGCAAAAACCAGTGGGAAAATCCTTCATGGCAGCACTCCATCAGTGGAAGCTAGCTCTGCTCCTGTGGAGACCTGACCTTGGGTTGTATTTGGTGTGCTGCACTGAATGTGGGGAGTTTCAAGTGTAGAGATGTTGGTCCTACCTTCTGACCATGAGGAGAAGAAATACTCAACACTACGAATCTGGACAGCTTCATCCTTTTCTTCACTGTAGCCTGGGGACTAGCACCTGTGAATCTGCCAGCACCCAGCTGGGGCCCTCACATTAACATTGCCCCGCAGAAGGAGCAGCCCATCCTCCCAGACACGCAGACTTTCACTTGGAGAGTCTCTCTGAACAGCCTTCAAACCCCATGAAGCCCCCTGGGGTGGGAGAGCTGCTTTCAAAACCCAGCTGCTACTCAGAAATTCCCCTCTAGGGTCTCCAATGCTGCCTTATCTCCCCAGTCCCTCTGCTCCTCCTGTGACAGTGGAAGGAGCAGGTCATGGACACCTTGGGAGTCCACTGTCCTCTCCCTCTGCTCTCGCCAAGCAGTTTTCCCTGTGCAATCGCCAAGGTGTCACTGTTCATTTGGCCAGGCCTGCTGTGCGACAAACTCACGTACCCCTCAAGGGACTCAAAAGTCAAGACAATTTCAGGGGCAAATTAGAAGCTTCCACTTGCAATGTCCTCATTCTTTTCCCATCTGCTCCACTGCAGCGATGGGAGGCTGGAAGGAGAAGGAACACACGATGTGGCTGAAATACATCAAACCCAGAAGCTTCATTAACTGTGCTCAAGAGTTATTATTCAGACCTTCCTGGTGCTCCAAGGCTGCTTTTAGTTGGCTGAAAGCTTTCAAGTGCAGAGCCATTGGATATGGGCCAAATTGTGTGACTGTGATGCTGTCCATGACCTCCTTCAAGCTCCCTGGACTTTTTACCTCCAAGGTGTTCCAGCTGACCCGTAAAATCAATATGTTGGGATTGTATATTTAACAGAGTGCTTGTCTTGGGCCAAGGCCTCCATGACATAGATCACTGCTAGGTATTTCTGGAAAAAGACAACGGGGAGACAAGAATGAAAAGGGTGTAAACATTGGCACAAGAAGGGAATAAGCTTGTGCTGGTGAGTAGAAATAACATAGTCTCCCTTCTTGCTCCAGGAGAAATTGCACACTAACGATGCTTAGCCTGGAAAATCCAACGGACTGTAGACTTTTTCACATGGTTCACAGCCATCCTGATGTCTGGGCAGTCTCCTGAGAGTGGGAGATCCAAGGACCCTCTGCCTTCTAATTCACTCATAGCCTATAAGGTACACACGAGATAGGGTCTTCAGCTGGTGTCTGTTGCCATTTCTATTCTGGTGGCTGTCCTGCTTTGTACAAGCTGTTCAATGTTCATCAATATCCATCCTTCCTCCAAAGCTCTCTGGACTTGACTAACGCAGCACTTGTTGTGCCTGCAGGAGCCTAGTGCTCAAATCTCAGACTGGAGCAAAAAAGAGTATATGTTTTTCATTTGCAAACACAAAGTGACAGAGGGTTGATAAAGGAGAAGGCAGGTTTTCCCATCTTTTATCTCTAGGATCTGCAAGGCCTTCAAAGCCCACTTGCTCTCTAAACTCATAAAGCTGCTATTGATCCCAGCTTAGCACAAGCTGAAGTTGCTGTAGTCATGAGTGCTGCTAGCAGGCATCTGGGGAACATGAAAAGTAGCATCTCTGCAAAGACAACAACAGGTACTATATGTACCTGTTCTGATTTTGCATCAATTACTGCTGCTAAAGCAGTACCCAGATGAGATCAAGCCCTCTGAAAAACAAGGGACAGTGCTTGTTCCAAGTCTCCATCTCCATCTGAGTGTCCAGACTTACAGTCTGCCTTGAGACAAAAGGTAACAAGAAGTGACAAGTCTGTAAGTGTTATAAAAGTGAGAGGTGTGGCTCAGCATGGCCTCATGTGCCTTTGCTGAAGACATTTTGGAGAGTGAACCACTTCAGAAGCCAGCCTGTGTGTTTGTACCTTCACCCTGGTCCTTCCCCAATGGAGAAAATCTAATTTCCCACCACTAATTGATGCACAGAGCCACTCAGCTCACTGAAATTACAGAGAAGAAAGGTTTTTGGTTTTTTTCTTTTTTTTATTGGCCATCTATTAGCATTTTTAATTTGCTACATGAGGTAAGTTTCAAAAGGTGCCAGAGAGCAGTTTAAGAAATTAGCTGTTCTTAGCATTTTCTCTTCTTTCTGCCTGACTTAGGTCCTCAAAGCCTTAATTAAAACTAAGGAGTGTTTCCAATGCAAGACACTGCAGACAATGCATGGCAAGGCAAACTGGAGGACTCTACAGAGCGCCATGCTCCTCTGGGACTTCTGATGGGAGCAGGGAGCATGAGAGAGCAGCCGGGAGGTGGCCATCTCAATCCTCTGCAGGTGTGGAGGCACATGGGCTGTGGAGTGGGAAGCAGTGCTCGATCCAGGACTGGGTGAGGGGGGCAGGCAGACAAGCATCTCACCCTCGATGGGAGACTGTTGGGGTCTCTCTCTCTTACTCCCTGACACTAGTGAGTAGAGAGATCCATTTATTGGAGGAACCTCCCTATGCGCTACCCATTACTGGGAAACATTTCTCCTCCTCCTGACCCCCCATCATATCCTCTGTTGTCAAGCAGCAGCATCACTGGACACTTCGGGGTGCCTGGAGGAACAAAAGGGTTTTGCACAGCTTTTCAAGCACTTTGTGTCATAATGTGGGAGGGAAACTGTAGGTTGTGTCACTTAAGGCCAAGAGCTAGGTTAAAGCAAGGGCAAATACAACCTTGCAATCAAGATTGTGTGAAATGTTTAAGTTCCCCCTTGGCTGCTTCAGCCCCTCCTTCGCTTCCTTTCTCATTCTGGTAGGTCAAGTGGGACAATTTCTCCACTCAGAATAGATTTTCTTTGTCTCAACTAACCAACACCATCCTCTCCCCACTGGCCAGCTGTGCTGGGCATCCAAACTCAGAGAGCGGGGAAGACACCAACTGCTGCTAACATGTCCCAGCTACAGCCCTGCTCTTATCCTCTGCCATGTGGTTGCCACAGACAGCAAGCACATCTCCACCTGCTCACCATGGGCCTTAGCCCAGCACTACCGTCTGTACCCAGCACTACCATCTGCAGGAAAAGGGTAGGAGGCTGGAGAATTGAAGGGCATGTCCTTCCAGCAGTAGGGAAGTGGCCAAGGGAGAAGCTCCTCGGGAGCTGTAGCCCAGCGACAGAGCACAGCAACAGCTTTGCTTGGTGCTCGTCTTAGGATTTATGTTAAAGAATATAAATGTATGTTGGAAGAAGGTTGGGTGTGAAAGTAAATGTTGGCTAAGCCAGGGACAGAAGAGGGACCACCTGCCTTCTGTAGCATGAAGCAGCCATGGACAGATGGGATGCTATCCTTTGAAGAGAGAGTGGTCGCCATGACCTTGCAGGAATGGAAAATTTGGATCACTTTGCTCCACGTTACTCCACCTGTTGAAATCCAGGGACAGAGCATGGCTGGAGCTGCTCACTGTGTGGATTTACAGGCTTTGGATGGAAGCTGTCCCCAGCTGTCTGTTTGGCAATTGCTGTCTCACAAGCAGCATGAGCTGGGTCAGGGCCACCCAAGGCCACCACCGTTGGGGACCAGAATTTTTAGCTGTAGCTGAAACAGCATCTTTAGGCTGTCTGCAGTTAAAGCCTTCAGGTTTAAGCCCTTCAGTTTGCATCCTGCCCCAGTTTCTGCCCCTCAACTGCCACCATAGTGCAGGGACTTGATAACTCGCACAGAGGACAACCTTACCCCTTTCCCTCACTCTTTGGCTGGCAGCAGTCAGCAGTGACCATGGTAGATGAGCCTGAAATTCTGTGCTCTCCATCACCAAAATGGCCTGAGTCTGTTTGGAGTAACTGGTACATCTTCCAGTGTGAGACAAAGGTCGTGCCTTCAGATGTCACAGGTCAAAACTGTCCCCAACTGGAGACTCCCCATCTGTCTTGCTTCATGCCAGGCTTTCACTCAGCCATTCTCCTGCACCTGGGCGTTGAATAACTGCACAGAGCTGCCACTCCTATGTCAGCTCTGCACAGGAACACCCCTATATCTTGCCATGAGAGAGAGGTCAGTGACTTCTGGATGGCTCCATGCTAGCAGGATGTGAGGGCATCCTGGAGCAGGAGAGATCCCCTCTGGGGTATCTCCTTGCTGTGAGTAAAGGAACAGGTAGAGATGGCTCTGCAGAGGCTGTGACTGGTGCTGTCATTAGGCACAAGGCAGCCTGTGCAGTGAGCAGGAGCTTCTGCATATCCTGCAGACCCTGGGAGACGTGCTGCGTGTAGCTGGGTACCATCTGTTCCTGCCTTCCCCACCGACTGTTCATCCCTCTCACATCCATGGGGCTCTTGTTAACACAGCTCTCCGCTGATCGAACTCTGCCGTCATGCTGGGCTCAGTGTTCCTCTTCCTCCTCGTCCTCTGAGGAGTCTTCTAGGGGTTTCTCAACCCCAGCTTTAATTAACACTGGGGAGAAAGTGAAAACAGCTCTTAGTTGATCGTGGCAGGGGAGGAGACCTAATAAACCCCAGGAGATGAAGACTGACTGCAGAAATCAGGGTAGTAAAATCAGAAACCTCTGAAGCAAGGCTGGGCTTGGGCTCCACAGCCGGTTAGTATTCAGCTGGAATGCTGCGTTGTTACAGACAATGCATTAACATCAAAGCCACTAGGTCAGCGGTTTTAGTTAAGTGATATATTTGGTATTATATTTTTATTGTGTGTTTTTTTTACACCGTGTTTTTATTTTTATGTTTTCATGTTCGAGTTTTTGCAAGAATTTAGTGCTGCTGAAAAACACTCTATCGACAGCCCCGGAGATTGAAGATCTTCGTCTCTATTCAGAGAAGGCAGCGTGTTAGCAGCCTGCTGGCACCAGGCTGGCTCTCTGCCTCAACCCCACTCACAGGGAGCACCTTTAGAGATGAGGGAGCAGTACTGTTGGCAGCAGAGAAGGACATGGAGACATATTTGTGAGGCCCCAACCTGGGCTCAGACACTCTGAAACCCAGTTTGACAAAAGCCCATGTGCTCCTATGCCCCACTGTGCCAGAGGGAGTCAGGCACGTCACACCAGGATTTCAGGGTGGTGGGTATCATAGATGCTTTCGACCTGAAAGCCAAACTTCTCTAACAGCAGAGTTGAGGAAATCCCATCTGATGCAGAGAAGTGGAGACATCAGTCCCCCTCCTGTAGGACCAAGATCTGTGCAAGAAAAAGCTGAGATCAAGCTTGGTTGGGTGATGGGTCGGGGGCAGAGTGAAGTCCCCCATCTCCTCTGGCTCTGCTCAAGGGCGCAGGGTGACACAGGTCACTGGTATTGCTCAGTGGCTCTCCTCCCTCGGTCCTCTCCTCTCCAACACACTGCTTTCCCCTCGCTCATGAAAAGCTGAATTGACAGGAGAGGATTAACCTTTGCCACCTGTGTAGGCTGCTGCGTACAAATATTTCTCTCCAAAGAATCAAGTAATAAATGAGTCTTCATCTTTGTCAAACACCTTGGAGTCCATTTGCCATGTCTCCCCAAAGGCAGCACAGCAGGGCAAGGCAGTGTGTGAAATACAGGAGGACTATAAATCTCTCCAACACTGTATGGGCATTTTACAGCTTGCAGTTTTCACTGAGAAGTGGCTGTAAATAATGGAGGGGGAAATCTGCCACCTGTCTCCAGGGGAGGATTTATTTGGGTGTAAGTGCTATAGATCTTCATATGTATGCTGCTGCTGTAAATAAGCAAAGTTTAAGCAGTGACTGGGGTCTGTCTCTCTCTCTCTCTCTCTCCCCCCTACTCTTTCTCTCTCTGTTGTTTCACCTGCTTGTTCCCCTCTGTTTCCCTGCTGTTACAGACTACAGCTCGCTCCTGAGGTGGGCATATGCCTGGAGAGTCACTTGAGGAGGGAGGAAGTGGTTTGCTGTGATTGAGTATACATTTTGCTTTCACATTCAGCCCATGCAAAAGATTCGAGGGGAAGAGAAGCTGATAGTTAGGATTCAGGACCTGCTGCTATGTACTCTTCAAATGCTCCTTTGAGTTCTTGGTTCAGGATTTTAATGATGCTGTTATTCTTGTGCAGAAGCATATGGTTTGCTCTACTCTTTGCTGTGTTGCAGTAGAGCCGGCCCCTGTTTCAAGTCACTGAGCTTGGGGAGCTGCTGAAAGTATCTGGAGGGAAGTTAACTCTTTGAAGACCTCCTCAGGCATCAAAACTGCCAGTCCATGGAGCATGCTGGGGACACCCCTGGGATGTGGCGTGCACCATGGCCACTACAGCCAAAAGGCTTTGCAGAGGGCTGGCACTGTCAGGACTTGCCAGGCTGGTGAAGAGGTAAGACATACACCTCGGGCATGGGGCCAAGTTGCAAGGCAACTCCAGGCATGTGCAGCTTCACTTGTGGGCATGACGAAGGACCTGAAGAAGTCACTGTTGATGGACATAGAAAAACAGCCCTCAAAGGGACCGCCAGCACAGTCTTTGGTTTCCACCAGCAACCTACAGTCCAGCTCATGGTTGATCCCTGCAACCAAGACCCAAGCAGAAGGTGACCTATTTCTTAGGCCAAGCTTGAGAGCAGAGAAGCAGATTCTGGACATAAAAGTCAGACATTGCAAAAGGCTGCCCTCAGGCTGTGCACTCTGCAGTGGTGGAGAGGCACATGCTCCATGGGTTTTGCCATTAGAAGGTGATGTCTTCTTCTGGCATTGCTGCAAGAAACCCACTCACCTGAAGCTACCAGCCACCGTCAATGCATCTTCCTTCCATGTGTGGGTCCACATGTTCATGCTCCGCTCAAACTCCAGAGGAGGAAACACAGATGTATGGCCAGAGCCTCCCAGATGTTCAGAGGCCCATCTGAACCATTAACAGCTCTTGGCAAGCCAGAAAGAAACCAGAAATCATAAGAGCAACAAAAGCAGTGATCCCACTGACGTGGGGTGAGAGCAGATCCCCATCCCCGTCAGCTTGGCACTGCACACACTTGCAATAAAAAGGCAGACCCAATTCAAGACAGCCTATAGCAATATCTGTGATGCAGTATTAAGCACTGCCCTTCCCTTGCCCTTCAGTGTCTTTATAAATTCTGCCCTCCCTTCCTACCCACACAGTGTCATACAGAAATCAGAAGAGAAACAAAGAGCCGAGGACAACAAGACCCAGCATCCGGCAACAAAGGGCTCTGCAATTTCTTCAGGAGATCCCCATAGCGCGATTAGCATCTCTTTACAGCAACATCATCTCTCCTTCTTTTGTGTCCCCAGAGGAAGATAAAATTGTCACCAAGCACCAGAGAATGAAGCTTAATGAATACTGAAAAGACATTCACCTGCAAACTGGGCTGGACTGGTCCCAGATGGGGACTGATGGGCCACTGCTCTTAATTAACATTTTCAGAAGCTGGGGCAAGAGGGAATATCGGGGGTCAGAGCCTCGAGAGGAGTGCAAGGAAGCAGGGCTGTTGTTAATGAGGAAAGACAAGTGGTATGGTCTGTGTAGGCACACATGCTACTCCTGGACACATGTCCTACTCCTCTCTGCTCCCACATACTCAAAGCAGAAGTGGTCTCAGGGTGGTGGAACAGAGTCCTGCCCCAAAGCCACCTCTCTGGGGTCCCTCACCACAGGTTGCTCTAACCATTAGTTTGGGTGAGAAGTTGTGTCTTCACCCTGTGCTTTGTTAGAGGCAAGGAACTCCTAGTCATCTTTGGCTGCCTCATATTTAATTTCCCGCGTCTCCATGAACCAGAAAACACCTTTTGAGAGAGACAACAGAATTGCTACTGTTAATTTTCTTGTGTGTGTTCCCACTATTGTTTTTTAAAACAGCAACTCTCAAAAATATGTTTAAAGAGGTTGGTTTTATGAAAGGCTGCTGCTGAACTGAAAATTGTAGTCAACTTGGACTCTGTCTTGTGCCTTCCCAGTGACTCCTCATATTGATGTTGCCTATAGTCCTCTTTGTCCTCTTTATAAGCATCCCTGAGCGACTGGAGCAAAACCGCTCAATTAGAGAAGGGTTCCTCTATGTGTCCCCTGAAATTACAGTGGTTTAAATTGCTGCCCAGCAACCAGGAAGTAAATTACAGTGCTTCAGCACTCCTGGCAATTGTTGTTTCTCCATTCACATGCCAGGAACTGATGGGACCAAACAAAGAGGCCTTCACCAATGAAAGGAGAGCAGGTGATGTGTAGGAGAGCTATGGAACACCATATTAACAGAATCCAGCCCTCTCACCACAAGGAGTGGATATTGAACCCCAATTACATTATGCACAGAGTCTAGTAGTGGTCCCAAAAGGACAGGCTGTTTAATGGGGTTTGGTCATCTTTCATGTGTGAGGAGATACAGCTTTAAGACTAGTTTAGGAGCTCCTCCATGAGGGTGACCTTGGTGGAACCACGTAGACTTAGCAGCTGAAAACTGTTGGTCCATCAGCTCTCCAGTCAATACAGCTTCTGTCTGTTCTCCGTGACCTCAACTTACTCTTCTATATATGTCTGGGGCCTATGAATTTGTCATATGTATATTCTGCTGCTTGTGGGCTGGGGCTTCCTAGTGCCATGATGCTCCCACAGCAAGAGTAGTTTTGGGAAAGATTGGGAAAAAGGCAAAAATAGCAAGTGAAGCACTAGAACTTCAGCTGTGTGAAGAACAGCTGAACAAGCTAAGACTAAGATTTGGCAAACCGATAACCAAGGTGTGAGAGAGGTCTGCAAAATTATAAGGCAGAAGGAAGGGATGGAAAGCAGTCAGCTGTTTTCTGTTCCTTACAGTGGAAGAATTAGGAGGCATCAAATGAGAACTCTAGGTGGCAGATTAGAGGTAAGTAGATGTTTTTAAACATCACATCATTTGCCTGTAGGACTCCTTACACAGAATCACAGGCTGGCTAACGCTGGTAGGGACCTCTGGAGGTCATCTTATTTAAATGCTCTGCCTAAGCAGGACCACCTAGAGCAGGCTGCCCAGAATTGTGTCCAGATGGCTTTTGAATATCTCAAAGGTTGGGGACTCCTCACTGGACAATCTGTTCCAAAGCTTGGTCACTCTCACAGTAAAAAAGTGTTTCTTAATGTTTGGAGGGAACATCCTGCATATCAGTTTATGCCCACTGCCTCTGTTCCTGTCACCGAGCACCACTGAAAACAACCTGGCTCCACTGCTGGTTTGGGACATGAACCAGAACCTCTGATAAGAGGGCTCTCAAGACTCTGGTGAAGAGTAATTTGGTACAAAAATTCAACTAAAACCTTTCCACCATTGAGTAACCTCTGGTAGAACACTTTTCCTGCCTAAGACCAGGCAACCCTTCTGCAACCTGGCAGGCACTGCCTGCAAGATGACCCGTCTCCATGCCTCCTTTGAGCCCACAAGTTGATGACAGTTCAATATGCCCTCATTTCTCAGCCTCCCCCATCTGGACAGGACACCCCAGGCTGCCACAGCACTGATAGGGAGGTAAGAGCTGGCTTTTCAACTTCTGTTTTCAACTCTTTTCCTCTTAAAATATCTTGAAAAGTGCTCAAATAAATTTTTCCAGCAGCATTTTATTTGCCTTTGCTCACAAAGCCGTATTTATCTACAAAAGAGAAGTCAAACCTCCCAAATGCTTGAAACACAAGAAGGTGGGGCTGGCAGGGACTTCCAGACTTGCCAAATCCAATCCCTGCTGTTGCAGCAACACATCACAACGCCCTTTCGGAGCTGGAGTCTGCTCTCTCTTAAAAGCTATTTGGATTTCTGCCCCCGTGGCTCCTGCTGGGCGGCTGATCCAAACCCAATTGCTCTAATGGTTCGAAGCCCTCGACTAATTTCCAGCCCAGTTTATTCATGACCAATTTGTATCCATTTGTTCTCATGCCAGCACTGTCCTCTGGCTGAAATAACTCTCCTCCCTCCGTGGTGCTTACTCCCCAGACATATTTATAGAAAACCATCACCAGCCTTTTTGAATACACCACAATTTTATTTTTTGCTTGCCATTCTTCAGAGGATACAGTCTCCTGACCTCTCCCCACATTTTAACTCCTCTGGTCCTCATGCCATTGCAAGCTCACCTTTAGCTTCCTCCCACCCTGGGTGGAAAGGAGCATGGAGCCAGCAAAAAATAGTGTTTTCCCTGTGAAATGGGACTTTGGTCTGTGTCCTAAGAGAAATTCCACCCCTTTCCTGGGCCTTTCCCCTTCCTGGTGTGCTCCTGGACAGAGCAACACTGTCTCAACATTTCTTATAAAACCTGACACAAAAAGCACTCCAAGATTAGCAGTGGCTTCCGGCAACAGCAACAGTATGAGAAGCAATGGAAGTGGAAATTGCAAATTATTTGAAAATATGTAAATCTGCTCATTAAATAATTCACATGAATTGTCACACATGAAGGTGGTAAAAAACCTTGGCAGCTGCGTATATCCTTTCTCCATCAAAGCCACACTCTATCGGCAGGGGACGTTCTCTTTCATGCTCGGATTTTTCTCTTTCTGCTCCCCACGTTTCAACCTCTCCTTTCTACTCCATCACCTGATACTGGATTTCCCGAGTGCTCATACCATCAGGCAACATCTTCTGCTCATTCCCCTCCTTTTTTTTGTTCTGCAGCCTCCCTTAAATTGTCTCCATGCTTGGTGGACCCCATGTCAGGATCACCAGGAAATGAGATTCCCGTATAACTTGGGCTTTTTTACATCAGCATAGAAAAGATAAAGACCCCCATGTCCTAAGGGTTATTTCTTCAGCACTGTGCCCTTACTGGGTGAGGTATCTGGACAAGTTTCATTTCTGACTGTAATTGATGAGAAGGTTGCCATTGGCTGCAGCTAAAGCTCAGACCTGCATCCTGCCCTGTGGTGTTCCAAGCATTGCCAGGACCCTGTCCTAATGAAGGGGCAGGACAGGGCACTAGCAAGAACTGAGCACTTTCCTTGAGAAAAATAATTTCTCCACTGGGATGGGTATGCAGGTCCTGAATCCCAAATTATGGGAGAGGAGCTCAGGGAAACCTAAAAGCAAAACAAAAGGCCAGCAAATATTGATATTGGAAGCAAAGGGTTTAAGGAAAATAGAGCTAAGAGAAGCCACTGAGCTCTCATTTCTGGATGGTGGACATTTGAAAGTGATTCCCCTCAGACTCTCCACACCAATGGTTTATACTTACCTTCAAGTCACTAAGGTTCAGCCCAGTGCT
This sequence comes from Calidris pugnax, assembly GCF_001431845.1. Taxonomy (NCBI): domain Eukaryota; kingdom Metazoa; phylum Chordata; class Aves; order Charadriiformes; family Scolopacidae; genus Calidris; species Calidris pugnax. The sequence continues at coordinate 805,202 of NW_015090963.1, read as the reverse complement.
GGACCACTCAGAAGAAGACAGACTTGGTTTAATGCATATGTTCGTTTTCCCTCTCTCCAGCTTCAGTCAGGGGTTTCCCCAGTTTCACATCATCAGGGCAAGGGGAACTCCTCTCTAACAAGGCCACTCTTTGTACCTTTATCCTGGTGTCCTAGCAGTAGCATACCCATGTAGTCACCATACAGATGATACGATTCTGGCAGAACAGGAGCCTGGCCCGGAGCTATTTTCTCATGCTGTGAATATTTAAGTCAGAGGGAAAAAAAAAAAAAAAAAAAAAAAAAGACAAGAAAAAAGTGAAGAAAAAAGAAAACAAACAAAATGTCTATTCCAGATTGGGCTAGAGCAGGAATAATAATCCTTCAAGACTGGTTTGGCACAATTGAAGTATTTCACTCCTGTCATTGCCGACTGCTCTGCTCTTGCCTCAAACGTTTCTGTTACCCTGGGGTTGCATTTCTAAGTGAGCACTGAAAGAAGTCAGACACCCTTAGTTTTACAATTCCAAAAGGTATTGGGAACAATTACTTTTAGAGTTGGGAAATCCATCAATCCCAACCATTTCCCAAGGCAAGTTTTAGGTTTGAGAAATCAGAATTTATTTATTTTTTGGATGGGGGGAAAAAATCATAAGATTTACCAAACATCTCCAAGCGGATCCCCTTGAGCCGGAGGATTTCACGGTGCTGTTTCCTTGTCTTCTGGCAGTGAAAGGCAAGTGCAGGTAATGAAATGGATAAGCAAAATAAGAGACAGCTCTGTGATCAGATATCCCTTGGCTGGGCCACTCCAAACACCCCAGATTTGTTTCTTTACGAGGTCCTGTATAGCTAGCTGGGCTATTCCTCTGCTGGCACCTGGCTCTGACAATGTGTTATTTTCATACTCGGATCACCAAGGCATTGATAACCTCATGGGGAATTGAGATAGATCTCTGTTTAGTAGATCTTCCTTCATTCTCAGCAGGTATTTTCCCATCTGCCCTTTTACCTGTCAGTTATGATGGCAGAGCCCGAAGTGAAAAAACCCAGTCACTTTTCTTTTTCTTTTTCTTTTTTTTTCTTTTGCTTTTTTTTTTTTGGTGCCGTTTATAATTTTTACTGAGAATAGCAAGACATGCTCCATAAATCAGCCTGCAAGTTAGAGAGTCACACTGCGGAGTATGCAGTGGGATGAAGCACCAGCTGCTCTTTGCAGATGATAAAGCTGTAAATATAATGCCGGTTTAAGGAGGCAGCCTGTAGGTTGTGACACCATGTGCCTCGGCAGCACCCCCCCCTCATCCCCACCATGAGTATCTCACAAGAGGTTCTCCAAACTATTTGAAGAGCCCCATCGGGATGGGCTGCCAGTTCCCTGCCAGCCCCATCCACAAATCCAGCCACCTGTGTGGGTGCGGAGGGGCTGGAAACACGCTCAGACCTTCCCGAAGGTCACAGCAGTCAAACATTGTGCCTGCTCTCATTCGATATGCAGCAGGGAGCAGGAACGGACTCCGCTCCTCTTTTTATAGGACCTTGAGCTGTTTGATGTGAGGCCACATGCAAATCACTGCCCAAGGATGTGTTTGTCATATAATTAATATTAGCTTCCACCCTGGAGCACGCTTCTGTCAACACAGAATAAATATTCCCCATCAGGAGGAGGGTTGGGGAGGTCGGGACTTGAAGCGCCTGGATAACTCTGTGCTAGCCATCAAGGCAACCAGTGAGCTAGAAGATTACTTTTTTTTTTTTTCCCCAAGAGTTTTTGGGTTGGGTTTTTTTAAAAATAATTTAACCCAGTTATCCCTTTGGGAGTGGCCTCTCCCTTCCCCAGGAGGTGATTGAAAGCTCATGGTCTGGAGATTTCCAGCAGTTACGGACATGAGGGGGAACAGAGGGGCTCAGTGCAAGTCTGACTGTGTCCCCAGAAATAACCCTTGTGGTCTGGTGTTACAGCCAGAGACAGACCTTTTTTTTTTATTATTTGCATGGGGAGGTGATAAATAGTTTATTCATTGGAAAACGTATGTGGGGAGAGGGTGTAATGAACTTTGAGATTAAGCTTGGCAAGTGTTTCCAAGCCAAAGAGGGGATGTTTAATCATATTTTCTTGCAGGGAAAGCTGAATGTTGGGTTTCAGCAAAATTTTCTAAATGAAATGTCTCCATTTTTTTCAGCGATGCTTGTGTTTCTCAGCCTGAAATTGTGCCGAAGGGGCTTAGCAAGGGATCTCAGTAACTAGTTGAAACACTCTGGCAGAGCCTTCACTCACAGATTCTGGGCTTTAGTGTTTTCTGATCAGGACAAATGCTGAATGAGCCAAAGACCAGCAAGATTTGGCTCTGCCTAGGACACTTCCACCCATACGATGCCAATCACCATACCCTGACCAACCCCAGAGCCATGGGCGATGGCCCTGCAGGGATGAGACATTGTGCAAATATGTGCAGGCTACTGCATGCTCATCAAGGGGCATCAAGGAAGGATTTTCTCTGTGGGGACAATGGTTCCAGCCAGAGTGGTGACCTCCCTGTGCCCAGCTTCTCCCCCTTCCAAGACTTTGCTTGTAATTGCGTTGCAAAGCTCTGAGGAGCTGGTGTTTTCTGATGGCAGTAAACACAGATTTTTTTACTGATGCTCAAACAGAGGCTGCCAAGGTAGCACCAACAAGAAAGGTTTCATTTGAAAAAAGAAAAAAGAACTAAGCAAAAAACTACAACAAAACAGCAACAACAACAACAACAAAAAAACCACAAAAAAGATTATGCTAATGCTTCAGAGAAGATGAAAAATTAAGCATTCCAAACTAGCAAATAATTCAGCCTTCTCAGTCTCTTTTTTCTCTTCCCCTGCCTGTATGGGATCTGAAATTACATTTTACCACCTGCCTTGCTGAATTGTCCTTGTACCTTCCCTGCCAAGTTTCAGCCCTCCAGGGGACACAGCTCCCCAGGCTGAGACACACCACACTCTCCTTGTCTTGTTTCATCAGGGACAAGCATCTGCTCAAGCACTGCCTCTATACAGATGTGCACAGGGACCTGCCATGTCTTCCCTCTCAAGAGCCCTTTCAGAGCATGCAGACCAGCTTCACAGAATCGTAGAACAGTTTGGGTTGGAAGGGACCTTAAAGATCATCAAGTTCCAACCACCCCTGCCATGGGCAGGGACACCTCCCACCAGACCAGGTTGCTCAAAGCCCCATCCAGCCTGGCCTTGAACACCTCCAGGGATGAGGCATCCACAACTTCCCTGGGCAACCTGTTCCAGTGCCTCACCACCCTCACAGTAAAGAATTTCTTCCTAATATCTAACCTAAATTTACCCTCTTCTAATTTGAAGCCATTACCCCTCATCCTCTCCCTACTTGCTCTTGTAAAAAGTCCCTCTCCAGCTTTCTTGTAAGCTCCCTTTAGAAACTGGAAGACCACTATGAGTTCTCCTTGGAGCTTTCTTTTCTCCAGACTCAACAACCTCAACTCTCTCAGCCTGTCTTCAGAGGAGACGTGCTCCAGCCCTCTGATCATCTTTGTGGCCCTCCTTCCAACCCATTCAACAAGCACATGAAGAGCAAGAAGCCTCTGGGATATTGCAGTGGGCACCAGGTGGAGGAGAGGAAATGCTCTTTAATGTTCCAGTTAACAGAAAAGTGGTGTGGTGGTGGTGCTCACACCTTACTAGCCAAAGGAGAACCCACCCAGCCGCAGCTTCCAGTCCCACTGCCTCCAGCCCAAGGCAAGCATCAGGAGGGCTGGTCCACTGAAACATAGGTTTATGTGTCACATACATAGCACCAGGCTTGGGGAGGCTGGGGAGAAGGAGGTTCAGCTTCAGCTGCAAACTCCTATTTTGCAGGAGGGAATTGGAGCCCCAGGGGTAAGTAAAATGCCAAGCAGTGGTGTTAACAGTTCACAGGTACTGACCCCCCCTTCTCCCCATTGCCTCTTCTTGCCCTGAACAGTACAGGCAGTATTAGCATAAGCATTTCTGTCCTGGGCCAGCTTCCGCAGTGTGGGCTGTCAGTGCCAGCAGGTAGGAGAAAGCAACTGTTTTGCTCTTGGTTGAGGATTTTTAACCCCCTCTCTTGTAACCCAACAGCTGCTTCTGGCTCAGGCATCGCATCCGTCTGCACCAGCCCACACTACCGCAGCTCGGCTGGCACACGGTGCCCCAGTGAGTCAAAGCAACCTCCTTCGGGGGCTCAGCCTGATAAAAAGCACACAAGGGAGCAGCTAGCAGCAGGAACAAGAATGTGACACCCCAGGATCCTCAGCCAAAATGTTCACCGACAGCTGTCTCTTAGTAATACTTTTGGCAGGGGAAAAGGGAGCTTCAATGAGGTGACCTTCAGTGCCTTGTAGAGGTCCCCCATCACCTTCAGGCTGATGGCACGAAACTTTGCTCCTTGACATTAACATCGAACTAGGGCAACGAAACTAGTGAAAGGCCTGGAAAACAAATCATATGAAGAGCAGCTGAAGGAGCTGGGACTGTTTACTATGAAGAGGATGCTGAGGGGAGACCTCATCACTCTCTACAACCACTTGAAAGGACACTGTAGAGAGGTTGGTGCTGGTCTCTTCTCACAGGTAATTAACAACAGAATGAGAGGGAATGGCTTCAAGCTCCAACAGGGTAGGTTTAGACTGAACATTAGGAAGGAATTTTTCACAGAAAGAGTGGTTGGGCATTGGAATGGGCTGCCCAGGGAGGTGGTTGAGTCACCATCCCTGGATGTGTTTAAGGGACGTTTAGTTGCAATACTGAGGGATATGGTGTAGGGGAGGACTTTGTAGAGTAGGGTAGATGGTTGGACTCAATGATCCCAAGGGTCTCTTCCAACTGGAATGATTCTATGATTCTATGATCACTTTCCAGCTTTGCCATAGATCATTCTGCTGAGCTTTGTCTCCTTGTACTCATTTGCCTTCACTCCTTTCACAAGAGTCCTTTGGGATGCCAGGTTTCTCCTCCATCATGCACTACTGGCTCCCCCAACTCAGCAGCCCCCCAACACTGTGGGAAGCCTACCCTGGGTTCCCCCTCTTCAGCCACTGCAACAAGCTGTTTTTGCACAACAACTACTGTATTTAACTCCGAGAAGGTTTGTCTAAAAGATCTACTGCAAATAAAACACCCCTCGTACCATGGCTCTCTTGCACAAAGCAGAGGGAAGAGGAAATTTATGCTGAAGATCAGGGAGGAGTGCTCTCAGAGAGAGCTGGCTTTGGCTATCGAACCTTCTCCACAGGAAAGTGTCAGAGAACCAGCTGCTTAAGTGATTTAAGAGCAGACTAGACAGATCACAGTAGCTGTTCATGGCAAACGGTGGAAATGATGGGAAAGCACCCCCTTTTTCTGAAGGCACATGAGAAACCCAGTCAGGGAACTGTCAGAAGGCAAGCTGCCTTTATGGGTCTATGTAGTGTACAGAAATACATTGAAATAGAGAAATGTGCCCGTGCACCTACATTTAAGACAGATCAGCTCCAGTTCATCATCCGGCCCCACAAGCAGGTTGTGCAAATGTGTCTGGGGAAATGGTGCAGAGAGGGGAGAAAGAGCTGCTGGAGGCAGAGGAGACGGTGAGAGATGGGTTCACCCATTTGGCTGATAAGAGAAGTGGTCATGGGCTGCAGCCTGACTCACTGGGTGTACATCCCAGGGACTTTTATACTACTTGGTACTTTGTTTTCTTAAAGCTGCTAGCGACTGGAGTCCTGTGAAAAATCTTAGCCTGTTTGCTTTATTTATAGCTCTTGCAGTTTCATGGCTGAACTTGAAGACGTGAACCCCGCTGACGGAAAGGCCAGCAGACGAATCAATAGATACAACACCTGCTCAAAGCCTCTTCATTTTGGGAGCTTTGTCTCATCATTTCCAAATGCACAGGACAGATTTACCAAAGGGCAGACAGCAGCGAGGGGGTGAGCAGAGATGGGGCAGGAGCTGCTATGGGGCCGCACTGGTGCCAACCCAGAGATGCCAGCACTGCTGCATCCAGACCAATGCAGCAGCAATTAGCACTCAGCAGAGTTGCCAGCCTCTAATGAACCCTTGCCTGGGTTATACAATGGACTTTTGACTGCTGCTGGTCCTGTCTCAGGCTTTGCGTGACTCCTTCCTGCTGCAGGTCTTGCCAATTTCCTCAACAAAGACGAGTTCCAGGGAAGAGTAAGAAGAGGAAAGAAGGAAGGCTGGAGAAATCACTTCCTCCTTGTGACTCCCTTTGATCATGAGTAAAGAGGTAACACTTTAAATGCATCCTTGGCATCATACTTGTGTCTACCTTAGCTGTAGATGCTCAGTTTGACTCCATTAAAAGCTTCATTGGCTTCGTCATTTTACACTGGTTTCCAGTCCTCTCTGCCAGGAGAACTTCTGAAAGTGTGTGTGAAAACTGAGCAACCAACCAGCCAGGCTAGTAAGCAGGGAGAAGTTTACAGCTTGCAAGTTCTTCAGGTACAGTGAGCTTCTGTGTCTGTTTTATGTCAGTGCACACAGACCCCCAAAAAGCATTGCAGAGCCCCGCTTCAGAGGCAGCCTTGTGAGACAGGGGCTGGGGGATGAATTAAATGCAACACTAAAGGAAATGCATGCCAGGGGGGGCAGGTCCAGCTGCAGGGAGCCTCAGGGGTGGAGCACACCTCGCACGCAGCAGGTCCTGGGGACCATGCAGCGGGGGCTCATTCTGGAGCTGAAGGATGCATCCTTACAGGAGACACACCACAGGGTTAACCATCCTTGTGCCATGGCAAGCTAAGGCAGGTCTCCTGCTTCCAGCTTCCCTCCCCCTCACCTGGGGAGGAAGAACCCCAGACACCAATATTAGATTAGGGATGGATCTTCTGGGAAGCACTACTGAGGAGAAAGATCTGGGAGTCCTGGTAGATAGCACACTTCCCATGCGCCAGCAATGTGCCCTTGTTGCCAAGAGGGCCAATGGAATCCTGGGCTGCATAGGGAAGAGTGTGGCCAGCAGGTCGAGGGAGGTCATTCTCCCTCTCTACTCTGCACTGGTGAGGCCACAACTGGAATACTGTGTCCAGTTCTGGGCTCCCCAGTTCAAGAGAGACGGGGAACTACTGGAGAGAGTCCAGCATAGGACAACAAAGATGATTGAGGGATTGGAGCACCTCCCTTATGAGGAAAGGCTCAAGGAGCTGGGACTCTTTAGCCTGGACAAGCGAAGACTGAGGGGAGACTTTATTTGTGTTTACAAGTATCTAAAGGGTGGGTTGAAGGATGTTGGAGCTGGACTCTTTTCAGTGGTTTCCAGCAATAGGACGAGGGGCAACAGGCTCAAGCTGGAACATAGAAAGTTCCATTCAAATATGAGAAAAAAACTTCTTTACAGTGAGGGTGACAGAGCCCTGGAACAGGCTGCCCAGGGGGTCGTGGAGTCCCCTCCTCTGGAGATCTTCAAGACCTGTCTGGATGCAGTCCTGAGTGATGTGGTCTGGGCAATCCTCCTTTAGCAGGGGAGTTGGACTAGATGATCTCTAGAGGTCCCTTCCAACTCTGACAATTCCATGACTCCGTGATTCCGTGATCTGAGCCTCCTGCACCCATAAAAAAAAGAGGTTTTTTTATGCTCTTGACCGCATACAGACATGGCCTGATTTGCTGACATTGCCAGCTGATCGAGCTAGCATCACTCCGCAGCAGCATGCAAAAAGCAGTAGTGATGCAGCACTGACAGCACCTCGGGGCTTTCAAGCAGGGGGTCTGGGCTGTGTTACCGCTGCAGAGCGGAGGAGAAGTATGTTCTGCTACTGCAGCATCTCCCCGAGTGGCAAATGTTACACGGTGGCCACCAGCCTGCTGATTCCTGGCTTGCAGATGGATCTGGCACCCTCCCGCAGGGACCGGAGCAGCTGCCTTAACTCACACAGCGTGGACAGTGGGACGCCTGGCCAGCTCCTGCAGAAAGCTGGGTGGCACTGACATAGAGCAGACTCCTGCCTGCAGTACACACACACACACACACACACACGTAACGGCAGCAACACACCAACAGCACTGCCTGCCAAGCTGCCCGTTCCCATCGGTGTAAACCTTCATCCTTGTTCTTCCTGGGCTGGGCAAGGTAAAACGTTGCCCTTCGGCTTCTGCTGCAGTGATTAACGGGAAAGAAACCCCCAGTGCAACAAAGGAGAGGGATGGGGATGTTGCAGGAGGCTTTGCCACGTAATTAAAACCAGAGCAGCAAAGATGAGGAATCGCAGTGCTGCCTCCTGGTCTCGGCTGCTTCTGGTCTCCCCCATCTCACAGCTTTAGCTTTTACCCATCTCCCATCCCCGTCACTTGTTCCTCTGCTCTGCAAACCCGCTGCTGGTTTCCCTCCTTTCTGGCTGTACCCTGGGTCATTTCCACTCTTGATTACTTTCAGCCAAAGCTCCACAGGACCTGTGCATGTGCACGCTCTCAACCCCCAAGGGTATGCACTGCAAGCTAGGGCCACAGGGGAGCAGGAGGAGGGAGGACATTGCCAGACCAGGTGTTGGTGCCTTGAGGAGCAAGAAAAGCTATGTGAGGACCTCTTAACAGCTTTCCAAGCCAGGTCATCTTGGATCGTGCATGGTGGAGGACAGGAGGAAAATCAGTGGAAGAGCATCCCAGAGTGGGTGGGCTTTCTCCAGAGTCTTCTTGCAACCAGTCCCCAAGCTCCACACTGCCATTGATGTACTTAGCCTCTAACAACAGCTATGTCTAGGTCTAGCATCACTGTTGTGATACATCCATGCTGTAAGCATGGAACCAGATCCACAGGTGAAGTTAGTGGATGCAGGTGAAGAGTCTATCCCAACCAGGGAGCCGCAGAAAGCTCCTGGCAAGGCAAGGAATAAACTTACAGCCCTCCCTGTTGTCCTTACATCAGGGAAACAGCTGCTGAGGACACCAGTGAGATTTGTAACATCTACCACTAGGTGGTTTCTTCTTGAGGGTACTTCTTGTCTTCTTCCACTGGGCTCAATGTTGAACCCTGTGATAAGGACATGTTTCTGCCCTCCAGACCACAAAGGAAGCATATCGTTTCACCCTGTGCAGACAGCTTTCCTCAAGATGTTTCCCATTGTGAGCTCCTTGGGGAAGCAGCATAGGTAAGCCCATGCTGCTTCATACCATCTCACCCACTCTGCTCCCAGGTTACACCAGCATATGCACAGCGATCACTGAGTTGCTTTGCCAGCCTGTTCCTGGGAGGCAAACACAAAAGGCAAAAAGACAATTCATTAGAAATTCAAGTCCCTGGGAAGTGTTGTTTGTTTGTTTGGTTTTTTTCCACTGCAGAATCCACCCACTTCTGTGATTTTCAGCTTATTATGCAATGCTGCACAGATATAAAAATACAAATGCTCCTTTACATACAGGGATCAGAAGAACTCAAGACTATCAGAACTTTATTAAGTTAGATCAAAGTCCAGATATCTTAGCACCCTGATAAAAGTGGATGTGTATGGAAGGCATAATATCATGGCAAGCAGGTATGATGTTCCCTTCCTGCACTCTTCCCAGCCGACAAACATTAGAGACTTACAGCTTGGTCTTCAGTGGATCTCTCTTTCATTAATTCATTCAATCTCCCCTTGCACCCAGGTCAAGTTTTACCAGCCACAACATCCTGTGGCAAGGAGTTCCCCAGGTAAATTAAGACCTGTCACCCCTGATTGGTTTTGAATCTGTTCTTTGCCAGTTTTCTTTAATTCCCAGCAGCTCTTGAGTTGTAAGAGATCTGCAGACAGGGCTCAGGTCCCAAGATTTTCTCTCATAGCCTCCTGCAAGGTTTGTCGTTTCTGCTCTGCACAGAGCCCAGCACATTAGGGACCTCAGGCCATTCCCGTAATACAACAACCAAAGCAAAATGCTCTGTCTTTGTTCCTGTTCACTGCAATAGACCCCATCTCCGCTGCTCATTGTTTTAAGACTCTTTTCTATTAATAGCAGAAACAGACATGCCATTTCAATAATTCTATTCAAATTAATGCCTTTCATTATACTCCAAACACAACATCAAAGGCTTAGATTGCACCCTGGCCCTTTGTGAGACAGAGAGAGTTCTGGTATAAAGATTTCCATCAGAATAGACGTTTGAGGGAGAAAGCTTTTTTGTCCATCAGGGAAGATAAGTTTCTTAATGGGATTATAGGCTTTGGTTCTTGTGGATGAGTGACTGCAGCAGCCTAGGAGGTCTTTTCCAATGGCAAATTTTGCCCCACAATTTACTGCGAAGGAGATATTTCACAGTTGGGTATATTTTATTTTAACTCTGTTCTCTGCTGTGAGACAAAGGTCTCCTTTCCCAGGACTGCCAGGTCGTGGTGTTGGCTGTCATGACACAGGGACCATGCCATGTCTTGGAGAGATCTGGGTCTGCACTTCTCCAATGGCCAGGAGAAGATAAGCTGTAGAGACCACTGTGTCTGCAAGGATCCCTTTGCAGGCTTTGCCAGCCACCCTTCTCCCCTAGTAGACCTAGCCGATAAATAAAGACGGTCAAGACCAAGTACAGTGGAGGGAGTCTTCTTTTGGGGTGCAGCAGGGTCAGGTTGTAGGGCTATATTTTCCCCTGACTCTGTCCATGACCCTTTGCCTTTCAACAAGAGAAGCACTGGGGCAATTTGGGAACATTTACGTGGTCCCGCCACGCCTTGGATTAAACATGTAGAGAGAGGGGTAGCTTGGTAGCTGTGGGCACATGTCACAGAATCACAGCATTTCCTCCTGAAATGCCTGGAGCTGGGGAGCCATCCACCTCAGGCTCAGCTCTGGGAGCATCCAGGTGTGGGGCTGGCCCTGCAGGGAGAGAAAAATCTGCATAGCGAGCTCCCTGGAGCTCCTTCAGTGTTCAAGGGCTGGATATTCACCCTTTGCAGCACCGAGCTGTAGTTTCTTTTGTCCTCCCAGCCCTCATGCTTACCAGGCCTTCATCATCCACCCAAGCCCTCACACCTACCTCCCTGCAGCCTATAAAACAAGCTGGATGTACTCCATCCCAGCCAGGACTGATCCCTGGGAATGCTGACACCTCCCTGGGCTTATACTTCTTTGTGCACAGGTTTTTATTATGCAAATTAGCACTAAATGTCCTTGTAAATAAAGGAAGAAACTACATCTCAGTTCATTGCAGGGAATAGGCTCACACATTCCTGGTTTGTAGTAAATTCTCATTTTCCTTCTTTGCTCTTTTCTTTTCAATAAGAACCTTTGATTGGGTTACTCTTCCCCTTTTGGTCTATAAAGGCTCTTAATGAAGCCCTATTATTGAACTAAACAGAAACATTTACTCCTTAAAGGACTTCATTATGCAATTGTAGCTAAGCAGTGCCTGCTGAAATGCCTCTCTGCATGTTCCTAGTTAAGAAGTCCAGACTGTGTCTGAAACAGCAAACACGATCAGCCACTCTGGCCAGTGGTAATGCGGGGGGCAATGCTTCACCTGGATGTCATCACAGGGAAATGTTCCTTCACCTCACATAGCCCAGTTCCACCCCATTTTGGATCCACAAGTGGCTGCTTAAGGTCTCTTAGCCAGACCAGTATGTGAGCAGGGCTGGAAAAGAAAACACTGCTTCCTTCATTGTTCGTTCCAGTGATTAATCAGTCTCACAGTGAAAAACCTGTGCTTTCCTTCTGAATTGAATTTTGCCTGCCTGAATTGAATTCTAGCTGCTGGTTCTGGCTGGTACCATCCTTTGGAAGATTAAAGAAAAGGTATTTATTCCTTGTGAAGGTGTTTACACAGTTTATTTGCCCCACCTCTCCATCTCTTTTTTGATCAGCTACCGTGGGTAAATTGCCTTCATATAGCAAGACTTTTTTTATTCCCAGACCTCCACACTTGCTGTGGAGGTCTGGGAATTTTTTATTCCCAGACCTCCACACTTGCCTTTTAAAAATGCGTGTGGTGAGAGCAGAGTCAGGGTCCAGCCTCACCCCGGGACCACCCTGGGAACCCACTCACAGCCCTGGGTTTCAGCCCACAGCCTCCTGCATCTCTGCCATCAACCAAGGGATTTTATAGGAAAATTTATGCTTATTTTCCTTTTTCCAGCTAGGGAACTATACAACGCCTTTGCTGAAGCAGAGGTCACTAAAAAGGCTTCTGAAAAAATTGAAAGCTTCCCCCTAGTCTACATGGCCTTAAACGTGGCCTTTACTGGCAGATCTTAAAGAAGCTGGGCCTTTTTCTTCTCTTTTCCTTAATTTGAAAGGAAAGTGTTTCGTGTCTGGTTTCCAGTCCATTTATTTTAATTTTTTTTCCAGATGTCTGCCAATGGATCACCAAGAAACATTCAAGCAAACACATAATTGAAGTATTGTCTTTTAAAGAACAGATATTGTCCCTGACACCTTAATGGCAAGTTGTTTGCTACGTCGTTAACTGATACTGCGGCATGTGAGAAGGGCCTTGTATCTATTCTCAGGGAGGTAATGCAATGACTTGTAGCTCCGGGAATCCAATTAGAGAACCCAACACAGCAAACAGCGAGGAGAGCAAAGACCCCCCCTCACTAATTTCTGCATCAATCACACACATCCCCTTAAAGTCTTCACTTTAAGATGAGTAAGGGACACCCCTTAAAGCCCCCTCGGTTATCCCCTCAGTTTTTGCACTCTTTTCTCAGCTTGACTGCATTTCTGCTTCCTACCACTGGATTTTTATCCGTCTTTTCCCAATAGATCAAAGTACCATTTATTTCCCTAGACCTTTTTTCAATGCCCAGACCCATAGGCCATGACCAAATTGCCTCTTAATCTTCCCTTGGATAAATAACATAAGCGAATTTCTCACTAAAAGACAACCTTCTCCAAAATCAAGTCATTATCGCAGCAATTTTCTCATCCTCCCCTAATTAATTAAAGCTCTTTTTTTGAAAGCGGAAACCCAGAATTGGACACAATATTAAGTGAGAAGATAGCAGCAATCTCCTAGTTCCTGCCTACTGTCTTGTTACTGAAAGATTCGAAGATATCATTCACTCCCTTCCATATAGCTGTGCAAAGACAGCCCTCAGTGAACTGAATATCTATTATGAACCTTCAGTCATTTCAAGAGTGACTGCCTTCTGAGATATAGTTCCCTGCTTTCATTTTAAGGTTTGCTGGCCTGGATGTGAAATTCCTCAATAGAGTTTGCAGTAAAAGAGAGGGCTTATTAATGGAAGCAGCAGTGATGCCTGAGGAAAGAGCAACTCATTGTGTGAGATTAATATTACATCCTGAATATGGTGTAAGCCAGGTCTGAGCTGATGCAAATGGAAATGTCTAAATACTTCTCAATGGACCTGTCCAACTGACTCTTATTTTAGGTCTCAGAGCTGTCACTCAGGAAGATGACCTGGATCCTGTGCATTCATTTATGCCAAAGCAGCGTGTTATTAGTGTCACTTGATAGTGGGAGATGAGGGGAAACTGTTGCTGGCTTTACCCTGCCTACCTTTATCCTGAATTGGTGATTCCCAGACCTCTGGATTGATGGATCCCTCTCATATGTCGAGGTTTCTTATCATCAAACCTGAAATTGAGGCCATGAAGGGTAGGATTCATCTCCTCTCACTTTAGTTAGGTGTCTAGTTTAAACGAACCCTTTGGGCTTCTGTTGTATCAGTGGAGGAAAATAGCCTTCTCCAGAGGATGAGGCAATGCACTGATCAAAGGTGTTTCTACAAGGATGGGATGAGCTGCTCCTCCATGGGGCCAGGCTTTCTTGGCAGGTTGTTAGACTATTGCTGTATCTCAGAGACACAGCCTTCAGCTGCCTAAAGCTGAATAATGCTCACCCCACCCCTCACATTAATCTGATAAACCAGTTAAACTGGTGTCCTGGACATCCTGGCTTTGAACCACACTAGCCCAGTCTACCGTAGTCTTATTCCAGCCTCCCAGACTGACGTCGTGCCTGATCGGCAGCACCAAAAGCACCCTCCACACCTAGCTGCTTCTTTCCAAGCCCATCCAGGAGACCCAGGTCCATGCTTTACTAGGCACCTGCCTCTGTGGTGGCTCATGAGTTAAAGGAGATTCTGATCAGCAGCAGATGCTGCACCTCGCTCTTGCTGTGATCAGCATCTGGCAGAGAGAAAATGGCTTAAACTAGACTCTGGAAAAATTAATTGCTGAAATTTAAGTGACAGAATAATAATTATTATAATTGCAATAATTGCAATAATTGATAGTAACAATTCCTCTTAGCGTGCCCCCGGGGAACTTGCATTGCAGGCCAGCTCTGCGAGGTGCTCTATAAACACACAACAAGGAGATTTTCCTGGAACTGGGGGCATAAAAGCGTGCCCGATTCCTGCTCTTTGGGTTGGCTCCTGGCTACTGCCAGAGATGGGCAGCGGGACAAAGAGGGCCTTTGGGCTGCCCGGGTTTGAGTTCACGTGGAAGCTTTGCTTTCCTAACGCGTGGCATGAAACATGAGCAAGTGGCAGACATTTAGGGGAAATGCATGAAAAGAGTGAGACCCGTTTCTGGAGTGCTCTTAGGGTACAGGCAGCCCTGGTTTGCCAATAGTGGGGTAAACTTTGCAGCAAAAGCCAAGGTGGTAAAGGGAATTCACAAACACAAGCTCTGGTGGGGGAAACAAACGAGGCGCCTTGGGAATAGCTTGGTGCCAGCACTAAGAGATGACAGTAGGTGGGAATCCACTGCTCAGCTCTGGGAGGAGATGGGCAAGAAGGGATCAGCCTCAGGCAGCCTTTCCATATGTGTGCAACCAAGACAAAGGAGGTGAGGAAAGGTGCTATAGGGTTTAGAACTGCCCCTGCATTCCCAAAGTCCATCTGCAAAGGGCAAAGGAAAAGGACATCGTGGCAATTCTTCTTTGTTCTACATTTTCAACCTAAGAAGAGGTTTCCACTGTGCAGCTCTCACTAGTCATGTCTTAGAAGTGTGGTGAAGAAAGGGCTGTAGAGATTCAGGGAATTTAAGTCAGACATTGCAATTATGGTAATTGGTTTTGACCTCCTGCAGGACCTGATCCGTGGAATTACAGTGGTCCCCACACAGTGCTCGCGACTGGGCACTAACATGGGATGTACATTTCAGAAAGCCATCCAGTCCTGACGTCAGGACTTCGAGTGATGGATAATCTTTTCCATTCTTGCAAATTGCTCCAGTGGTTAATTGCTCTGCCTATTAAAAAAAATCTGCACCTTATTTCCACCTTTAATTTTTCCAGCTTCAGCTTCCAGCCATTGGACCTCATTTTGCTTTGTCTGCTCAATTAAAGAGCACTGTAATATCAAATACCATCTTCCTCTGTAGATACCTACAGGTCAAATTGCTTTTTACCCTTCACTCTGGTAGGCTAAATAGAATAACTTCCTTCACAGTCATTTCCAAGGCTTTTTTTCTAGGTCTCCCATCATTTTTACAGCTCTTTTGTTCACGCATTCAGTTTTTAACATCTTTCTAAAAAGTGAACACAAAACTTAAAGATGTTGTTCAAACAAAGATCTTGAAAATGACTTATATACTAAGAAATCATGTTTTGTTTCAATCTATCTGCAACCCCATCCCATACAGACAAATGTAAAGATTCACTGTTTTGCAAAATGATATTTTCCCTTTTTTCTTGAATATCATTTATACTGGTTTTCAAAACTGTGATGTTAGAAAATGATTTTTTTTTTCTATTTGAAAAAGGGTTATTGCCTAAAAGAATGTATAGCAAAAACATGAACAGAAAAAAACAAAGCCCTAAATAAACAGAAACTTTAAAAGGAAACAAAACCAGAAAATGAAAGATATAAAAAATAATTAATGAATATCTGAAAATATGCAAGGAAGTAATTTTTCTCTTCTCAATACACTTTCTGTATGGGAGATCAGGCTGAAGAAAGTGCAAACTTTCATCTGGGCTCCACAATTTTATTATAAAATCCCTCCCCTCCCCATGTTAAGATGGCACCATGCTCTTGTGTCCTTTGAGTCTTTGGTTTGGCAGGATCCTGAGGGGTCCAGTGCTGGGTGAGGCCCTTGGAGTGTCCCAGCACTGCAGAAGTATGGTCATTTCTGAACAGACAGCACATGGGGAAGAGCTTGAACACGGCAGACCCAGAAAACTGCAACTTCTGAGACTTCCAAAAACCCGGGAAAGGGTTAATACAGCAAATGGGATAAAGGGCACTTCTGGACATAATTTACTTGGATTTTTCTAAAGGCTTTTTGATGGAGTCCCTCACAGGAGACTCTTAAGGAAAATAAATATCTGGAGGGTAAGGGGCAGCATCCTGTTGTGGGTCAAAAACTGCTCGAGCGACTGGATACAAAGGGTTGGAGTGAATGAATGGTCCTTGGAGCAGGGGGAGGTTAAATGGGAGAGACTCGAGGGACTAGCTTTGGGAGGGGTGTGGCTGAAAATATTTATTAATGGTTTGGAGAAGCAAGAGGACAGAGCAGGAGGTGAAATCTGTCCAGGTGGCATCAAACTATTTAGGGCTTTATTTGTTAATTCAAGAAGGAAAGAAGCCGATGAAAGAAAGGAAGAAATATGAAGGACTGTGAAAAGCCCTAGAAAGATTTGATCAAACTGGGAGACGTTGCAGCTGGAGAACTGTAAATGAGATAAATGTAAAACTGAGCAGCCATGGAAGCCTGTCTGAACTTCACGTGGGCTGTGCAGGGATGGACTTGAGCTAGCAATGTCCTCCTAGGGGAGAACAAGCCTACTGCCATCCAGCAGAAAGAAGAGCTGGCAGTGACCAGCAGCTGCTAGAGTTGAGAAAAAAACAAATTAAAAGCAATCCCCCAAAATCTAATGCCCAAGCTGGGAGCTGAAGGTCTTAACCCCAGTCCAGGGATGAGCCTCTCCTCATTGTGTCAGTAAAGGTGGGAGGGGAATAGAGGGAGAAAAACACCTGGCAGTCTAAAAAAACTCCACTTGTAGAAAACATTTCTACCATTCTGCACCCCTCATAAGGGTGTGAGGTGAGCAGGCGTGAGGATCACAGGGGTGTTGGGTCCCTTATGCCACCTCAGATCCAAAGAGAGTTCTCCAAGGGGTGTCAGGGTGAAGATAGCTCTGCCCCCAACTTGCACAAGTCATTGGAAAACTGGGCTGAGGCTGGACTCATAAAACCCTTAGACATCTCAGAGCAGCTGCTCTGGGGACAAACAAGAGCCATAGCCCTCGTTTTGCTGGGTGCACAGAGATATCCAGTGATTTTAGCAGTTTATTGTACCGGGGACTTTGATAGAACTGGGAAGATGATCCTGCTGCCCTGAACACCATGGTAACGCTCACAGCCTGAAAAGGAGTCTTTTGACTGGTGAGGAAGGAGATTGTGGAGTGACAAAATAATTAGAGAGCCTAAAAGACTTATCTTCAGGCAGCGTTACATGGTGTGCACGCAGCTGTCTCCTGGCCATGGTGTGTTTCCTGGCCACGGCATGTCTCTTGGCTGCGGATATGTCTCCTGGGTATGGTTTGCCTGCTGACCACAGCATGTTGGCAGGCTACAGCAAGGACCAAGAGATGGCATTGCTGGGCTGGCATTTTGCATGCCATGCTGCCGCCCATTCTGTACTCCTGCCAGGGGCCAGCCCGCCCTGTCAGCAAACTGGTAAGACTTTGTCTAAGTTGACTTGTTGCTGTGTTGACCAGAGGATGCCCACAAAGCCTGGGTTCCTCTGACTGGGACACTCATAACAATAGTTTTGAAGCTAGCAACAGTGTGAAATCCAGAGCCAATGAAATGAAATTTTCCTAAATTTCTTTCCCCGAGTCAGCCTTTCTAAATGAAGTTTCTCAAGATTTAACATTTTTGGTTCTGTACAACTTATGAAAGTAGCTACATTTCCTTGATGATGTCTGACTGGAAGGGAACCAGAATTTACTTCTGAGTGTCCAAAGCTCTCTTGAACACTCCATCCCTTTTCCCTAGCCTTCTGTTGTCAGGAATGTTTTCTGCCACTCTTCGTCATCCTTCACATTTTGCAGTTAGCTCAAATGTATGCTGAGAGAAACCAGCAAAAATGTTCCTTATTGCTGTCTAGGTTGAAGATCCGAGGTGCCTGTGCTGTCTCATGACAGGAGCCTGCTTTCCAACAAACACATCTCAAGCAGCAACTAACAACCTCCCCCCGGCCTTCACCGCTGCTCTCCCTCCACCAGCACAACCAAGTTCCTCCTTCAAAAGTGTCTCAAAGCCTGGTGGTAGAGCTCCTGACTGGTGTGGCATCCCATCTCTCAGACCCATTGGGATGCCTTTTGCTGCTGTGGCTGAATTTGCTTTGGAACAAAACCTCCCCCATGCAGTGAGTTTCCAACTGGCAAACGACTGCCTCCGGGCCACGCAGAAGCCATCCAAGTCAAGTCCACATGTGGCTGCTACAGCATCTCGGGGGCTTGCAATGCCTTACTTATCCCTGAGATGCCCCTGCAAGGTGGGAAGGTGCAACTGACCTCCTTTTGCAGATGGGGAGCTTAACAACCCCCCCCAAAACCCAACATGCTTTGCTCCTGGGCATCAACAAAACTCCTGGCATAGTAGGGACTTGAAAGCAAAGCTTATCCTTTCTTGCTTCTTAAACTCCTCTTCACACACAAATTCTTCACAAGGTCTAAAGCATTTTAAATCTGCTGATAAAAACAAAACAAAAAAAAAAAAACCCAACCAAACAAAAAACAACCCCCAAAAATATTCCAGCTGCTGCACTGGAAAACATGTAGATAAATCTTGCATTTTGCCTTTTGCTGCTTCCCCTGTGAGAAATTCCAGCCAGGGTGGGGGACGAGGAGCACTTTCACCCAAACACAGCAGGAGGGTTTTGGCAGTCAGTTCTAAGCAGCTCATTTGTATCTCCAGCGATACAGAAAGTCCTCCTTTCAACAGTTTTCCTGCTGTACTGCAGCTTCTTTAACAAGTTGCATGAGTCTTGCTCTTTATCCTCAGAAAGCCTTCCCAGTGTCCTCAGAAGAAATCTTTTCTTCCATGACATATAGCTGTCAGGAGTGGCCTTCCACGTTTAGCTGCATGATGTGATAACTGAAAACAAGGAGTAACAAGATTATTTAAGCCATAGCCCCCACTCTTCAGGTGTGCTGTCAGGGAGTGGGGCTTTCAAAACTCCTTTCTCTCCCCAGTCTCCCGATTTCAGGAGCGAGCAGAAATTCTGATGTTGTTTTTGGACGTGACCTTTAACACCCAGGCTGGGTCCTTGCAGCCTCCCACATTGTACTGACCTTTTGGCCGTGGTAGAGCTGCTTCAGAGCACTGACAGAAATTCTGAAATCTTAGGGCCAGATGGGAACATTGGATCGTTTCTTCAAAACGGCAGTATAACACGTACAACCGAGTTTCATCCAATTATGCCAGCACGGAGCCCAGGAACATGTGATCATTGCAGCTGGTTGAAAAAATACTAATTACTTTTCAGAGGATATATACATTATATATCAAATACATATGCTAACATATGCAAATTTTCTTATGTGCAAAAAATAAAAATGTAGGGGGCTCAGGATGTTTTTGCTGTCAGTGTACATGTCAATTTGGAGAATTAAGAAAATGTTCCTGAAATTAAAGGCATCTTTTCTTTCCTGGCGAAATTCCTGAAAACAGTTATCTAGGATGCAATACATCAGGAAAAGGCCCATTTTGTTTAAGAAAAAAAAAAACAACAAAATGTGAACAAACTCCAGCTGCTTTTCCACTCGGTGACCTTGAGGAGCAGTTCACGTCTCTGATAGAGGTTTCCAGCCACTGCGGAGATGTCCAGGAGATACCACCTGGCCTTGGTAAAGGTGCAAGGGGCTGCGTCCTCTGTTGTATTTGTCAGCCCAGTGCAGAGTTTTTGCGTCCTTGGGGGTGTCCCCCCAGGGGACTGGAGGCTGTCCCTCCCGTTTCAATAAGACATGTGTACACGTTACAGCAGAAAATGCAGAGCAGTTGGAGAACTGTACTCTACGGAGAGACTTGCTGATGGATGCCTCCATCCTTGGCTCACAAATAATCTGGAGACAGTCATTTTAATTCCTGTGACACCTTCCATCCCCAGCCACGCTGCTCCCCACAAGTCATTCCGATGACAGCCTCTGCATGAGCCGCATCAGCATTTAGCTGGTCCCAGCCCACCGCAGCCTCCAAGGGAGGACATTTGCACAAAACCTGCTTTGCTTTCCAGGCCATCGAAAGGACGGATAGGGCACTACTGTAGGGTGCCACCCTTCCTCCAAAAATCGCTGCATGACAGAGCTGATGAGCAACTGCAATTTCAAGCATAGGCAGGGAAGCAGAGTCTCCAGCATCTCCTGCCCCCCTGGTGCTGATGGTGGGCTCCTCTTCTTCTCTGAATATGAAGCACCCAGTGGATTCCTCACCTGCCTTAGCCACCTTTTTTCTCCAAAACACTGGAAGATGTGGGAGCCTCTGATCCTATGTGGTCTCATCCCATCACCTTAATGCAAATTGTTTGAGACTAAGGACATAACAGGAAAGAAGCTGGGAACAGAGCCATGCTGTAAGGTGAGTGACTTGTCAGGTTATTGCAGTTGTATCTTGTCCTTTACACCGTGAACAGCCTTAGGAGACTGAGACAGGGCTGACAGCATGTGCATAGGAGGGATACCGGAGAGGTGCTGGGAAGAGGGTGGCCTGGCAACACCTTGGCCAGAGGGCAAGAAAAGGTGTCATTCACTGTGGAGGAGATGATAGGATACCCAGAAAAAACATGACCCATCTACGATGGAGCTACTGGCCCTGGGAGAGGTTGTGCCTCAAAAGACTAATAAGGCACGTTAATGCCATGCTGTGTGGTTTCAGTTCTTGATTCAGCCATCAGTTGCCAGGAGGCAAACTCCATTCACCATCCTATGTCTCCTCTGCAGCATGAAGCAGGGTCTTTTGGCAGATTTTTCTGGTGGTGAGCCACCAACCTGTGTTCATTATGGAAACCTAAAGCTTCATCTCAGGGCAGCAGCAAGGTCAATGGCTCCTCAGCGTAAATCTCTCCAGTCTCTCTGGACACCTCTCCAAAGGCTGCAATGGTGTGGTCAGAGCTGGGAGCCTGAAGAGCAAACAGCACCCCTTGATGCCTGAATGAGAAATGTGGCATCTCAGCTGTAGCTGAGGGGCTCAGCTCCATGCTTGGCATAGTTTATGTCTCTTGACGTAAAAGCAAGCAAGTTAGGTCTCCCATGCATACCACAAGAGTCACTCATTCCATTCTAACCTCCTCTCCCACTCAACCAAATCTCCCCTGGATGTCTTCCCTGGCAGCATAGCTTTGGCATTTCACATACCAATGCCACCAGGAGGACTGATTTCTGATTTACAGTCAATCATACCTGGGAGAGTCTTGGAGTAGGGATGCAAAAGTGTCCCCTCCCAGCTGCACCCTGGCATAGTCCATCCTCCACCAGGCAACCCAGTGAGATGCTTCCAGGGAAGGATACACCTATGATGTTTGCAGAGGTGCCAACATCACAGATGGACTGGTCCTTTGTAGGAGAGGCAATGAGGCATATGACACCATCCAAACCTTTCCTACCCTGCCCACCTTTACCACCTATCATCCCCCCTCACTTGCAGGATTTGGAGATTGCCTTCAATGTTGCACTGCTCACATCTTAGTGAATTCCACTGCTCATACGCTCCCAAAAAAGTGAGTTGCAGTGAGCAACACCAACTTCTTCCTGGGAAGTCTGGCCAGGAACACAGCACCTCAAATCAGCATGGACTTGGTGGCGCCTCTCATTGCAGATCTCCAGGAGCATCTCCACTAATGGCAACAGTGGACAGCAAATTATTTTTTTCCTGGCTTGCCATGTTGTTGGATGACATTATTTTTATTAATAACATATTCTAGCATGCTGGAGCCCATGTGTCACAGCCTGCTCCAGCAGAGAGAGGCTCAAAGCTGATGGCAGGTGTCATCAGACAGGGAACTGGTGCAAATGAAGTCATCAAAGATTAAGAAAGAGGAAAAGCAGGCACAGTCAGGGCTGCAAGGGAAGGAAAGATTTTAACAGGCAGTTAGGAGGGAAGGGGAAGGGGAAGCAGAACAGACTCCCTACTAAAGCATGAGAGCCCCTTTTCTCAATACTCACCTGCCACTTGGCTTCAGCCTCGGCTTCTTGCAGCTGAACAATTACCTTGTTTTCTGCTCCCATTTGGATTTACAGGGGCTGGTTTTCCCTCTTTGCTCCCTTTCACTCCTCTGGTACCCCTTGTCCATTCTCTCCCCACCACCCCACGCTGAGCTATGGCAGCCAGCAAGGGCTCACAAGACCCAATCATCTAACACCCTTGGTGGGTCCTCTTCACGCTGTCCTTTGGCCACTTTCCCTCCCTGCAGGGGACAGCGAGCTGAGGGAATTGAACTAAACCATCCATTTCTCATCTTCCCCCGAGCAAGCTGCTCTGCTTTCCCTGTGCCTCAGCTTCCCCAGCCGCACGGTGGCCACGGCGCACCCTCGCAGCCAGCCAGCCAGGCTGGCCTGACCGATCTTTGCAAATTGCTTTCTAATCCCCGGAGAGAACGGCAAAGTATGATTAATATGACTATTTATTTTGCAGGCATGCAGGAGGTAAAGGTGGAAGTGCTGAGACATATATTTGATTTGGCAAATTAACACATCATAAGACATAACCATAAAAAATGCGCAGCGTCCTAAAATTGCTTCACTTCCCCCCCACCCCCGCCCCCGCTG
>NW_015090963.1:760478-782335 GCF_001431845.1 Calidris pugnax | reverse complement strand
CCCCGCTGCCCCCCCCCGCCACCACCATCCTTGCTGGATGAGCTGTAATGAGAGAATCAGGTAAGAGAGCCGTCAAGATAATCTTCCCTGTAATACTCCACGTAGTCGCAGGGATGGAAGTCGCAAAAATAACACGTTTTGCAGTCTTCAGGCCAGACCTCCCCATTAGTGAGCAAGGCTGTGCAGCCCTGGTGTTTCCAGGCGCTTGCTCCATGTAATGAGTGCCACCCGCTGAGGAGCGAGCTGCTCTCCATCCCTCTGCATTCCATGGGCACATCTCCCCATCCGACAGAGATGTGCAGCAGAAGGGAGTCAGTGCAGCACATCACCTCCCTCCTGAGCAAGACGCGTCCTCCAAGTTACCTCCTCCAGGCAAACACATTGGGCTGGATCAGCCGCTCATGGAAATCCTGGGGCAGCTGAGGGTTCAAGGAGAACTCTTCTCCCCAGGGGTCTGATGCCCTCCTGCTTACCACTTTCCTTTGGTGGAAAGCTAATGAGAGTTTTTAACATTTGAGCCACTTGGCTGGCCACAGGGGTGACCCTCAGAGGGGCAATTCTAGCTCAGTATCAGGACAGGAGTGTCCTCACATGCTGGCCAGGCAGCTGGGAGGTGCCAGGGGTCAGTAAAGCTGGGGGAGGTCTCACCTCCCCAGAGTTATACGATACAAAAATGAGGTCTTTATGCCAGACTCAGCCACCTCCACTTCCCTTTTCTAGGCATGGAGGGCAAGTCTTGCTTGATCTCCCTGCTGTAGGGCGAGGTTGGTCACGGGAAATAAATTTATTTCTCTCCATGGATGAGAAGGGGAACCTGTGATGACAGATGAAGTTTCAACCCTTAGAAGCTGGAATCGCAGCAGTGGTGCCTAGAGTAGGGGCCATGGCCAAAACCAGGGTGTCTCTCCAGCCCAGTGGG
This sequence comes from Calidris pugnax, assembly GCF_001431845.1. Lineage (NCBI taxonomy): Eukaryota > Metazoa > Chordata > Aves > Charadriiformes > Scolopacidae > Calidris > Calidris pugnax. The sequence goes on along the minus strand of NW_015090963.1, from coordinate 781,416 downwards.
CTTGTGCCTGAGACAGGTGTGAGTGAGGTCTTCTAGAGCTAAGATGAGAAGTTGTAAGCTGGCAAGTCTGGCACCGTGTCCTGAGCTTAATTTTTCAGTCTCAACCCTAATAAGATGGTAATAAGATAGCTTATTCTCTGCATCACCAGGACTGATATGAGTTTCTGGAAAAGCCCTTAGCAGCTTAGCACTTCCATCCCAGGAAGTGTTCAAGGCCAGGCTGGATGGGGCTTTGAGCAACCTGCTCTAGTGGGAGGTGTCCCTGCCCATGGCAGTGGGGTTGGAACCTGATGATCTTTAAGATCCCTTCCAACCCAAACCATTCTATGATTCTATTAAATGTATATATCCTACCTGAAGCATCTACTGCTTCCCACCTCGATGTGGTCACCGCCAGCTGGGAAGAGAGCTTCTGGAGCAGGATGGAAGTCCAGCTGCAGTGGGCAAGAGCCAAGGATGCATCTCTGAGCAAAGGGGTCCACAGGACTGCACAGGTCCAAACCCGACCTGTGGCTTCATGCTGCTGTTATTACAGATGATACTTCTGGCTGGTTTCTCATGTGTTTCAAAGCAGGCTGCAGTTGGGGCTGAGCATTTGGAAACTCAGCTGGCTCTTGCAGCTAACAGCTTGGCTTTTCACATCCACCTTGCAGCTCACGGCTGGTGAGACCTGCCTTCCGCCCCTGCCAATTTTCCAAGCGCCGTCAGGGCTGTGTGAGCAGCACTTTTCCTTAATGATAACACAGTATAGGTTTGGAATAAAATGTCAACTTAATTCTAATTTAAGGGGTTTGCCATTCACAGGCTGCCGCAGCCCCACTAATAACCCCGCCACATTTCAAGGCAGAGCTGGATGCTTTTTCCCTCGGATACCCTGTGCTCAAGCCTGTCCTCCTAACACTGGCAAGTGGGAGGCCTGGGACCACAGAGGTGCCCAAAGCAGCTGTATGGCTTTGTCACCTGTGCAGGATTTTCTAGTGAGCTGATGGTACGACATCTCCTCACCCGAGCAGAGCAATGGGGGACTGTATGCAGTGAGTGCTGAATATCTGACAGCAGCTTCCCTGCCTGGCTGATGGCATGGTCGGTGTTGCAGAGGATGAGGCCAGCTGGGGTCCCAATACCAGGTCTAGCTGCATGGATTTGAGAAAGCACAACTTTATATCCACACAGCCACACCGGGCTGTGGCAGCCCAAAAACCGGGGAAGCTCCCACCCCTGTGCAAGCTGGGGACTGACCCTGGTGCTTACAAAAGGGGAACAGCACTAATAAGAATGAAATCTAGACCCTATCTGGAAATGCATGTGCTGCTGCCAGTAAGGAGGGGAAGTATTTTGAATTCAGTTGAGGCTTTCTCTGGCTCAGGGTGACCTTTAGAGCGTCCACGTCCCAGTTCGCTGTTTCCAGAGGAGCTGCTGTTGCACTCAGCTCTCCCTTCTCATCATAACTTTTTTGGTGTTTTTTTTTTCTTTTTCAGCTGAAATATTTATGCAGGTTTTTAGGACTGTAGCTTTCATCACTCCAACCAGGAGAAAACGGTCAGATCACAAAGCAGGCTACAGTATACGGCCCTGGGGATAGCATGGCCTTTGGTAACACTCCTTCCCATGGCCTTTCTCCTAGGTAACATAAGAGCAGGAAGGTTTATGAAGCTGATGCCATCAGACCCCACGAAGAGACTTAGCCTAAACATCTGAAGGATGAGAGTCGCAGAGAAAAGGCAGTAGAAAGAGAGTTTGTAGCAACAGCTTGAAATAGGAGGGAAGATTAGGACAAGAACGTAAAGGAAGTTGGAAAAATAACACCATCTCATTTACCACTCAAGCACGCAATGTTTGTCATATTAAAATAAAAACAGTGGGGAATGATTCCCCAAGGAGACCTCCTTATCTGACTGCATTAATGCAAGATAGACCCTTGTGTGCATGCAGGCAGTAACAGAGGCACTCACGCAGACACACACACGCACACACTCACAAAGGATTGCCTTGAGAACGGGAAAGGAGCAAGGCAAGAAATCTCTAATCTCCACTTGCAGAGCAATAAACAAGTGCATCAACACCTCTGTGCTGCCCCCCAAAATGGGCACCATCCATTTCCCCTTCCTCCCCTCGTAAGAGCATGGCTCTGGAAGGGAAGGGCTGCCTCACTGCGTATCCACAGGACAGCTTGAATTCAGCAGGTAGACTACCTTGCAGGGTGGTGGCAAGAGAAATCTCTTGCAGAACCGGCCTTCAGTGTGCCTGACATCCTGGGAGAGCCCATAGGGATATTATAGATACAGCAAGCCCTGAGATACCAGAGCCACCCCTCCTTCAAAACAAAGGAGCCACCCTCCTTCAAAACAAAGGAGCCACCCTCCTTCAAAACAAAGGAGCCACCCTCCTTCAAAACACCTCCTTCAAAGCCCTCGGGCTGCAAACCCAAGTCAGTGGAACAGCTCTGTCCCCTGCTCATCCATCCCTGGAGCAGGACCCACACCCACAGGAAATGAGCTGTGCCATGAGTTTGGCTCCGAGCATCTTTTCTGCGTCAGTCGATGCTCTGCTTTCCTTTACCACCCCAAAACCTGCTGCTTTACACTAAACCTGCAGCTTTGCCTGGGCTCCAGCTGGCTCAGCCTAGGGCTTTCCCAAGCTGCTGGCAATCCTGCCCCATCTCACTCTTTGCTGGAAGCTGAGGAAAAGAGCAAGGTGTTCTCTACAGCATAAAATAACGGGACCCTACAAAACCTGTCTGCTAAGGTCAATGCTGAGCCCTTGCTGCTGATCTCATCCAATGTGAACACATAACTACCAGCAGCTGTGATGTTACAGTGTTGGGAAATGATGTTTTAAACACAACCATTTGAAAAGCAGCAGAGAGTAAGCAAACGGATGCCCTAAGAGCTTGACAAAACCTCAAATCTTCTTCAGGGGGAAATTAGCAAGCGCTGCTGCTGGCTGGATCCAGCTTATTAAGGTCTCCGAGCAGGCAATCATGAAGAAAAGAGATAAATAATCTTCAGAGAGAACAATTGCAGATCAGTTGTGACATAATCAGGAGACCAGTTTCTCAGGGCTGGGGAGAGGGGATGCCAGTCCTTTCTCTCATTAATCAGAAATAAAAGCCAGATATATGTGTCTATCTCTGCTCTAGAGCGGCACAGCAATTGATTGTTAATTGTTCTCTTTGAAGATTATTTATCTCTTTCCCTCAGGATCATTCCCTCCTCCCTTCTCTGTTCCTTTCCATAAAAAAGAATGACCCTAATGTATCTTGAAAGGAGAATTTGCAGAGCAAGAGACGCTTCGCAGTGTCATTACGAGCTCCCAAGCAGCTGGATGGGGAAAGAAGTTACCCATTACGGTCACAGTTTTGTCTGTTCAGTGTGAAAGGGCAGATTGTAGCTTTAAGAGAGGCATGAGAGAGTTGATGGATGGGAAATCAAGCTGCATTCTCTCCTCTCTGACTCTCGGTGCTCCTGGGTTAGGCACTGTGTGATGTATGGAGCGAGGTTTGGAGCCCTGAGAGTGCTAATCCTGTAATGTTGGTAACAGCAGGGTCCTGGCAAAGACCTCCCGAAACCTTTTGCTGCCCAGCAAATTAAGCACAGTTAAGTCTAAGAGGGAGACTGGGGTATCTCTATTTGAGGGCTATCTTATTTTTTAAAGATTTTATTTAAGAGTATTTATTTTTAGAGCTTTATTGTATTCCAAAAAAAATCTTATTTTGGCTGCAGTAAATTATTAGAGATGCCAACCCAGTAAACTAACGATGCCAACCAGAAACTTATAAACCTGTTTAGAACCTTTGCCCAGCAAGCACTTGGAATGGGAAGATGCCAGGGATGAGATCACTAATAGTCAGTGCTTTTGGGAGGGAGAATGAGATGTGTTGTACCTGGAAGAACAAATACCTGCCCTCTGGACTGCTCCCTACTTCCTTGCTGCTGCATGGAGAATGCAGGGTGACTGAGTGACACTCTATGGTCCCATGAATCCCCTGGGATGATGCTCACACCTGGACGTCTGTGGGAGACGTGGAACAAGTGGGATTGTGCTGGGAAAGAGCACAGTGAGACGCTCCCCTTTCCTGCCTGGCTGGAGGGAGAGGAGGGAGCCCTGGGGGAGGAGGGCTCAGTTCTCTTGGCACGGCTGGTCTCCAAACACGGGGCTGGAGGTGGCAGAGTTGTTCCTCACTCGCTCTGCCTGAGACCTGCCCCAACACGCTGCAGCAAAGCTCTTTCCATGCCCAATACACTCAGACACCGAGTCTCATCTGTTTATTTGTTTTTTTGTGTTTTTTTTTTTTTTTTTCTTTTTCTGGCAGGGTTTCTGGGTCTGGAGCTGAGCATTTCTCCCCTTTCCTTTGCTAGACCGGGCTTGCTCGTGCCACCCAGTGGGGCCAGCATGAGGACTAGCTGGAAATGAGCCCATGGGGCAGAGCAGCAGGCTGCCGACCTGGCAAGCAGCAGCATGGGCACCCCAGGACATCTCATACAGCACAGGCTTTCCTGAGAGCAAGGGGTTTATTTCCCAGTGGGGAGGCTCAGCCGGATGGCTTTATGCCTGAAAGCCTGCTATGAAACTCAGAAAGCTGTGTGGCAGAGGGAGCCTGGAGAAAAGGAGGCTGACAGGAGACCTTATTGCTGTCTACATCTACCTGAAAGGAGGGTGTAGTGAGGTCAGGGTTGGTCTCTTCTCCCAACTAACAAGCAATAGGACAAGAGGAAATGGCCTCAAGTTGTGCCAGGGGACATTTAGATTAGATATTAGGAAAAAATTTTACACTGAAAAGTAATCTAGCATTGGAGCAGGCTGCCCAGGGAAGTGGCAGAATCATCGTCCCTGCAGGTATTTAAAACACAGGTAGATGTGGTGCGGAGGGACATGGTTTAGTGACAGGTTTTGTTAGTGTTAGTTGATGGATGGAGTCCATGATCTGAATGGTTCCTTCCAACCTAGACAATTCCATTATTCTATGATTCTATGAAATCCATCTGTTGGGTATCAGTCAAGGCTCACCTCAACATGAGCAAGTGGGAGGGAACAGCACCTATCCCCAAGAGACCCCAGTCTGTCATGGAACAACCTGGAGAAGATGGTGGTGAGGAGAAGAAATACTTGTTGTTTTTACCCAGGCTTGTTTTCCCTTGTCTGTGAAATGAAGATCATCTGTCTGCCTGCTGAAGGATTGGTGAGGTGAGATCCATTCCTGGATGCAGGCACAGAAATCTTGGACTAGGAGCTGGTAGAGAAGGGCAAAGCATGATAATTATTACTACAGAAGAAGTTCCCAATTGTGGAATCAGCATGTCTCATTATCTTTTAAAAATCAGCATCCCTAAAAGGAGAGCAGCCCTTGAAGAAGCCAGCTGTCCCCATCCTACCTGCTCCCGGCTGTGGAAGACAGCTTTCCCTGCCTCCAGCATCCACAGCCTGGGCTAGATATTCTGGGGAAAAAGAAAAAAAAAGAGCTTGCTCAACTCTTGGTATACACACAACCTATTGCCACCCCTTTGAAAAATCCGGTCTCCTGTTGGGTGGCTAACTGGAGCCTGGAAAGCACCTTGCTCTGGTTCTCCCTCTCTGTGTGTTTACACACAGAAAGGACAGTTTGCAAGATATGCTGCTTAAGAAAAGGACCTTGATCCTTTACTCAAAGCTCAGAGCCCAGCTTGCTCTGAACAGAATCACTGCAATTGGAAAAGAATGCTAACTTGATTTCGCCACTTGTTATTTCCTGCCAAGATTTGGAAGAAGGGAAAACCCACTTAAAATACCTTTTCTACTTCTGTTTCTCAGCTTGAAATGGTCACTAATTTTCTTTTTACTTGCGAAGGACATTGTCCATCATTTCAAGGAGGGGAGGGGAAGAAGTTTTGAAACCAAACCGTGTGATGGTAATGGACCGATTTTGATTAAATCCTTGATGGGAAAATTCAACAGGTCCTTGATTAGAGTTTTAATAAAAGTCAAAGAGATGCAAAGTAGCCAACAAGACAGAAGTCAGAGCACTCGGGGTGGGCAAGGGGGAATCAGCCTGGCTGAGACTCGTTGCAGCTCTCCTGCACCAAGAAGTGGTCATTGGCTGTTGGCCAGTCTCAAGCACTGCTCTTTCCATTTCATTTCCCACAACCTATAAATACATTAAAAATAAAATTAAGAACCTTGGTTTTATTCCAGTTCAGGAGAAGGGGGAAAAAGTAAAAAGTAAAAAAAGCAGACTTCTAACAAATGTGTGTTCCCTGTAAAATAAAACTGTTTTTTGCCAGGTTTTCTGACAGAGGAGGTGTCAGGGTACTTGTGACTCGGTGAAAAGGCATGTCAGATTTGCTGCACGTCTGATGTGTGCAGAAATCTTCCCTATAACATCATCCAAAGTGTTCTGTACCAGCAAATATTTGTCTTCTGCATAGCAGTTAAAGGGATTCTTCCGTAGTTCTCTGTGCTGGGGTCATTCGAGTCCCGGTACAACAAATATTGCATCTAATGAGAGAGAGCAGCGCTTGATCTTTGGGTAAAAGCAGTCAAAATCCATTTGGCATGGTAAGTCCAGGGAGGGAGGAGGAGAACAAGCACAGAGCGAACAAAAGGAGCCCCAACAGCACATAGAAGAAGGAGAACAAAAGCAGGTGAGATATCAAAGAGCACTGTGAGATAAGCACCGAAAACACCATGAAAATCACACGAGCGCTTCCTTACACGTGCTCCCGGCTCTGTCCGAGTGATCTCCCTTTGCCCACGGGGGAAGCAGGAGGGCAAGTTGTGCTCTGATATTTCTTTCCCCAGGTGAAAAGCAGCCACCTTCACACAACTGTTCCCCCAGATCTTGTGGAGGTAACACTGCATGGAGACACTAGCATTTGGCCTGCACGTAAACTTCATGCCAGAGGGTCCTGTTGGGTCCAGGTGGCTGTGGGCATCCAAGTCCTACTGTACTGGGGGCTCCCTGGAGTGATACCTTGAGATACAGGTGACTTCAGCTGACAATTCCCTTGCATGTCCACACATTACATGCATCCATCAACAGCCTTGCAGCAGCTGGGGGAGCTGACACGGGTCCTTGAGAAGTGGCCGGATGAGGACCATTAGTTGTGATCTCTCTCTAGACTTCAATCCTGTAGAGGGAATAAATGAAAAAAATATGGCATTTTGCCCCTTTGTAGCCAGGGAGATACGGCAGCGTGTGTTGTCACTGTTTGGTTGTGGGGCACATACACAAAGCTCAGCTTTGGGAGGCAAAAGCAGCTGCAGGGACTCCTACCCCAGCCAGCACCTCACTCCTCCCTCAGTCTGGCTGCTAGACCAAGCTCAGACCAGGGCCCTGAGCCCAGCTCTCTCCAGTGACCACAGAGACAAGAGATGGGCTTTGTTGCCACCCTGGAACACGCATGTGGCACTTCTGCTCTTACAACCTGCAGGAAAACCCGTGTTTTACACCACCTCCCCCAGGTCCCTGCAAGGGAGCAGAGCTGGACACGGTATCTAGCAGGCAGCAGATGCCCAGCTCGCTTCAGTCACACAGGTCCTCCATCAGACTCTTCCCCATGGTACCACGACTGTCTTCCTGGTGACAAATCACCCTGCGCAGGCAGCTCAGGTGGAGAAAGACAACAGAAGCCGCCGCAGGGCAGCAAAGGGAAAAAAGAGGCAGTCTTCATGCAGATGCCCCTTGCACCACAGTGAAGGGGAAACAAAACCCCAAATCAAAGGGGGGGAAATAAAAAGTATAGCACATATGTCCCTCCACTCTGCAGCTGTCACCTGGGAGTTTGCATAAAGTCTACAACAATCTTTCATTGCTAGAAACCAGCAGTAAAGGAGCCAGGCATTTATACAGCAGCTTGGCTCTGCTCCTTGAGCAGTAAATGTCTCTGGGTCAGATGCACAACGTGGAGCCAGGTCTGCAAGACGCACTGTTCCTCTGTGGAAGCTGGGCCAAGTGCTGCAAGGTGGCCCTGGGGTACTGATGTTCCTAAGCACCTGGAAGCATCTTGATGGATGGCGACGGGGAGAGGGAGACAAAGTGAATGCATCAGTGCATGCCTGTGGTGAGGGCTGAGTGTCTGCACCACCGTGGCAGCTGCTTTTCATGGGTTTGAGGGACAAAACAAGACTGTGACAATTTTATAGCTGAGGGTCAATGAGGGCATTGGAGTGTACCCTTGCCCCCATCTGCTTGTGGAGAAATCTGAGGCATGGGCAGGAGACTTCCACATCCACCAAGCACCCCACCTCAGACCCCACAGCCACTCTGCTCCTGAGAGGGGACCAGTCCCTGTGTGGCAGAGTTTGGGGCCAGCGCAAACACCCCGCATGTAGGGACATAGCAGATCCCATCAGGCTTCTGACTCTGCTCTGCTTCTAGTACACCATAACCCCTTGCAGCTGCCCCTTAGTGTGGATGAAGAGACCAACCATCTTCCATCCAGGGGATGCCCCTGAGTGTGAACAGCAAAACCAGACTGGCGGGATCTGTCCTCATCAGCCTGGTGGCAGTGACACAGAGGATGCTGGAGGAGCTGGGGGACCCTCAGTATACTCTGTGTATGCTTAGGAGTGACATGCCTCCAGCAGTGACGTGGCCAGGCAGAGCCTGTCACAGGGAGAGACCCCAGGCTGGCCCGAGCCGTGTAACAGGACTCGGAATGGTACAGCCACAGGCATCTGTTTATTTTCATTTCTCTTCCCATAGGAAAGACACCATAAAGGGCCTGGTACAAATTTCCCAACCTCCAAGTACAAAAAACCAGCATCTGTCTCAAAATGTTTACCTTTGAGAGAGGCAAGACAGCCAGTGTGGGAATGCCATCTGGATCCTGAAGCCATCCAGAAGGTCAGGATGGAGATGGGAGGGTAGCAGAGCCCTTGCAGTGAAGCCAGACCACCTCTTGCAGGAATGTCATCAAGGAACATTCCCCCATGGGACGTTCCCCATGGGAGCTGTTCTCACCTCTGACAGAAGGGCTCAGGTCACAGTTTGCCAAAAAACCACAGTGGCTGTGTTGCTGGGAAGCAGAACTACAGGGAGAAAGAAAAATAAGACAACACCACCCTCAAACCTCCCTCCCCAAGTAAACTGTCCCAGAATACACCTTGACACCAGCCAGGCTGAGATTGGAACGTCTTGTCATGTGGTCATGTCAAGTGGTCATGGCCCCAAGCCCATCAGTGCACAAGAAGCATTGAGACAACACTCTTAAATACATGGTTTAACTTATAGATTGCCCTGTGCAAAGTCAGGAGTTGGACTTGATGATCCTCAAGGGTCTCTTCCAACTCAGGATATTCTATGGTGCTATGGTTCCATGGTCTTAGCATCCTGCAAGAGATGGCCAGGGAGGAAGTAAATTCCTCTTACAATGAGGCACGGGGACATTGTGTGTGAGGCATAGCAAGATCACTAGGTTTTGAAATGCCTTGATGTTGCATTTCACAGCCTGCCCACTAAAATGCCCACACGCGGGGTTTATTGCACTTGCACAGATCTTCTGGTGTGACTCCAGCCGGATGCTGCACCCTGGGCACCTTCCAGTTCATTAGCTAACATCTGCCTGACATGCTGTTTGTTTTCTCGCCCTCCTGCAACAAGGAAAAGCCTTGCTAAGGCAGGCTCTGTTTTGGTCGTGTTTGTTTCGTTTTGGGGAGGAGGAGGGTGCTGGGTCACTTTGCTTGTGCTGTGAGCTGCTGGCAGGGCAGGCAGCCTCTCTGTTGGGATGCCCGTGCTTTTACACAAACAGGGAGCTAAGGCACCAGTGCCTGGAGAACAGTGTCCCTTCTCTGGAGACTGTGTTTGTCACTCTCAGGGCTCCTCCATCAGCTCCACAAGACGTACCACAAGGCTGCATCCTCATCCATCCACACGGGCAGCTGCTCCAGCCCCGAGGGTCTTGTTTCTGCCACTCTATCAGGAGTGGTGCTTCTCCACAGACTTTGAGAAAGCCACTTTCATGCTTCTCCCACATATCTGGGTCCTGGACCAAACTGTGGGGATTCAGACAGCAGGAGGCTGGTAGCAGGGTACCAAGTTCCCATGGATGAGCTGGGCCTCAGTGAACGTTGGCACGTGTGCCTTCAGCCTGGGATGAAAGGGGACCTGGTGAGAATCCCCATCGCAAGGGGATTTCACGCACACCTCTGCCCACACAGACCAGGCTAAGCTGCATCACAGGCATCATGGTTCAGCTTGGAAAGGAGGTGGCCATGAGTCAGAGTTTGGCTCTAGCCGGAGCAGAGCTTCTGTTCCCCTCCATCTAGCCAAAATCAAGCACACAGGCTGCTTTTTGGCTGCATCTCTGCACCCTGATGGCCCTACCACCCAAGAACTGTTTGCAACTGATACATACATTTTGGGTGCCCTGGCTGAGCTTTGCTGTCTGCTCCCTCCTCTTCCTCCTCACTGTGGGAGCTGCCACATGGCACCTAGTTGTATGTTCCTGGGCTGTTTCCACAGCAAAACAGCAGCATGGGTGTTGCTTGTGAAGAAACACCACCATCCTCCTTTCAACCTGTCCAGCAGGATAAGGAGCAAGGCAGAAGCCCAGGTTGCAGCCCAGAGAACAGGGTAGGTCTGCGGGACCATGGAGATAGGGATAGAGGTGACATACTCCAGGCTGGTTTGACTTTGAACCAGACCACACAGCTCCTACACCAACCCTGGAGGCATGGTCAGCACCTCCAGCTTCACAGCCACCCTGGCTGCACACCCTGTGGTGCCTCAGTGTGCTATGGGAAAGTCATAGAGTCATAGAGTTATAGAGTTGTCCAGGCCGGAAGGGACCTCCAAAGGTCATCTAGTCTGACCTCCCCGCAGTCAGCAGGGACACCCCCAACTAGACCAGGTTGCCCAGGGCCTCATCGAGCCTCACCTTGAATATCTCCAGGGATGGGGCCTCAGCCACCTCCCTGGGCAACTTGTTCCAGTGCTCCACCACCCTCACAGTGAAGAACCCTCTCCTAATCTCCAGTCTAAATCTGTTCCCCTCCAGCTTAAAGCCATTGCCCCTCCTCCTGTCACTGCAGGCCTTTGTAAACAGGTTCTCCCCAGCCATCCTGTAGGCTCCATTCAGGTACTGGAAGGCTGCTATTAGGTCTCCCCGGAGCCTCCTCTTCTTCAGGCTGAACAACCCCAGCTCCCTCAGCCTGTCCTCATAGCAGAGGTGCTCCATCCCCCTGATCATCCTTGTGGCCTATGAATCAAGAAAGCCACCTTACAGGTGCCCACCAGACCCTTCATCTAGCCACAATGACCAAGGCAAGTGCCAGACATGGGTTTGTCTGCTGGGAACCTCAGGGGAGGTTCAAATTCCCTGCAGTTTTTCCCGGCTTTGGTCCTTAGCTGGTATCTGCCCTGATTTGCACGCCCAGAAATTCATGGTACACTGATAACTCAATGCAAACAGAGAAATCCCAGTATGAAAGGCAGCCCTGAGCTCATTGGGCATCTCCTTGGTGGTGTTTATAATTACAGAAGCAAACAATCCTGCGATCAGTACTGCCAAGGGCTCCCTGAAAGAGCCCCACAGGTCATCATAGCCAACCAGTCTGCTGATGGAGCACAGAAGAGCAGAGAAGCGTCTTTTCCCTCCTATTCTTCTGATTCAATTAACGTGTTTCTGATTTAGCAGGCAGCAGGGCTGGGGAGCATTCATGGCAATCAAGCCACTCTGTGCCTGGGAAGCCCTCCCATCAGCGCGGGACAAGCCCAGGCGTCTTCAGCTGTTTTCTGCTTTGAAAATGAATTCATCCGTGGTGGAAGGTGGGAGGCAGACCAAGTACAGATGCTTTGGCGTTGAAGTAGCAGGTACGACGTTGTCCTGAGATGCCTTTTCCTCTTCTGACCTGATGATGCCAAGCCAAGGGGCTGGAGGGGAGCACAGGCCTGAGAATAATTTTGCACTGGCTCCCCATATCCCCCTCCCCCACCCTGCATTTTCCTACACCACACAAGTCCGGCTCCGTCGGACCTTCTCACGGCATCAAAACATTTTGTTTCAGTCCAAATTTTCTGTTGTTTCTGATTTTGTTTGTTTGTTTGTTTAATTATCTCTGTGTGGAAAATTTCGAAACGGCGACTGTTCCATCCCTTTTGGGGAAAAAAACAAGCAGACACTGAAATGTTAGGATTCCCCTTGGAGCGAAAATCCCACATCTCGGTGGGAGAGGTCAGTGCCTTGATTTGGCTGAGGCAGGAGGGTGTCAGTGGATGGAGATCCTGCCATGGTGTGGCTGGGCCCTTCAGCGAAGGCTGGGAGGAGGCTTTCAGTGCCCTGGGTGTCTCATGCCCTCCTTCCTCAGGAAACAGAGCCTACAGCCAGCAGCTCCCATCACTGGTACCAGAGACAGTCAGAGTGCTGGCTCCATGCAGGCCACTTGAAGAATGAGCCCTACTTCCAACTTGCTTCTCCAGGTCTCTGAAAGGTCTTCCTGCTTTCGGATGAAGCTTTTCTCACATCCACTCATTGTGCATTCTCCTTTTACTTTTGACTACACATCATCCCTGGTACGATGACCTTCTCTTCCTCCTCCATCCTTTCTGGGGTACCATATCTCTTCTCTGTTTTCCCAGCAGGGCTCTCTGCCCTTTCCTTGCCCCCATCATCTCCTTCATTGCACTGATGCTGCTCAGGGTGTTGGGTGGGATGAAATAGGGAGGGGCAGGGGTGCCTGCCCCCTCACCTTTTCTGCTTAAGCCTGAGATGTCAAAGCACTGTGCCCCTGACAGTCCACTGCACAGACTTGCTCCACCTTGCCCTCCACGTTGCTCTGACGGGTGGTGAAGGAACTAGCAGTGCCCATTGCCATTTGGTGTCAGGACTGGGGCAGTTGCATGGTGAGTGCCCAGGTGCTGCTTACAAACAAGAAAATGCAGCCACGATCAAGGCTTCTTATGGGAAATAGCACCATGATCTAACATCTCCTCCAGGCCCACTCAGCTGCCTTTCGTTCCCTCTACCTTCAGGGGCTCTAGTACACGGTCTCGCTTGGGTGTCTTGGGGCTCTCTCTTTCTCCAGACCTTCTCCATCCCTGGACTTGTAATTCCCCACCTTCTTCTGCCTCTCAGGGACATTTTTTTTTACCCCCTCCTCTAATCAGTGTCACTTAGGGCTGGCCCTGCTGTGGTTTCAGCGTGCAGCTGCTGGCCTATAGCACCGTAACTAGCTGTCCCAGGACTCAGCAGCAGCTCCTCTGAGAAGACAAATCGGTCATTATGCATCTGAACAAATAGATTTCATATTCCAAATGGAGAGATCTGTCAGCGGCTCCATTCCTCTGGGAAGCCATGAATGTCAAGCCATTTAAGAGCCCTTTCCTAATGATGCCCCTGGTGAGCAGCCGCGAAGACGTATAGCCCCAGAGCTCAGCGAGATTTTGCTGGAGACTATCAGGGTAGAGGGGAAGATTAGGAGGCATTAGCACAGCAGAATGGCTCGTTCCAGCACGTCCTCCGGAGTCCTGCACAGCAGAAAAGGAGCACGAGGCATGGGCTCAGATTAATGGCTTCTTCACAAGCTGGCTTTGCCTTCTGACAGAGGAGAAAAATGATTGCACACACACACGCACGCACAAGAACGAGGGGAGATGGGCCGTTCCGCCTGACTTATACATTTTGTAATGGAGAGCTTTGCTGGAAGAAGGAGGAAAAGATGAAGTAGGGCGATGGGAACGTGATCCCTCCCTGACCTGCCGTGATGCTTATTGACTGCAGACCCTGCCTGCAGCACATCAAGGTTTGTCCTGGCACTAGTCCCTCTGCCAACCATATCCTCTCAACGGGCATCTCTCTGTAGGGCTGAGGGAAGGTCACCAGGATTTGGAGACCTTCTCCTAGATCAGCAGGCTGCAAGAGCTGCCAGCCTCCTCCCAGCTGGGGACCAGAAAGGGTTGGTGTGAGCTGAGAGCAGCTGGGACTGTCTCCAAGGGGATGAACTAAGGCTCCCTGCTCTCAGAGGAAGGGCATGGAGAGACAGCGATGCCCCAAGCCTGTTCATATGGCAAGTCCATCACTTGGCTTCCTTCCACTGCCCGTGAGGTGCTCCGACCTGGAAATGAAACATTTCAGATTGAAAGCAGCCAGGATGTAACACTCCCTGGACAGACATCCCCTTCTATGCCCTTCTTTGGTAGGTTTGGTCCAAATTTGCAAGTGGTGTCAGTCACCTCATGTCAGAGCTTTTTGGCAAATTGGTATTTTCCAGGAAACAGAACCTGTGCTGTGTTGCTGAGCACTTTGGAAACCTCTCCCATCAAATGGGTGATGTGGCAAGTTCTTAAAAAATACCAGTTGCATTTTTGACAAAAGAAAAACAATTACATCAGGTAAAGGTGACCAGAATTAACTAGCTGCCTGCAAGGAATATGGACAATTTTAATTAGCATTCCCTAACACCCCTGAACTTAAACACCCACACTGATAACCACTGCCTGTATATGAAACGTGGCCCTATTTTCTCCTGAATGTGTTTTGTTTTTTTTTTTTGCAGCCCATGTGTTATCTGTTCAGCTGGAGTCATTTGTACTAAGAGAAGAAAAATGCAAGTATCTAGAGGCCACCTTTAATAAAGTATTTGATACAATGCCTTGCAAAATCTTACCTGGCAAATGAATTCCAATTGGAGTGGATACAAGCTGAGACACCTGACGGAAAATTGGCTTAAGGTGTGTAAACACAGAGCCATGATAAACTGCAAGAGACCGCGTGGGGAGGGAGGTGTCCAGAAGGTGCCACAGGGATCGATGTTAGAGCTGGTTTAGTTTAACATCTTTATTAATGACAGGGAGGGAGAAGTAAACAACACATTAATAACATCCCAAGATGATACTAAACAGCACAACTCCCTAGACAGAGCCAAGAGGAGGAATTTGCAGAGCAAGGGCTGACCCTTGCTTTTTGTTATCAAGGTCAAGGGATAAATCGTGGACACGCTGTGAAAGTGGGTCCACTGGGGGTAAAAAGGGTCTAGAAGAGCAGCCCAGGCAGGAAACACGAGATGAATGCTGTGAGATACTGAGGGACAGCAAGTTTGGGGCAAACCCCATGCCACAACCCTCCGAGAGCCTCTGTTTTGCCCTCTGAAGGGTTACTACAGGCACACACAAGGGGCTGTACAAATCAGCAGCTATGAGTCCCCTGCTAGATGGTCCCTTCAAGTTGTCATGCTCCTCCAAGGAAGCTTCAAGCAAGTGCTTAAAATTAGAGATGCTGTCTTTCCCAAATCCAGAGGTATTGCACCAGTGCTAAGGAATGCTGTGTCAGTAAGAGGGATAGATAAGCAAGCATGAAGCCATCAGCAAGATCACCGCTTTTGGAAATTGGTGATTGCTTGATACCAGCAATTGTAATTTTATTTCATTTATGTCATCTTTTGGAGGACGGTCCTGGCTGGGGAAACACACATATATACACGCACACTCAGTGCTTCAGAAAGACTAATTTTCCACGTCTCAAGGGAATTATGAGCGAAATGGTTGGGGAGGAAGATGAGGGCAGGAAAATGAGATGTTGAATGTTGAACAAGTGGAGACAGTGCAGAAAAGAGCCGCAAAAATGACTGTGGAGCTGGAAGAAAAACAACCTTGCAATGAGAGACTGAAAAAATCTTGATCTGTTTAGCTCATCAAAAAGAAGATTGAGATTTAACTGATTGCAGTGTGTAAGTACCTTCCCAGGAAGAAAATACAAGGTGTGAAAGGCTCTTCAATCACATGGGGAAAGGAACAAAAGAGCCAACAGCTGGAAATTAAGGTCAGGCAAATTCCAGTAAGACTTAAGGCCCAGATTTGCAGCAGAAAATGTGACCGGACATTCAGTCAAAATCCCAGGGATGTGGTAACTTCTGGAACGTGGTAATTTCTTCACATCTTTAAAGCAAGGGATGATTTTCTGTGAGATGCTCCAGTCAAATACATCTTGCTGGATGCCGTTCAGTAGAAACCAGATGCAACTCCCTGCTCCGCACAAGAGGGCTGTGCTGTGAAGGGGGTCATGACAGATGACCTGTGGTTTTCTTCCAGAATTACTTGGCCGAAAGTGGATGTTTAAATACCTTATGCTGCATCTCATTCATTTTCATTCCACAACTGCTGGCATATCCACTGAGTGCCTTATTAGATCCTCTTTACAGCTTTAAGTCCAGATCTGAATTTCTCTTTTTTTTGTGTCCGATTGAGATACTGTGGAGCACTTGATTTGGTTATGTCTGTTGTGTTAGTGTCTGCATTCACCCCACACTACTGTCTGTCATTTCCAAAGCACAGTGCATTTCTCCCCACGCATGTTCCACACCTGTGGTTAAGATCTCTATAGGACAGCTCCTGCTTCATTCCCAGACCTGCAGGAGCCTGTTAAAGGAGGAAACTTATGCTGTGCTCCCTTTTAGGAAAGCTTTATTCTTCGCTGTGCTTGTTAAATGTCTTTTCAGTTGTGAAGCTAGCATCCTTTTCAGCAGCTCCTCTTCTCTATGTTGAGACAACCTGGTGTCAGGTGCATTGAATGCAGCTCCTGAGAGGTTCTTGCTGGCTCAACCTACACTTAAATGCACCTTGACTTAAAATTGCAGGAGGGGCTCAAATGCTGTAGGAGGGAGAAGCAGTGGGCTGTAGGGACTGGCACTCCGGGAAGAAGCCAAGGTGGAGGAGAAGGGCTGGAGGGTGTTTTTGCTGCTATTACTTAAGTTAACAACAAAGGTAAGGCCAAGAGTGCGGGTAGGCTTGACCCTGCCATTGCACTCCGTAAGGGAGCTGGCTGGATGTGCTGCTGCTCGCACACAGGTCTCGTGCAAGGAGACATCTGGAGACAGGACCCATCTGGATCAGACCTCTCTCCTGGGAACAGCGCTTTGTGTGACTTCCTGGACACCATAAAGTTGCCGGAAACATGAAGGCACTTCAGAAACGGGCAGGAGTGATGAAAGGTCTGCGGGGAAAGGCCCTGAAGGAGGAGTAAAAGGGGGACTTGCCTGCCTGCAAGAACTTGGGAGGAGGGGGGAGGTTATTAAGGGTCCCCTCGTGGTTTCACAGGGAGGAAGGGAATGAAATCGAGCAAGAAAAATTGCGTCTGAATATCAGGAAATGCTTTCCGTCACAGAGATGTATTAGTCTGGGGAATTGCCTCCTTAAGCATGGGGTGAGGACATGGTGGATCAAGACGTTCTCGGCGGGCCTCTGCACTTGAAGGGAAATGTCCTGCTAAGGAGTCAACATCTCGGAGCTGTGCCAAATCAGGACTGTCCCAGCACCACCATCACTCACCCACTGTGTTGGTGTTGTTTGGAGGGTGCTGCTGGGTGCTCTGTGAATCCCTGGGACCTTGAGGTGCCTGATTTCAGAGGCTGGGAGGGTGGTGAGCCCTCCTCATGGTGTTCCACCCCAAGCTGCTGCGTTCTCCTCCCAGGGGTCCACCCCTAGATCGCTCTCATCTTGCCTGTTCTGACACCAGTGGTGGTCAAGATGGGCAAGAGGAAGAGGGCTCCTCAGGGCTCCTGGACATCTTACACCAGTGTCCACACCAGTGTCCCTGCCTTTTGGTGGGCATGATGGATGGGAGGTCACAGCTAGATGGTGCACCTCTTTGGGTGTGAACTCATCATCAGCAGTGGTCTTCAAGCTCTGGTGTGACCACCAGGCCGCTCTGCATTCCCCGTAAGGTTTCTGCTGTGGGATATTGGGTGTAGGGCTTACTGTCTTTCCTCCACCTTCCCTCACTCACTGACCCAGCCTCTTGGGCTTACTTTGACCAGGAGCGGCCATGTCCTCAGGGCAGACAATGCTCACCAAAGTAGGGTTCCTTCAGAAACACTGCTTGCAGCAGCCAGCAGCACTGTTTCTCCAGCAGATATATCTGTTTCCCAAATAAGACCTATTGGTGGCCTGTCTCTTATCTACCTTTTCCTCCTTTGCAGTGGCTCCTCTCTTCCTTGCTTCTCCCGGAGTTGTGTTGTTGCCATGGTTACCTCTTTATCTTGAAGAGATACATTCCCCCCCCCCTCCACCCAGTGCAGAATGAAATTCCTGAGCTTCACCCTCCATAGAGAACTGCTTCCCTCTAAAGTGGCACTAATTGAGCATGAAATGCTATGCAGCTAAATTACACTATAATTTATTCGGCGTTAAATGATTTAAGCAGTGGCTCAGGAGTGCTGGGAACAAGAATCACTCCCCTCTTCCCACCCTCTTCACCTCCTCGCTCTGCTGCCAGCTCTGCAGCCAGCAGCGTGCTGGAGCAGGAGGATGGCATCCTTCAAAGAAGGACCAGCCCAAACAGGGCAGCCGGCGTTTTGCGGCCTGATTTTTTTTTGAGGAGAGCCAGCAGCTTGTTGGGCACCCAGCAAAGAACATGTAATCACTGCCTGATTGCTCCTCACAGTGCTCATTGCTAACCGGGAACCTCTCTGGAAGATGCAGTGTATGGGATGTCACCAGCATCCTGCAAGGAGCTCAGTGATTTTAGCCTGGCAGATGGAGATTGGAGGGATGGTGGGGCTTTTTTTCTTTGGAAAGAGAGAGCTTTAGCGCAGACAGTTTGGCCAATTTGAAACTGGCTGCCAAATTACATCACTACTGGCTATTTCTTCATTCCCAGACTACGGATCCTTTCCTCCAGCCTGGCAAATGCTCTCCAATGCCATAGAACAGCAGGTCTCTTACACTACTGTTTCTCCATGGTAAGGAGATGCATGTTGTCCCTAGGCAAGTAGAAAATCACTTGATTCCCATTCTAAACTTAAGCAAAACACCACTTTGAAGAAAGATTGAAAGGTTTTGCTCTTAAAATGCAAAACTGAGACATTTCAGCCCTTCAGAAGTATTTTTCAGTGTCTTTTCAGACTGAAGCTATTTGGCAAAATTGATAAAAATATCAGAACTGCCCCCATCAGCCTAAGGTGTATTTTCAGAAGGAAAAGAGAAAAAGTTTCATTCATTCAAAAAAAATAAAGGCACCTACTTCAACTCAGAACAGAGACAATTTCAGTGTTGTGTAAGAGACACTGGGAGACTTGTATTCTCTTAAATATGGGATGAAAAGTACCAGCAAGATCAGAGGTATAGACATACAGAGCAGCTTCCAGCCTTTTTTTTTTTTTTTTGAAATATACTAGGGCTGGGGTTAATTAGGACTTCTTCAAGCCAAGGAGTAACTGAAGACAAGGAGCGTCCGACCTGTAGAAGTGGAAGCAGGGCTGCATGGACTAGCAGATGAGAACTCTTCAGAATGTGTAAAGCCTGGGTGATGATTAGGGACAGGTAGGACAGGAGTCCAGCAAGTCTAAACTAGCATGAAAAAGATGACCATGGATGGATGCTCTTCTGCCTTTTCTGAGTCAGCAGCGCATAAAGCTAGAAGGAAGTAAGTTCAAGAAAGGCAAAGGGATTTGGCTCTTCATATATGAAGATCAACCTGTGGAACTTCTCACCACAAGATGTTGTGGATGGTAAAAGTTTGTAAGTGAAAAATTACCCGGATTATTTCACAGGGGGATAATTCATCAAAAAAATGCTTAATCCTGGCGTGGTGTTTTGTTGCAAGACGATTCTCAGGAAAAATCATGATGGTTTTCCTGATTATCAGGAAAAAACAGGTCCCAGTTTGATACACACCCTTGAGGAACTTGTAGTGCTGGGACAGATTATTTAGAGGGCATTTTTAATTTCTCTCGCTGTGATCTTATGGTCCTCTCTCAGATGATGCCCATCCAGTGGGAAGGGACTGTGAAGGGACCTGAGCCCCCTTCTCAGTGGTGAGGGCAGTAACAGCATGGCAGACCTCCTCCCAAACTGTGCAAACGCTTTCTGCTGGAACAACATTTGAGTGGAAAATGTCAATTTTCATTTAAAAGTGTTGCCTTTGGGACAAAACCCATTTTGAGGGGGAAAAAAAGAAAGAAAGGGAAAAAAAAAGGATGAGCACTTTCATAAGGTTGAAATGCTTCATTTGAGTCTTTCCGGAGAGCAGTGTTTCAAGATCACTTCTTCCTCTGTTTCAAAAAGGGGAATGCATTGTAAAACCAAATGAAAAATTAAAAAAGCAGAAACTGAAGCAGAACCCATTGAGTCATCCCCACATCTTTTCTTTTTCCCCTGCTGTTTTCCTTCAAGAAGACGGTTAAATCTCCCTGGCTTTTGTTCCATTCTGGAACGGAAAACCTCTTAAAATCACTGAACTTCCCCCAAGTTCTCAGACAACTACTTCCCCGCTCTTTGGGATGACCTCTGTGGTGGGAAGCCAAGATATCAAACCCGGGTCACCTTCTGGCTCTCCAGCTGCCTCAGATAATCCTCCTAGCCCATGCTGAGCTCTGATAAGAAACGCAGAGAGCTGGTACAAAATTTGCCCATTCTTTACTTGGCAAAAAGAGAAAACACTGAGCTCCACGTCTGCCAGTTGAATGCCGTTCACTGGTATGAAAATCCCTGAAGACAAGCCCTGAGTTTTGCCACTGGAGATGCAGTGGGCAACAGCAGCTGTGCCAGCTCCATATACTGGGGAGCAGCACACGGACCAAGCAGGGATCCCATACCACATGTGTCTACCCCACCTGTGCAATGGCACCCACTGGGATCAGCTCTCCATCGCTCCTGGCATGATCTTCAGGCTCATTTCTCCACCATCAGCCTGTGCATGGCGGTAACTCTCTTTTCCAAGCCCAAGGTCAGACAGGTTGCCTCTGTGCTGGTGGCAGGCAGAGAAAGGAACCACGCTTTTTTGCTGCCATCCAGTTTTGTGAACTCAAGGAAGATGGTTTGTTTGCTCTCATTGTCTTTTCTACAGTATTTGGGACCCCTTTGAGGCAATGTCCTGCCTCGTTCCTTGGGGTGTTTCCCAGCATACAGAAGTCCTCTAGCACCTCACCCAGCAAAGCTGTGCTGCTGGTCTACACACAAAATCCCTGCCAGCAAATAAATAATTACTCAGAACTGAGCTTGGACAAACAAAGAATTTCCTCCCCCCCCCCC
>NW_015090963.1:643310-760275 GCF_001431845.1 Calidris pugnax | reverse complement strand
CCCCCCCCCCCCCCCCCCCCCCTTTTATAAGCTTGCTTCAACAATGAAGTTGAAAAATGATTTTGCCCCAGAAATAAAACTTTGGGTGAATTTAGAAGGTGAAAAGCATTCCTCTGGCTCAAAGAAAGCCTCTTGTTTTCTAATAGAGCTTCACAAGATCTCCTAATGAAATCTCTATAAAGAAAAGAAAAAATCTGTTTTTCATGTGGAAAATGTCAAAACACAATTTTAGTGCTTGTAGAAGGGCTTATTTCTGACTTATTCTCTCACCCAAATTGATTTCAAAATTGACACAAGGTTTCAAAATGTGCTCCTCACAACAAACTGCAGAAAGTTTCACCCAAAGAGTGTCATTTCCTCACATTCCCACGGCTGCAGAGGTGTCATGCAGGGGGCCGTGGTGCTCCCATGAAAATGGAGGAAGAAGCACTGAGAGCCGCGAGTTGCAGCGCTTTGGGGCTTTTTTAAGCAAAATAACAATCTTTTGAGAGTGGAAGTCCAGCCCTGGCAGAACAGATGTTGTAACTTATCACATTTATGGTGGAAACTTGAGGGCCAAGAGGGAATTCAAACAGCAAATAGTTAACAGCATAAACTCAAATAACGAGAAATATATAACGTGTATCAGAAGACTGAAGGGAGTTGATTGGTCTGAGGGACCAGCGGGGGGTAAAAGGAGCAATTAAAGAGCAGGAGGAGGAAGAGGAGGAGAAGGAGGGCATTGCTGAGGAGCCAAGTGGTTCCTTTAAACCTACACGGGTAAAAGTACATGATCTCTCATTAAAATCAGCTGCTGTCCTGGAGGACCCAAGTGTAACACACGCTTTATCCATATTCTACAAATGACACGATGAGTCGAGGGCAGGGTTACAGGGCACTGAGCTCTGCTCTAATTAACCATCCCGAACTTTGTTAACTGAGGAGGGGTGTCCTCGTGCCCTTCCAGCACCCTGAAAAAAGCCAGCAGTCAGAGCTCTGAAGTGACACAGGCTGCCAATCTGAGCTGAAACTCTGGGAAACAAGAGAGTCTGGTGCCCACGCTGCCCAAGAGGATGGAGAGGAGAGGCACGTACCCTTGTAAATTCCCCGCTGTTGCCTTGCTAACAGCTCACGGCGGCCAAACTCTGGAGTCTTGGCTTGCCTTTTCTCCCCCCTTTAAATGCTTTTGTTGACGTGATGAATTGTTTGCCGGCTAAGCTATTACTTATCAGCCTGTTTGCTAGCCTCTTTATCAGCTGAGCCCAACAGGGGCTTGTTTATATGAAGCTAAAGGAGTGTGAGAGGCTGACGGAGCCGAACGGAGCCGTGCAGGAGAGGGTGGCTAGAGGAGGGTGTCAGGGTATGAAACTGCCTCTGGCAACCGAAGCGCAGAGTTTCCTAGCCAAGGGAGCTGCTAGTTAAGCACCGGTACCATCCTGTCAGCCCCATTCAGTGGTTTGCTCAGATCTAGTGTTCGCTGCGTGCTATATCCCACGATAAGAGGAGAACGCATTGTGGAGCTTTAATAAAGGCTGTTGCTCATAACGCTGCTTACCGAAGTCTTTCATCTTCCCTCTAATTAATTCATGCTAATTTCCTTGCCAGTTGGATACATCAATTTGGAGTCTAAAATAGAATCCTAGTTTGTTTGTGGAGTTCAGCGTGTTGCAAAATATAGCTCTCCTACCAGAAAAAAATAAATTGCAGAAAGGGAAAGATCCGAACAGGATCCTACAGATGCGAGGATCCGTGCAGCGTGGGTTGGAAAATGCAACAAGGCGCCAGGGCCCCACTTCTGCCTCCCCTCTGTAGGACCAGTCCCAGGCGTTCAGAAACTCTGCTGGAAACCCCCTCCAGTAACAGGATCTTTCCACTCTGTGTTATTCTCCCTTTGCTTTTATCAACACGAAGACGGGAGACTATATATTCCTTTACCCGGAGTCACTCCTGAGTGTCATGATTAAAGAAAGCTTTATCACAAGATGCTATTTCTTAGGGTTGGAATGGGGGAGGGAGGGGTTTGGAGGGTCTCAATTCAACAAGTTTTTGCCTAATCCCGCACAGGCCCTGGGGGGTTGGGGAAAGAGCACGGTGGGGATTGCCGTCAGGCTGCTTCCAGAAGGTTTTCTTCCCACCAGCCCTACAACAGCTCAGTTCCTGCTGCAGCTTATGGGATATGGGGTCACAGCTGAGAGGGCTGAAAAGGACGCGGAGAGCCATCAGTCATCTCCCTCCCCAGAACTAGCCTTTCTCCAGCCCTTCCTGGCAGACATGTTATTCTCGAAGATTCCCCAAAAATAGCAAGTCTCCTTCTCTCCAGACAGTCAGCAAACACTTAATTCTTGTCACTTTGATTTACTCCTATCTTGCTTGAAATCCCCTTCCTGCAGTTTAAACCTGTTTCTTCTTTCCTGTCCAATGCCTATGGATCATTCCCACCCTCTCTGCAGCCTCCTGACTATTCTCCTGCCTCTGCACAGCCTTGTCTTCCTCGCAGACCCCCCCCAGCTTTTCTGTTTCTCTCTGCAGGTCATGTTGGAGTGACACAGGTAGACGTTCAGACACAAACACGCCGAGAGAAGCAGACACCCAAGAGATGCGTGCACATGGGCTTGCACACCCACGCGTTGCGTGCTTCCAAGCGTGCAAACACCGCGTCCAGCCTTTTTCTCCAGAAGCATCCTTTGCCGGCAGCCGCGCAGATCTCCGAGCTGTCAGAGAAATAACCAGCTCTCCCAAAGACCCAGGTGCCACGGGCTGTGGAAAATCCCCTTAGCGTTCAAGAGGGGGAAAAAAAATTCAGCGAAAATGGTTGTAAAAGCCTCCCTGCTCCTCACCTTCGTCTGTGGCTGGCTGACCAGCAGAGAGACAGCAAAGAGACTGTCCACGCACCCTCGGGCGTGATAATGCGTAGGGTAGATTCCAGGGAATCAGGGGAAATTTTGCTAGAAATGTGGCGTGCAAAGAGGTACTGCAAGTTCCAGCTGGTTTGAATTTTCTCTGTATTTATAAAAAATAAATTGATACTTTATTACCTAATCAAAGTAGCTACTCATGCGTTTTCGCCTCCCCCTCCCTCTTCAAATTTAGCATGGGTGTTTCAGATGCTAATATAGAGCTTGTGAGAGAACAAGAGAGCCTTTCTGTAAGACTTTTTAAAGAAGTCTTAGAGGATGCTTAATAAAGAGGCCGTGTGGGGTGGTGTCTGGGTCAAAGGCTCAACAATCAGGATGCTTGGATTCCTTCCCGGCTCTGGCAATTTGCTCCAGAGCAAATTCTTCCATTGCTCCATGACTCAGTTTCCCCTTCTACCAAATGAGACCCTAAGCCTACTCTTTCCTGTGCTTTGGCAGAGCCCAAAGTATGATCAGAGAGCTGAAAATTGTCCCTGGTACCATCACCACCCCTGCATCCCCCATCCTACCAGCCACTCCAAGATGTTCATGGTGGAACTGACCATTGCAGCCCCAGCCCAAGGCTGAGCCTCTGGGCAGTCTGGACAGTTTGTGCCATCAAGCAAACATGCTCAAGGACTTACAGCCATCTTGGCCAGCAGTCCACGTAACACCCAGGACTCCCTGGTGCAGCTTGGTGCAGGGATGGAGGTGCAGGATCAGCTCAGGTGAGCTGACACTGCACCAACCACTTCCAAGGCCAGGTCTACTTCAGATTTTAGCTAACTAGGTGGCAAAAAAAGATTTTGGCTTTGCTGGCATTGCCAATGTGGAGAAAAAAAGGAAACAGTGAAAGTGCTTTTCTGCACAGATTCCACTGGTGGCCAGGTGCTACTGATGGAGGAGTGGGGAGTCATGTTTTATTTTCCATGTGAGCAAATATGGTGGAGACAAAATCATCTCTTTTTGCTTTTGGCAGAATTTTAAGCAGTCAGTTCCCCACCCTATTTGGACTAGCTGCACATTTTGGGGAGAAGAAACCCCCGACAAAATAGGAAAAAAACTTTTTTTTTCCTAACAAATATAGTAATTTTCTCAAAAAAAAAAAAAAAGAATTTGGCATACAAGTAAAGATAAACACTGTGTTTTGTTTAGCTTCTCATGTAAAATGAGCATGAAAGGAGTCCCACCATCAGGTGTTTTTATTGTCAGTTGTGTTCTTGGCATCGCTGTTACAGGAGCAGATGGTGGCATCAGCCCAGGACCAGCACCCTGGGTCGCCAGCCCCATGAACACAGCCCCACAAACAGCCCCAGCATGCACACCTGCAGACACAGTCTGGGCCCAGCAAGTGGCGTTCCCCAGAAGACATTTTGGCAAATTTCAATTTGGATTCTATAAGGGGAAAAAGAAAAAAAAAGAGGATCATGACTGCACAAGGGAAGGAAAACCTGCAACAACTCTGAAAGGAGCTTTGGGAAAAGCAGCCCCTGAGAGAAGGATTGTGTCTATTTGCAGGAGCAAGAGGGGTTGGGAAGTGCTGTCAATGCTTCCACGTTGGACCAAAGTCCCATTCTGTAAAACAGCACAGAAGGAAAACGTCCTCCAACATCCCTGCTCCACCACATACAGACTCGCTTTCATCCTCACAGGTTTCTCCCTTTGGCATTAGCAGCTGATGTACCAGGGTGTCTCTTTGCCCCATGGAAGTCTAGGTCTATGAGGACACATCCACCCCAGGCCCTGCAGGGCACTGCCACCAACCTGTGCACACAGCTATTCCAGCACAGCCACAACCACAAACCAGGGCAGGACTGAGCTAATTGTGACGCACAATTAGGACAGAAACTCTGGGCACCAGCTGGGCAGGAGGGAATTGTCCCCCTTCAGCACATTTGTCTGGATAAATCCTGCTTTTGTTTCTCTTTTCTTTCTATAAGTTACTTGATACAGGAGGACACAACTGGGCGATGAAAGAGGAGGCACTTTTTTGAAGCATGTGCCTTGCCATGAATACACTGATATCAGACTCCTCATCTGGAAGAAAACACTTCCCATGTTATACAGACAGGACCCTGGTGGACTTGCCAGCTCAGTCCTAGCCAGGACAGGAGAGTGCAGCATCATCTCTTCATCCCCTGTCACAGCACAGTGTTTCACCTGCTGGACACTCCACTGTCTGCACCATCACCCAGGAAATAGGCTGAAAAAGAGAAAGTCACAGGGTCTGCAGGGAAGTCAAGAAGATACACCCCAAACACCATACAAGTTGTCCTCAGGGGTTGCAACAAGCTTAGGGGAAGGCTGGGTTTGATATTTATGAAGCTATAGAGGTCCTCATGTAGCTGCATATCTTCAGTCCTATTAAACACATGAGTTAGGGAGACACTGTTATACCATTATGTAGAAAAAAACCTTAATGAGGACCAAGTGATTTGATGAAGCTATGCAAGAAACCTGTGCCTCAACCACAGAAGCGTTTTGATTGCTGGACCTCATCCCTATCCATGCTTTGAGTTTTCACGGCTCTGCTTAGCAGACCAGAGGTGTGTCTAGCTGGTGGGGAGGAGAGAACAGGGGACAGGCATCAGGCACAGACAGACCCTTCCTTTAAGAACACAGGAAAAGACCAGAGTCTGTATATTGAGCCAAACACCCTTTAATAATTCCAGGTTTCTTTCCCCATCCTGTTGGCTCATGAAGCTAGTTGAACACTTTCAACACCTGGCTGAGCTTTGCATTTCATCTGCCATTGAATCCACTGTCTGGAGACATTTGTTTTGCTTTCATTTATTCCAAAGTCCTAGTCTAAGCCATGGAGTGGGAATTTTCCAGTAGGTGCCTGTATGGCAGGAGAAAAGGAACTCAGTAAGTGACTCAGCTTCATACTAACAAGGAGAAATTAAAACCTAACGCGACTTCATGCAACCAAATGCAGTGAAACAGGCCCTTGATCTAATCAGCGCTTTCTAAAGGAATTAAATGCCAATCTATTTTAAAATGCATTTCACTGCGACTTAATGAGGGCAACGGGGAAAAATCAATTGGTCGTGTAATTTAGAATTTCAATAATATAAACAATAAATGCTAATTAGGAACATTCTTATTAATGTCACAAAATTCTTGGACAGATTGTAGTCACGTAATTAAAGTTTGACAAAGCTACTTGAAGAGTTTGAGGTCTGACAGCAGTTGCTGGGGCATGGATAGGCAGTGGGATGAAGGGATCTGTATTGCTATGATGGATTCTGGGAGGGATGGAAAGCCCCAAGAAATAGGTCCGCCGTAGGGTGGTTTTGATCCTCCAGAGCTGTACAGAGGCAAGGTCACGGAGGTGAGTGTCCCTCATGTGTACCAACAGTGGTACCCAGAGCTTATTCCAGATCCTTGGGACTGTACGGCTGCCATTAACCCAGGATAGGAGCCTTCTCTCCTGCTACCTATCTGGAAATTAGTGGTGTGAATGTGAGCTGTCACTCAGATTTGGGATCCAGCAGCTCCTCCAAGTGCAAAGCCAATTCCTCCACAGGTGGTGGGATGTCCTTTCAGTAAGCCAACATCTCTGCTCTTGCTGCGTAAGAGGCATAAGATCTAAAGACAATTTGCTTTTAATGTCTAAAGGGAGGTGAGACTATCTAGCACTGCTAAGGAGTGACTCATTTCCTTCTGAAATACACGGGTAAAATGCCTCAGACGAATAGAAACCTCTGCACCAAAAATGCTCACTCCTGTGGCAAAGCCCCCTGTTGTACCAGAAGAAGGGTTGGGCTAGTTTTCTCTCAGCAGGTCCCAGCCCCTTGCCTGGAGGCAAAGACATGTCTGTGGGAATGGATCATTCTGTGCAGAGCCAGATGAACACAGCCAGAAGAGGATCCTCGTGCAATTGGCTTAGGCAGTGTCTGCAGGTGGGTCTCTTAAGGAAGTTGAACAATTCTCCCAGACTTTGCAGCTCTGACTCTCTCATCTCATCATGGGTTTTCCTATAAACTGTTTTTCTCTAATGCAACTAGAAGAGGAAAAATCAACCAAGTTGGAAAAAACAATTTGTAGTTACCAGTATTTATTGTTTCAAAATTTTAAGCAAGAGATCCTCTTCCCACCTACTCCCCTGGTTTCTGTGTTCCCTTGAAAATGGTGGGTTTTCCAAGTCTGGAATCAGGCACAGACAGACCCTTCCTTTAAGAACACAGGAAAAGACCAGAGTCTGTATATTGAGCCAAACACCCTTTAATAATTCCAGGTTTCTTTCCCCATCCTGTTGGCTCATGAAGCTAGTTGAACACTTTCAACACCTGGCTGAGCTTTGCATTTCATCTGCCATTGAATCCACTGTCTGGAGACATTTGTTTTGCTTTCATTTATTCCAAAGTCCTAGTCTAAGCCATGGAGTGGGAATTTTCCAGTAGGTGCCTGTATGGCAGGAGAAAAGGAACTCAGTAAGTGACTCAGCTTCATACTAACAAGGAGAAATTAAAACCTAACGCGACTTCATGCAACCAAATGCAGTGAAACAGGCCCTTGATCTAATCAGCGCTTTCTAAAGGAATTAAATGCCAATCTATTTTAAAATGCATTTCACTGCGACTTAATGAGGGCAACGGGGAAAAATCAATTGGTCGTGTAATTTAGAATTTCAATAATATAAACAATAAATGCTAATTAGGAACATTCTTATTAATGTCACAAAATTCTTGGACAGATTGTAGTCACGTAATTAAAGTTTGACAAAGCTACTTGAAGAGTTTGAGGTCTGACAGCAGTTGCTGGGGCATGGATAGGCAGTGGGATGAAGGGATCTGTATTGCTATGATGGATTCTGGGAGGGATGGAAAGCCCCAAGAAATAGGTCCGCCGTAGGGTGGTTTTGATCCTCCAGAGCTGTACAGAGGCAAGGTCACGGAGGTGAGTGTCCCTCATGTGTACCAACAGTGGTACCCAGAGCTTATTCCAGATCCTTGGGACTGTACGGCTGCCATTAACCCAGGATAGGAGCCTTCTCTCCTGCTACCTATCTGGAAATTAGTGGTGTGAATGTGAGCTGTCACTCAGATTTGGGATCCAGCAGCTCCTCCAAGTGCAAAGCCAATTCCTCCACAGGTGGTGGGATGTCCTTTCAGTAAGCCAACATCTCTGCTCTTGCTGCGTAAGAGGCATAAGATCTAAAGACAATTTGCTTTTAATGTCTAAAGGGAGGTGAGACTATCTAGCACTGCTAAGGAGTGACTCATTTCCTTCTGAAATGCTTGGGTAAAATGCCTCAGACGAATAGAAACCTCTGCACCAAAAATGCTCACTCCTGTGGCAAAGCCCCCTGTTGTACCAGAAGAAGGGTTGGGCTAGTTTTCTCTCAGCAGGTCCCAGCCCCTTGCCTGGAGGCAAAGACATGTCTGTGGGAATGGATCATTCTGTGCAGAGCCAGATGAACACAGCCAGAAGAGGATCCTCATGCAATTGGCTTAGGCAGTGTCTGCAGGTGGGTCTCTTAAGGAAGTTGAACAATTCTCCCAGACTTTGCAGCTCTGACTCTCTCATCTCATCATGGGTTTTCCTATAAACTGTTTTTCTCTAATGCAACTAGAAGAGGAAAAATCAACCAAGTTGGAAAAAACAATTTGTAGTTACCAGTATTTATTGTTTCAAAATTTTAAGCAAGAGATCCTCTTCCCACCTACTCCCCTGGTTTCTGTGTTCCCTTGAAAATGGTGGGTTTTCCAAGTCTGGAGGCATTAATGTCAATTCTTCTTGCACTAGCTCATATTGTTATTCTGTCCCTCTTTCTACTTTTTTTTTCCACATGAAGGAAAAGGAGATGAGGAAACCGAAAAAAAATTCAAGACTGACTAAACAGGGATTTACTTTATTAATATGGCACTGCACAGAAATAAAAAAAAAAAAAATGTAACAGGACTGACTAAACAGGGATTTACTTTATTAATGTGGCACTGCACAGAAATAAAAAAAAATAATTGTAACACCTTTTGGAAACTCCCAGGCAGCTATATGTTGTTGAAAAGTTTGGATTTTTCTTCCCCCAAAAATGTTTTCTGCTCTCAGCCAGGTGTTCCAGTGGAATCACCACTGCAGTTTTCCTCCTGGAAGAAGGGACACTTCTTTACCCATCCTCTTGTGACCGGCTGCGTGCGTGTGCTGGGTACCCCAGGGGCTGGCTCCCATCGGCTCATCCCTCTGGGGATAAAGGGTCAGCCTCTGATGGTAGGAGACCTGCTGCCCCAAAGTCATAGGTCTTCCTGCTGGCTTGCTGTTTGTCTGCAACATATTTATTTAGCCGCGTGGTTGAGTTTGTAGGATTTAGCAGAAAAAAAAAAAGCTGCGGAGAGAGGTGGCAGCTCATTCTGGGTTCTATTTGGCTTTTTTTTTTTTTTTTTCCCCTGCTGTTGCCCCAGAAAGTGGGAGGGAGCTGCCATTTCTGCATTTCCACCAGGAGCCATTCCTGTCCCGAGGTGCCAGTCCCTGTGATTAGTCCCCTCGTATTTCTGCCCTGCTACGGGAGCAGAGCAAGACTGATCACCTGCGAGCGGCAAGCAGCCCTCTCTGGAAAGACGAACGGGGGACACCAGGCTTTTACCCCTGCCCCCATCCCAGCTCCCTGCCTTCAGGACTGAGTTAAGGGACCAAAGTGTGCAGGAATTGGTACCATGTGCTCGCGCCGCCTTCCCGGAGATTAGCCCCATATGGGGAGAGAGCCGCGTTCCCCTCCATTTGGGATGGGGGTTGATCTAAATGTATAGCAGGCATTCTTCGAATATATGTGACAGCCCAGGAGATAGACTTCAAACGTCACCAGAACTGGCCCCTTCTCATTGATCTTTGAAATATACAGCCTGGCTTATTATGTTGTAAATATACTTTTAATACACAGTCTTATAGTCTTAAAATATGTTCCTACCTGACTGTAGGGTCTACATTTCCTGGCAACCAGTCTCTTTGGCTGTATTTTAAATGGACTGTGTATGGTCCCAGGTCAGTTCACCGTTAAAGCTGTGAATTGCCCCACAGATTTAGGGTCGGATGCCTCATGGGCTGTAGGACAAGGGCATTAAACCGTGAAGCTCCCTGCCAAAAGAAGACACTGAAAGAAGCAGCTCAGCAAGATCTGAAGCCTAGCCAATGGGCCCTTGGTGTTCTCCAGGGTTATTTCTACTGGTAATAAAACACCAACAATCAATCTCAGGGACAGGGAAGGTCTTTTCACTTCATGCTTTAGGCATCAATGGGAAAACTGTAGGTCTTATCTGCCAGCTGTAGTCTCATGTCTCCCTCCGAAATGTGTACTAATGGCCATATAATCCCAGACTATCCTCCAGTTTGAATCAGTGAGATACAGGGTCTCAAGGCTGGAGGGATCCAACTGACAGCCTGTGAGCAACGCATCACTTAATCCTTTTAACGGATTTTTCCAGCCCAATTACTGAAGTCAGTCAAGATTGCTGAGAACAGGCAGATGGCAGATATTTTCTTCCAAATACCTTGAATATTAGTGTCACGATGTTGTTTGAGATTTGATTTTCGGTAAGTAATAAATGATTTCATAAATGAACATGTTGCAAAAAGGAGGCTAAGATCAAAATCGCTGACAGCTTTAGTTTAAATTCAAATAGCAGTAGGCAATAATGACAGGTCTACAATTAAGATTTCTGAGGACAAACATTATGACATGAAGAGATCTTGGTGTGGTAGCCAACTGCATTGAATAGGGCAATACCTGGATCTAGTTACAATGAGTTGTGAATGCACTTTCTTGGATAGAAAACAGAGACTTCAGAGGGGAAGGCTCTAAGGTACTAGGATGAATCCAGTTTCCAAATGGATGCAGGGAAAAAGTAGGAGATATATAAGAAATAGGAAAAAAAGGCTAGATCAACAGAACAAGCTGCAGTGCAGGAAGCAAGGCAGTAAGTTGCGCCCAAATTCCTATATGAGCCCTATTCCTATATTTAAAAATTCCAGTGGTGGTGAAAAATTTGCTTTTCAGCTAAGATTGCTGGAGATTTGCTGAAATTCTGGTAGAATTAGCTGCCACACTGACCAGGACTGGAGGCAGACAGCACAACAAATAGGGGCTACAAATTAATGTGGCTGAGATGGGATCAACCTCTCAACTTCCTGCCATCCTTCACTGAGTGGATATATAATCCTATTGTCGCATTAACGGAGTCATTTTGCATGACATTTTCTTACCTCCGGTTCGTAAGAGAAAATCAGAGTAGAAGAAAGCACTGTGCAGCTGTTTGCTTTTCTCTTGTGTTCTGCTGCCCTTTGGAAATGAGTGAACTCATGGAGTTTGGGGCTCAAACGCACCGGCCAGTCTGCACGGGCAACATGATGCTGGTTAAAAATATTTCTTCATTGAAGACATGAGGTTCTTTCATTCACCTCGACATTTTGCAGGTCTTGCAGGTGTTTTCCCATCCTGCCTGACTCCGTGTACCCATCAGGGTGGGCCAGGGACTGGAGCAGCACGCTCAGGGCATGTGACAGGGGAGCCGTGGCATGGGGCTACAGCAGGGAAGGACCCTTCCTCAAGGGCCACTTGACCAGGGATTTAGCAACCACTTGCCTCTGCCATGGGCAGCTAGGAAAGAACAAAAAAGGAAGGTGGGAACCAGCCTCAGGATGTGAGATTGGAGACATCCTGGAGTCTTGCCAAGCCATGCTTTCACACTTTTCTGCATAAAGGTGAAGTTGAGAGAGTACTTTCTTTGCAGTAATACATTAGATTCTCCCCGTATCATTTGACTCTCAGAGCTGGAGCTTTGTTAGAAGAAAACCAGCACAAAGCGAATGTTTTCAGAATCCAAATCACACAACCTGGTGAGAATGTGAGTAGAGATGCACCTTCCTTCTGCACCTGTGGGAGAGTTGCTTGTCACTCATTCCTGTCCTTAACCCGGTGACCAACCCAAATCAGCCCCAGGCTCAGCAGCAGACTCGGTACACAATGTTGTCTTGCAATAAATAAATCTAAACAATTCTCTTCCCCCTCCCCCTAAAATCCCAGTATATTTCAGCTAAGTGTGCTCAGAGGTGATCCTTC
Organism: Calidris pugnax; assembly: GCF_001431845.1. Classification (NCBI taxonomy): domain Eukaryota; kingdom Metazoa; phylum Chordata; class Aves; order Charadriiformes; family Scolopacidae; genus Calidris; species Calidris pugnax. Next base: position 748,347 of record NW_015090963.1, on the reverse strand, counting down.
AACTGCTGTTTTTCTTGTAGATGATTTCCCCAGCCCAACCCCAACAAAATCTCTGCTTCTCGGTAAGGAAAATGCCAAGTAGGTTAGGAAAAGGGCTTTTCTAGCCTTGTTAGTTGCCAAGAAGAAAAATACATTTTAAAAAGCCATAAAAGTGTAATTCTCCCCTACACACATACCAATAAATCAAAGATAGCTAAAAGGATTTTCTTCAGTGAAAGAAAAATCATCATTTCTTGCCCTATACAAAGTGTGAAAGTTTTAGACTGAGCAGAGAAATTTTTTAGAGAATTATGATCATGTGAAACCAAAGGGTTAGAAAGAAAAGCTCAATGTAACCCAAGCACTGGCTTTTGCTATTATGAAAGCTATAATGTATGAAACACTACAGATCTATGGGAAATATATTCTTTTCCATGAGAGGAATTGTCAGAGCCCAGTGTCTACGAACCAAGATTGATTACACAGAAACTGTTTTTCCAGTTGACATTTATTTTGCAGAGATATTAATGAGGAAACAATTTCTTTTCCCTGCAGTTCAACCTGAGGTCATTCCCCAAGTCTGTTATCACCCCAGACAGCCCGTTTGAATGTATCTAATACATGCATTTGAGACACGAACTATGGCAGGTGTGTATTTGGGGAATAGTGGTGAACCAAGATTTAAATCTTATTTTAGACTACTGTAATTGAGCAAAAAAGTGTTTCTTGGGTACTGGCTTTATCAGCCTTTCCCTAATCTCTGTGCAGTACCTGAAGGACCACTACACGTCTGCACATGCGCTCCCTGCGCCTACGGCAACTCTTTTTTTAATTGTTCTCAACAATCTCTGCTCTCGTTAATAAAGCAAGAAATCTCCAGCAGATCAGATTGAGAAGAAGGTCATTTTGCTCCAGATGCCTGGTTTGCAGGCAGCCTGCGCTCGCTGTGCTGAGCTGAGCACCAGCACTTTCATTGCAGAGGACATAAAGCAGGCATGATGGCTCCTCGGGACTGGCAGCACGTTTAGCTTCAACAGTTAAAGCAGATTTTTTCAGCAGTCTCCTCAAGCATAATAGGAAAGGCAGAATACTGGCTGAAATGAGACTGGATGGACATTAATGAAATGGGAGGCTGCAAACCACAGTGACTGAGGGGTGGGATGATCCCTGCGGCAGGAGGGATCATCAGGGCAGATGTGGGGGATTTAGTTAACTCTGAGACCAGCCACAAATTTAATAAACTTATATCCTAGAAAGGTTATTAAAAATCTCAGTTCTGTCTCCTCTTCCTCCGCCACTCCCTGGAGTGTGGGAAACCTGGGAGTTTACACTAGAAAGGCACTAGTGTAACACCTGAGATCTGAGTGTACCAGAACCATCAGAAATTTCTTTTTATAGATGAAGGGTGCGAAAGAGCATGCAGAATGATACAGGGGTGATCTCCCATCTGACACAGAAGGTAGGACTCATCCCACCTATTTTTGGCTGTGCTAATGCTATGGTTCTGATATATACTGTAGCTGCTGTTTGTGCCTTTCACAGACAGTGGAGAGAAACAGATACCTCCAGGGAATGAGGAAAATCATTCCTTCTTCGTACAAGGGTGTTCGACAGACAGGGTAAATCTGCATCAAGAGGTGTTCCACAAACAAGAGATATCCCAGATGACAAGTGTGAATTAGATGCTGAGCTTTCAGGTAGCTGCATCTGGTGGAGAAAAGTCACACATTAGTGGCTACTTGTTCTTGCAGCCCCCCAGGAGACTTGTGGGAAGATGTGGCTAGTTTCCATGGCCAAAGCAGGATTTAGCTTCTGAGTCCTGGATGGTCTTTTTTTAGCATCAGTGTGAGCTGTCATGACCACCCTATGGAGCAGCTGTGAAGAAATACCTTGCAGTGAAGCAAGTAACCCAGACATCCAGATTTGCATTTCCTCCAACATCTCCTTCCCCCAGGGGTGAGTTTTCAGACCATGGCCCAATGGATAAGCTCTGTCACAGTGTCCCGTTGCTGGGTTTCTTGCCCTGTGACCGGCTTCTATGGACTATCCCAGCAAACATACTCAATGGTTAGGCAGGAGAGTTTGGGCAGTTGTTGAGAGCAGCCCCTGCCCTGATCAGAGCTCTTGCTCTCTGCCATGAAACCCCAGGGCAGCTGGACGAGTCTGGTCATCCAGCAACTGGTGATGAGCTTTGCTGACTGGGGTCTTGGAGAAAAGAGCTGGCCTGGGTCCATCCACAGCTGAACATCCATGTCTCTTAATCAGGAAGGGAAGAGAAGGAAAAAGCCCAGGATTGCTGTATATTCAGGAAAAATGGAGGGGAGTAATAGGCCAAGTAAAGCTGGCAGATCCAGAAGGAACCAGACAGCATCCACCTCTCTTCATCCATAAGTAAGAGCCTGGGGGATGCTGTCCAGGAGACCCCTGCCTGGATATAGGCTGTGAGGAGGCCACAGAGTACCCAGGTCCCATCCAGGGCAACCTACAAGGTACGTCTTACCATGAAAATGGGGCCAAAATGAGGAGGTGCTAACAGACCTCAGAGCCAGGGGGAAAAAGTTCAGGTCCAAAACATGCCAGAGAGAGGGGACTGGTGTGTTGTGACAAGCTGTCCTGGGATTCCTTAAATGCAGCCACTGCTTTGGGGGAAGAGGGATGCAGAGCATACTCTTCTCTCCGCACAGAGGAGGCTCGAGGATGTTCAGCTGCTTATTGCTGCTGCTAGGCTGCATGGATAAGCAGCAGCCTCCAGCCCCCAGAGAGCCCGAGCCAGCCCTAAATCCACTTCAAAGCAGAAAAGAACATTATGGCCTGTGCGTGAGGGTCTTAGCTTCTCACACTGCTCTTCCACTCCGTTTTTATGGCGTGAAGCACACAGCCCTTACGACGGCAGTTCAGCTGCATTTTTCTTGGCGAGCTCATTCCCACCGGACATCATTCACGCGCTCTTTGGAGTGGAAACGAAAGGGAGCGAGAAGTGGCCCCCTTGAAGTTCTGCTCAGCTGGGCTGCTCGTGTTCCTGAAAAACACATCTACCTTTTTATAACTCCCCGAGCTCGCATTCGGGGAGCCTGGCTGGCTGGTTCTGCATGGGGTGTGTGGAGGGGGTGCGTGTCCGCGTTTGATGATGGGAAAGGTGTGTTTGCAGCCTGCAGTCCTGCAGGCGTGTGGGGAGAGGTGAGGTGGGCGCAGGAGCTGCTTTACGACGTGCATGCATGTGCTGGAGAGAGATGGAAAGCAGAGCTGCACGGAAGGAGGGACATAGATGAAGACAACATGTGAAGAGGAGGGTTATTCCAAAGCCAGATCCAGGGAGCACCCATTCCCGTCCCCATTGCCCTTTCCCTTTTCCAGCCAGTCCCACCACTTGCAGCTTTTCCTTGCAAGCAGGATGGACACAGGGGCAGCCGACAGGACTGGGTGCCCACATGGATGTGGCAGTGACCAGCCCCAACTCCATGGTATGTCTTCCAGGCACCTCTCCTCTCCCTGCCCTCTCTTTATGTCAAGTGGTATTGCACTGAGAAACCAGACTCAGGGTAAAATAAAGTGTTAAAAGACATAAGATAAATTATTCCGTTATTATCCTATACTTTGGGTAGCAGTTCCTCATTAGATTGAAGCTTTACTTCAAGGGGTGTTCCAGCCAGGCTGTCTCCTAGGCACTCAAGCCTTCAACATATCTATTGTTGCCTGTGGTGAATGGTCCTCTAGACTCCTGAAATAGGACTGGATGAAGCCCGGAGAAATGCTTCTGTATAAAAGCATCCTACCCCAGTACTGGGAGCACATGATATAAAATGCCTTTGCTAGGCCTCATTTCTGTGGTTCTGAGATGATATCAATATCACCGGCAAATATTTGCCTTGTGCTGAAGGGCTCAGATGAGAGCGATGCAAATGTCAGCCCGCTGCACTCTCCTGTTTGCATTTCAAGCTGGTATCGCAGGGCAGAGCAATCTGGCTTTAGGGCTGCAGCACAGAGCAGAGCAACTCCGTGTCAGCTTGGGGCTCTCTTCTGCCCAGTAGCGGCTCATTTTCACATCCCTCCCCACTGCAACCCTCCTCGCAATCTGGTGAACCTGATGAGCACCGAGGTCATTTGCCTGCAACTGGAATGGGGCCACCTCTGGAGACCGCACGGAGCAGCTGCTCCACCGCCTCCATCCCTTCCCCACCATTGCTGAAGAGAGGCAGGGAGAGAAGATGATGCATCCAAGTGGATTTCCAGGGAGAATTTATTGAAGCAGGATGCAATTATCCAGCTGGAAGTTTTCCATGACACAAAGACCAAGCCAGCAGCCTGCACTGAGACCCCATCACCCAACAGCCCCTTTGACTTCAACAAGGCTATTGGCATGAGAGCGGACGGCTGGGGGTCTAATCCTTCCACTTTTATGATCCTGTTCAAAGATAGCAATAAAGCACTTGAAGCCTAGTGAGATGTGGGGAAAAGGAGAACACAAGCCATCCCGTTTGCTCTCTCTGAAAGCTCTCATTTGATAAAGGCATGTGCTGCACATACGCTGAAGAAAAGGCTATCAAACCCCTGTGTAGCATCAAGTCTTTTTTACCCCTTTCCTCTCCAGTGCTAATGCCATCCACAGGGTCCCAGGTCCCCTCTGACTCACTGATCCACTGATTCCCAACAGTGCTCCCATCAGGAGCATGAGTGTGAGGGTTGGGGAAGCACAAGGACATGGGCTTGTGTATTGCAGTTGAATCAGTCTCTGCTCACCAGCTGAACAAAGGGACACCAGTTGACCCTTTCCCACTCACAATGAGCCTGGTCATACGCTATACCTCCATGTTGCAATCCAGTCTGAAAGCCCCCATGGTTCACTTTCTCTTCCATATTTTCAGAACAGACTTAGGCTAAACTGAAGCAGGAGCTGATCTCCCCTGTGTCTGTTCACGTGAACGTAATTGGTCATAATTAAAAGAGATTTGCTCCAGGTTGCTAAGTGACCTGCAAATTCTGAATCGCTGAGGTTGGAAGAGATCTCTGGAAGAGATCACCTAGTCCAAACCTCAGGATCAGGGCAGGGTCAGCTAGAGCAGTTCACTTCTGTATTGATGAGGGAAATGTGAGAAACCAGCGCAAAAAGAGTGATTTCCTGAATGGTGGTTAATTAAAAGCAAAACATTTGGCAGAAGAATGGTGAGGCGGTGCATTTGTCATTTTGGAAAAAAAAAAAAAAAAAGGGAAGATAAAAGTCTGCATGGTCAAAACAGTTTTTTCCAACACCTTTTCAGGGCTAGGAGTTTGTTTGGGTTTTTTTCCAAAATTACTTTGCTATCTAGGAAACTGGGCAAGCAAGAAGAAAATAAAAAAAATATGAAATTGAAACCCAGAACGTTTCCTAAAATGTTGCAAAAAAGTTCAATATGAAATATTTACTTTGGTCCTAATCAATTTTTTTCTAGGGTCATGGTGTCACTGCATTTATCATAGTTTTGACATCTCTCCTCAGAGCAGACAGGAAAACATGACAAAATCTCAACAGTTTTCCCAACACAGGGAAAATGGTTTGCACCCATTTGTAACTGAGCCTCTATACCCCAGTTCTGGTGCCCACGTTTTAAAAAGGACACGGGAAATTTGAAAGAGAACAGAGAAAAGTGAAGAATAATTTAAGCAGTGGACAAAGATGTCTCGGAGAGAGAGATTTAAATCACCAAACCTATTCAGCGGTTCAAAAAAAAGATGAAGAGGTGACTGGATAATAGTGTCTAAGCACTTTCAGAAGAAGCTACGAGTACCAAAGAGATCTTTAATCTACCACTGAAAGTGGTAAGAAAGCGGCTCTGTTGGAAGTTAAAGCGGGATGAATTCGTACAAGAAAGAAAGTGATCTATTAAATGCTGGTGAGGTGAAAGGTGGATCCTCCACCCATGAGAGTCCCCAGCACGTGGCCGGGCAGACATTCCCAGGATTAGGTCAGGAGCTGCAGGGGTGCATTTGTCATTTTGAAAAAAAAAAAAAAAAGGGAAGATAAAAGTCTGCATGGTCAAAACAGTTTTTTCCAACACCTTTTCAGGGCTAGGAGTTTGTTTGGGTTTTTTTCCAAAATTACTTTGCTATCTAGGAAACTGGGCAAGCAAGAAGAAAATAAAAAAAATATGAAATTGAAACCCAGAACGTTTCCTAAAATGTTGCAAAAAAGTTCAATATGAAATATTTACTTTGGTCCTAATCAATTTTTTTCTAGGGTCATGGTGTCACTGCATTTATCATAGTTTTGACATCTCTCCTCAGAGCAGACAGGAAAACATGACAAAATCTCAACAGTTTTCCCAACACAGGGAAAATGGTTTGCACCCATTTGTAACTGAGCCTCTATACCCCAGTTCTGGTGCCCACGTTTTAAAAAGGACACGGGAAATTTGAAAGAGAACAGAGAAAAGTGAAGAATAATTTAAGCAGTGGACAAAGATGTCTCGGAGAGAGAGATTTAAATCACCAAACCTATTCAGCGGTTCAAAAAAAAGATGAAGAGGTGACTGGATAATAGTGTCTAAGCACTTTCAGAAGAAGCTACGAGTACCAAAGAGATCTTTAATCTACCACTGAAAGTGGTAAGAAAGCGGCTCTGTTGGAAGTTAAAGCGGGATGAATTCGTACAAGAAAGAAAGTGATCTATTAAATGCTGGTGAGGTGAAAGGTGGATCCTCCACCCATGAGAGTCCCCAGCACGTGGCCGGGCAGACATTCCCAGGATTAGGTCAGGAGCTGCAGGGGTGCTTGTTTTGCAGAGGGCATGCTGCGTGGTGGATCCCACTCGGATCCTAAATCTCCTTGGCTTTGGGAGCCCTAATAACCCAATGGGGTGTCTGTCGATGTAAGGCAGCTTACATGGGGTGGGTAGTCATTCAGGCAAGCTCCCCCCATGCCTTCCTTGCTTTGCTTCAGCCTTTGCCTTCTTTGGCTCCTCATTTGCACAGCTGAATCCCTGGCGAATCCGAAGCATGATAAGGGCTGACAACCTGCAAATGGGCTGTGTGCATGAGGAGAGAGGGAAAAATTCTTCAAAGAAACATATGTTTAGCATGAGGCTCTTAGGCTGATTTCCTAAGGAAACAAGACAGGGTCTGTTTGTCTGTCTTTCAAATGCTTTGGCTAATTTCATCCAGTCAGGCGTAGGTATAAAGCTCTCAAAAATGTTGGGTTGCTACAGTCTCTGGCCACAGGTGACCCCGTAAGGAAAAGTAACACATATTGCTGCCCCAGATGGGTGAGAAATTGCTCCATGAACATAAGATCATTAAGTGAGTGGAGAGCCCTCACATGAAAGAGCCACAGGGGATCTGGCACGGTGAGACCTGCCAGCCGCTGACCTGCTGGGGGTTTGATGGCTGCAGGACACTGCCGATGCTCGCTGTGATCTGCCATGGAGTCTAGAGGCTCTTCTGATGAGCAGCGTGAGCTGTTCTCAGGTACAAACAATGCAAAGCCCTCTCCACAGATGTAAGGGCAAACCCTTCTGTCCTCCCAGCACTAACCTTTGTTCTTCCCCCCTTTCCAGAGTTTCCAGAGACTGACTTTCCCCCGCGCTACCGCAAACATGAAAGCGGTGAAGCCAGTAGCTGCTACGGGCAGAGCGAATGCCTTCCCAGAGCTCGCACAGCGTAGGGGAACACGGCAGCCCTGACCCCCATTACACTCATTTGGCATCAGCCTCGCACACACCTGGCACACACAAAGTGGGAGCAGCCCTCGGAGCTCCCTGAGCTGTGTCTCTCCCTCGCTCTGTTGCTGACTCGCTGCACTGCGCCGAACAAAAGCTTTTCTTTCCCCCTTTGTGTCCCGCTTCCCTCGCTTGTGAAAACCAGGATAGTGGAATCAATGGCTCCTTTGCAAAGGAAGCTGGGGTTGTGGGATGTTAAAAACACACTGTAAAAGACCCTGCTGCTGTGAGACAGGTAGTGGATTGTTATGGCATCTTCAGGCCCGCGAGAGAGACTCATTTTCCTACTCATCCCAGGGATCTCACTTAGAGAGTAAGGATAGTGTAAGGACTGCTCAGGTGAGCAGATTAGAGGAATTGTTCCCTGAGAGCAGGGCAGGAGGGGCAACTCACACCCTGCCATTTCAGCACATCCCCGCAGCACAGAGACTCACTCTCGCTCCCGTCTGAGACTCTTCCTGAAGAGGAAAAGGTGTTTGGAGAGAAACCAGGGAGCCTGCACACAGCGCTGAGCCAGCTCATCTGCTCCTGGAGAGAAGTAGGAGCCAGCCCCAGCCATGAGCCAGCACCTGCCTTAATGGGATTCGGCAGGTAGAGGAGGTGATCAGGCAGCAGAGATGTGGACAACAGTGAGGACCCCATCTCCGAGGGGCTCAGGTTTAGAAATCTCCAGCTGGAACGAGGTAATTGCAGCCAAACCCCCCCTTACCTGCTTTGACGTACCTCTGCTAGAAGCTGACCCTGAAAGCTCCTTCTGCATCCTGAGTTTGTCATTCTCCCCAGGGATGTAGCCTTGCTGAGACCTGCTGCCCACCTGGAGGTGTCAGTCCCATTGCATCGCCAATCCTACTCCCCATTTATCTTCCTTGGTGAAGTCTCTACAGCTTAAGTGGGATAAATCTAAGCTAAAGCATCTCTCCAGTGCATATCAGGAGATCATTAATCTGGCAGAGCATGGCACTTGTTAATGAGGGAGCACAGGCAAGGGAGAGGAGTGCGCACAGCCAGAGTTACACAAACTCAGTCCATCAGAGCACATGTCTAATCAGCTGTACTTTACTTTAGAGTGGTAATTGCATTCTTTTCCATGGGCTTGGAGGAGCAGGAGCATGGAGACGTCATGGAGGATGTGTCTCAGGGCCATGCTGGTCCTTCCACAGCTGTGTGGCTCACTTCCCTCTGCAGGTACACAGGACATGATAGGCTTTAAATCAGCAACAAATAGTGCCCAGTGCTGAATTATTTGCAGCTTCTTGGAACCCATGACCACCAGTGGAAAGCCTGGCACTGGCTAGTGTGGTCTTCCTGAAATGCAGCTTTCTGATTCACCCTCATATTTGCCTTGAAAAATCTCCCCCTGCAAGACAGCGGTGCAGGATAGTCTGCTCTTGGGGGATGGGGTGAGCACAGGCTCTGTCAGAAATAACTCTTTGCTTTTAAAGTATCAGATGTTTCATAGAATTATTTTTCTTTCCAGCTTGGCAATGTCCATTTAAGGCAGCTGAAATAAAACTTGACCTGATGCTGAAGCTGAGAACTGATGTCAGAAGGAGATTTAGCTCTTCAAATTACTGCTTCGTGGCAGAATGTTTTTAAAATAAGCTGAAACGTCCAACCCAATTTTGCTGGTGGAGGACATCAGATGTATCCAGAGGGATTGGGTGCCATTCCTGTTTTCTGCTTTGACATCTCAACATCAGGACCTGGCAAGCTGGTTCCACCTGGGGTCTTTCTCTATGAACTTAGCGTTCATCTGAGGTAAGGCTGTTTGTCTTCTGGGTGTGAGCTGTCTGACTTTGCTCCTCCTTACCTCAAGGAGGATTCCTGAAAGATTCCCAAGCAGCCAGCCAAGGGTGGGTCACCCTAACCCTTCCAGTTCGTACCATCCTGCACCACCATAAAATCACCAGTTAATACCTGGCCTGAACAGTGGCCAGGACAATGGGTATGCCTTAACGTTTGACTGCATTGCCAACAGGAATGAGCATCCCTCACAGGGAGGCCCTGGCCGAATATGTTTATATGTGTGATTACACCAGCATCCTGGGTCACGCACTCACACAAGGGCATGAGTACCCAAATTCGTTTGCATCAGGATTAAACACCGTTTTCCTCTCACTTCATATTCTCATTCTTATTTGCTTGTTGCTTGCCTTGCTCATCTCTACACACACACACACACCCTGACCCAGGCATACATGGAGTGATTGTAGCACCGGTATTTACATATGAATTTACAGCTAATGCACTTGTGGACAAGCCTGTGAACAAGTACTTCCCTGCTAGGGTATCTCTGAATAAGTGCTCACATGAGTGTTCTTTTGCCAGCAAATTCTTAGATAAATCCTCATCAGTTCATATAAGTGCAAGTACTTGCTTTGGGATTTGCCTGCCAATAGGTATCTGGAGATACACTTGCCTGAAAATTCATATCCACATGTGGCTCTGCATGCGAATGCAGGTTCAAAGAATCTCACCTCGCGCTTTCCTTTTTTACCTACACTTTTTCAGCCTGGATTCTGCTGCAATAAGTACTCAGAAGAAAAGCAAGCAATGGGGGAGGCGAACGCCTTCAAAGCAAATCATGGCTCTTATTCTGATGAATAGTGGAGGAGTCTTTTTTTCTGATACTGTCCTTCCTGCTCTTGTGATATGCATATGACTCTATATGTTTCCATTTGAGGCCTGAGGAACTCTGCTAGTTCCCCCCCGCTGCCCACGAGCCAAAAAGACGATAAGGGAATATAATGAACACAAACAATGGTGGAGACTGAATTTGACTTTTTTTTCTCCAGGGACAGGCAGGACTCACAGATGTAGGAATATTATTGAATTCCTTTGGATACATTTGATCTCTCAGCCAAAAAAGTATGTGGGACATTTCCGCTTATTTTTAAAACATTCTGCCACAAAATAGTAATTCAATTAACGAAAGCTCCCACTGATGTCAGCCCTGAGCTCCAGCCTGGCCGAGCACTTCCCTCTGCTGTAAGCACAAAAGCCACCTTAAAGGGGAGCGACCAATCTACATGTGTTTGGAAAGGAAAAGCCTTCATGAAGTCATTTATGATTTAAAATGAAGGCGTGTAATGAACAAAGCGTGTGGCTCATTAACGGCACCCATGTGCAGACAGGCCTTTGCCAGTCGGGTGGTGGGATTTCAGCCTGGCTTCAGGTGAGCCCCCAGAGGTGTCAAAGGCTTGTGCCGAGGCACTGCATCGCCCTCCCCTCCGAGCAGCCTGCTTCCCTCTGCTTCCTTCCCTGCTGGCAGAGAAAACAGGAGAGTCAACATCCCTGCTCTCTGAAGTCGGCTGCATTTTCATGCATTAACTGAGAGCTTCAAATTCTTCAGGCCAGAGCTGTTAAAAAGACACGCTTTCCCTGGAATAAATCCCTCTTCCCTTCTCCCCTCTCCCCTCCCCCTCAAACCCAAACAATTACCTTGGCCATATGTTTTGTAAAAAGCACTTTTCACAAAAACAACATCTCCTGTGAAATAGAACCTGACAGCTCTCTTTTAATGCAACGTTAAATGTGAGGTTTTAATCTCATAAACCTCAGGAAATTCAGAAGTTGATCTTCCCCCAGAAGCTTTAACTCTGCCCCCTCGTGCATATGCCCTCCAACAGGAGCGCGCGCCAGACGAGCACACGAAAATACTTTCCACCAAAACTCCATGTGCGTAATTCTGATGCCTCTCAGGTTGCAAGGAAAAGTGCAATTTAAACACAAATCAAAATCAGACAATTAAGGTTACTTAAAAAGTAATATCGCAGACACATTATTCAACATCATTTGGGAATATGCAATAGGATATGGAGATAAACTGAGATCGAGATGCTGCAGTGGCAATGCGCTTGAAATACCTAGGTAGATGGATTAGAAAGTAAATCAGGCCTCCAGGACACTTGCTGAGATGCAGCCAGGCTGAGAGCACTTGAAAGGTGGTTCTGTGTCACAGCTGTTCGGAGCCATCCATGAAATGAATCTCATGGATCTCTGTCCATCCTTGATGAGTGAATCTCTACGTGGCAAAAAAAAAAAATCTTATCTAAAATCCTTTGCCTAGAGTCCTAGCTGAGGGCACAAGAGTGTGCTGGACGCTAGTGAGTCTTCTCCTGCTCTGAAAGATGTCCCTTGCTGTAGGACAGAGCTAGGGTTCACCGTCCAGGTGGTGGGAAGGGAAGCAGAGGGAGCTTGTCAGGCTGCACTGCTTGGTGTGGCTGAGGTGACTCCTGGCATAAAGAATGGATTTCTCTCCTCTACACACACACACAGGAAAACCTCATACCAGCAGAGGAAGTGTCCTCTGTCTCTGCACCCATGAACATGGTCCCTGCATCCCTCTGCTCTGCCAGCTCCAGTCTTCTCCACACACTGTGGGATGCTCAGCCAGGCTCGACCCCAGGGGATGAGTGGAAACGAAGCAATGCAGAGTCAGGTCTTCTGGGAACCAGCATGGGTGGTGGAAGAGAGGGTTGGGGCTTTATCACCGGCCTCTCTAACCCAGCAGCTGCTCCTTGCAGCCCCTTCCCCCGGGGAAGTGTGCCTTGCCGTGGGAAATGAGTGGGCTTCTCAGCCAGAGGAGAGCAGGTACAGCCTTTCAGCACTCTGCAGCACACCAGGACAGACTGCCAGCCCGCAGGAATCTGAATAGACCTTGAGGGGCTTGTGAGGGGTTTCACCAGCTCTTTACAGCTGTGTGAATTGAGGCCGGGAGGACAAGAAAAGAGACCATGAGGAAGAACTGTTTGGCCTGTCCTATTAGGGACTTCATGCCTTCCACAGGATCAGGACTCAGCTGCCCACCTCCTCTGACATGCCTGTGACCTGCAAGGGCTGTGAGAGTGGTGGATCTGGACAACTGTGTGTGCCACCCCATGATGGCACAGTGAGGACAGCTCAGGACAGGCATCTGCAGCTCTTCCTGCCCAGTGACCCCTTGGGACCTGTGGCTGCTGCTGCAAGCCACCTGTGGGACAAAACATGTTCTTCTTGCAGCACTTTTCAGTTTGTGCTGTGCGAGACGGTGAGGTCTGGAGCTGTACTGAGCGGGGGAGCTGATTCCCAGTGTCCTGCTGCCAGACCACTCCCAACCATGGGGAAGGAGCTCATGGACAGAAGGGTGGCATGGGGATGGGCTAAATGGGTTTCTGCTTTCATTGCCTGAAGGCACTACATCCACCCCAGCTCACAGCATCAGTCAGCAGTGCTCCATGGGTCACCATGAGTGTGAGGGACAGGGGGAGAGAGGAACCTGAAGGTGAATATTGAATATTTTGGCCACTGTCGGATGCTTCAGGTCACTGTGTATGACCCAGAGCAGCAGCGCCACTGTTCCTATCCCCATGCCACAAAGCAGAATGGCAGAGGGATGGCTGGGGAAACACCAGTGCTTTTCCAGTTCTGATCAGCACGGGAACTGGCGTGTTTAGTTTGGAGAAGAGGAGGCTGAAGGGAGACCTCATTGCCCTCTGCAACTATCTGAAAGGAGGGTGTAGAGAGGTGGGGGTTGGCCTTTTCTCCCAAGTGAGTAATGACAGGAGCAGAGGAAATGGTCTGAAGTTGGGGCAGGGGAGGTTTAGATTAGATATTAGGAAGAATTCCTTTCCTGAGAGGGTGATCAGGCACTGGAACAGCCTGCTCAGGGAGGTGGTGGAGTCACCATCCCTGGAGGTATTTAAGAAACGTGTAGACATTGCACTTCAGGGCATGATCTAGTGCCCAAGATTGTTGGGTTGTGGGTGGGTGTGATCTGGTGGGGTGTTGTGTGTGTTGTTGGTGTTTGTCTTTTTTTTTTTTGTTTTTTTGTGGTTGGACTTGATCTCAGAGGTCCCTTCCAATCATGATGATTCCGTGATTCTGTGATCTGTCCCTGCAGCCTCCCAAGGCCACTGCCTCTCCTGCCACCACCGGAGCTGGTGACCCCAGAGCTGTCTGAGCCCAGCCTATCCAGGAGCTGCGGTGGCTCGAGAAGCTCAGCTGTGGACCCCTGGTGCTTGGCCCTCTGCTCACCTGGCCAGTGTGAGGGGCAGGACATGCCTCACACACTGTGCTGGCTCCTTCCAGCCTCCCACATTTGCTCTCTTCGAGCCGGCAAGGCAAAGCTGTATTTCAGAGGCAGGGAGGGATGCTCATGCCAAGCAGCTTTGATCAAAGCCCTTGTTTAGTTATCCAAGGCAAGGGAAACAGCTGGACATGCTCCTGCTGGGGAAAGGCTCTTTCCTCCTTTCTCCAAGTTCAGCCAACTCCAGCATGGCTGGGAGAGATCATTTTGCAAACTGAGGCTCTTTGGGGAGAGAGATCCTTCTCTTCAGGATACTGAATGTTTATATCAGGCCCTGAAATTTCTTCACAGTCCCCACTGCTGCTGGGTTGGGCAATCACTCTGTGACACTCGTAAACACTTAGATCTTTTCTCTGAGAGCAGAAGTTAGAGGTGTAGGGTGCATGAGGAAACTTAGCCTGCAAGTGTCAGCCCCTGGCATGAACAGCCCAGTCTCTGGACCTCCAGGGGACTGCCAAGGGTTGCCCGACCACACCATGGAGCCCTCCCCACCAAAGTGCTGATCTCCGAGGGAAGGCCAGAAGGAATCGTGTCTCCATCTTGGAATGTCCAGAAAACTTCGTGGTAGGCTGAACCAAATCAGGAAAGGTTTTATGGAGTCTTCAAGTGGGGACAGGAAGGTAAAGGGACAAAAAAGGGATCGCAAAAGTATTGCTTTGAAGAGTTGAGGTATTTCTGCGGCCGAGCAGAGGCTGAGAGTCCTTGGCTTAAGAAACAGGATGAAGCAACCACGCTGCCTGCTTTTCTGAAACTCAATCTCCCCCAGCTTCATGTGTCCCCTCACTGAAGGCTCCTCTTCTCTCTTTTTTTTTTTTTTTTCTTCCTAAGAAAAAGAAGAGAGGAAGGACAGAGCTGGTGCTGTTTTCCCAAAGTGTTTCCCCCAGGGCCCTTGTTGCAGCATCAAATTTCCTTTGAAATGGCTATGTGGGAAACACAGTTTCTTGGGTCACTTCCCAAATGAAAAAGAAAAAAAAGACAATAAAAAAATGAAATAGGAAAATAAAATTTAACATATGAAGAGCAGAAGCCAAATCACAGCAGCTCTCTGTCCCATTTAATCCTTGGTCCTAGGGAGGAGACTGAAAGTGCTGTTGGGAACAGTACTTTTGCATTAACATGTTCCCTCTTCTAAATGTCTTCCTGGCTCCCTCCCTGGATTAGCCTTTTTGCCCTTTTTCCATTTAAATTCCACTAAGATTTGGGGCATCATCTCCTCGCAAGTGGAGCGTAGGAACAGACGGCTGACTGGATGCAATTCCTGGACTCTGTTCCAGACCACCAAAGCAACCAAGGGAAGAGGACAGGCTTCTCTTTAAACACTTGTTTGTGATTTGAAGAAAGACAAAACTGATTTTTATGGGTAAAAGGACTGGTATTTCTGTCTTACCATCTGCCTCTGCTCCCAACTGGCCCTTGGTTGTCACCTTTGCTTTGAAGCCCTCCAAGAAAAGGGGTGTTTATCTGCTCAGCCCCATATCCCACCCAGCTGTATGCACCCCAGCTCCTCGGCAGCTGCACTTGAAGGTGCGGTGAACTCTTGAAACCCCCAAGCCTGAGATCGCCACGAAGACGTCAGCCGCCTGTAAACGTTTCCCGAACTTCTCCTAGTGCCTGCTGACATGTGAGAAGCTTTCTGCCACCTGGTCTTCTTGGCAAGCAACAGACCGTGTCTATCCCGCTTTGATCTCCTGTGCACGGTTTTTGACCGGGAGTAGGCTGAAGTGCCTCAGATAGTCGGCTTCTGCCAAGGCTGATAGAATAAAGCAAAGGATTAAGTTGGCTGGGGTCAACGCTCCAGACCTTGCACACATCCCTGCTTGAACTCTGCCGGCAAGCCTGCAAAGTGTGCAAAATCAAGGGCAAATACAGCTTTTTTTCCCAGCCCAGATCACCCTTATTTTCCCCACACAGATTGTGTATTTATACCAGTGCTGGCTGATACGAAGGGAAGGCACCAAAAACGACACCAGATGGTCCATCCAGGACAGTTTTTCCTTGGGCTTTGTTTATATCACGCTCGAAAAATCCATTTTCTTACTGGTTGCCCAGCCAAGGAAATGTGCAAAACACCCAGCCTTAGTGAGACTTGAAAGTTGATAGCTCTGCTAAGCCGGCTTTTCCACGCACACAGAAAGTCAGCTCCGCTTGCTGTGCCTCATGGTCTCTTTGAGCGACTTGGTCACATCTGGGAACCTCATGGCTACCCTGCAGCTTGATTTTCTGGTCCAGCGGAGCCGGGGCCCCTCCTGACCTTGTTGAATCTGGTGGTGGTTGTGTCGGAGTGAGTTCCCCGAGTCCTGATCCCAAATCACCTTGTGATTGTGCGATTTTGATTCAATCAAGGGGATGCACCCACTCACTATTTGGCAACTCTGACTTGCAGTGCCTCACCACCGCCTTTCCCAGAAATCCCATCAGTACAAACACAGTTTGTCCAAAGTGGTCATTTTTTGTACACGCTGTTAACATCCTGAAAATAATTTGGTCACACTGACCACACCTGTGTCCAGCAAGCCCAAGTCAACCTCTCCCCTAGACTTCTGAAAAATATATGGGTGAAAGATGTCTGGTACTTAAATTCAACGTCAGCCTTTTGATACCTAAGCAGTCTGAATTTTGAAGCCAGCACCTCAGTGGAAATAATTTATTGCTTCTCCAGACTAGATTTCAAGGCCCCCAGGAATACCTAAAAAAAAAAAAGCCTAACAAAGAATTTCATTCACTCAAACATCTCCCTGCGGTACCTCCGTCGTGTTTGTTAAAAAAGGACGGCTCTTTATGTCTTGTTGTTGACTGCATCAAATCGTGAAAAATAAATAATGATCAAAACCAAATGTCATCTGTCTTTAATTAATGAACTGTTGAAAAGGACACAGAGTGCCAGGATGTTTATGGAGTTGGGCTTAAATAGAGCTTGCAGCTTGGTGCGTATTTATGAAGGTGTTGACTAGAAGGCTTTACTCTATGTAGAACACATTTACTTTGAATATTTAGCTACGCCACTCAGCCTATTCCCATTGGTTCCTTCCACCAGTAACGTCTGCATGGATGGATCAGGCTCAGTCCTGGCTGGCTGTTTGGACAGTGCTGGTCCTCTCTAGCTGGTGCTTGAGAAAACAGACTGTATATAAAACATGAAAAGTTCACTAAAGTGCAACTCCTTGCATACGTCATCTCCTCAGAGGGAATAACCATAAAACTGAAGCAATTTTGCCATTGCTGGATGGGATCCAAAGAAAGTCTGGGAGCTTCATAGCACCTTTGGGTTCACCAATTTTTACAGATATTTTACTGAGAACTTTTGCAAGAGTGATGTTTCTGATCATCCTTGTGGGGAAAAGCAGTGAATTCATACAGACACAAGAAACCCAGCTGGCTGGACAGCTAAAAATACATTTGGCTTGGCATCTTTCCTTGTGCACCAAGACTTTGCATAAACCTTCATTCTTCAGAGGAATGCATGCAGCTATGAAATCAGAGCTGCTCTTTTGTGTCACTGTGGGCCCCAAAATGAAATCCATCCCTGTATGTGGTATTCTTGGAAACTCACAGGAATAAAATTATGAGATCAGCAAAAAGAAAGTTGCTGGCTATCAAAGTACCTTCTATCTATGGCATCATCATCTGGGAGGTACACAAGTTTCAGACCATTTGTTCGCAGACCATAAGAAACTTGCGTGTCCACACTCCATGAAGGCCATGAACCAATGCTAAATCCTTTAATTCTTGTTATTCTCCAGTTGCAACTTCCTCCTGACATCTTGTCTGGGCTCTAAAAATGGCAAGCCCGATCGATAAGCCATCCTATAACAGTGAGTATCCTGACCCTGAAGGCAATATCAAAGAATGTGCCATTATTTTACCACTGTCATTTTGTCAATGTCAGCTTGAATAATGACTGCTATCTTGCATCAAATGCAGTCTACCCTGAAGTTCGTTCACCATTAAGATCGTGTCTGCCGAGGAGAGTGCAAGCTCAGCTATGAAATCCTAGTCCAAGAAGGACATTTGTTTTGTTGTTGATGCGGTACCACACCGAGCTATACATCAGCTCCTGCGACACGTTGTTGGATGAAGAGCTGCCATGCCAAACTTTTAGGTATCCTTCAGCCCGCTCCCAAGCCCATTTTAACCATGGTCAGACATTTCCATTGGGTTTGATTAAGAATATAAGGATGAGTGCATTCAGTCAGAAAAAAGGTCCATTATTACACTGTCCTTTCTCTGGCAGTGGCCAGCAGCAGATGCCTACACAGAAAGTATAAGAACATGGCAAGGATATAGTGATATTTCCCCTGAGTTCTCTGCCAGGCTCCAGCAATTTCCATCACACAAGACATCCTGAGGCAGGTGAGGACGTTGTGCTTAATATCCAGCAGTAGCATACTCCTCCATGAATTTCTCCTGTCACCTTTTAAGCTCAGGTAGAATCCTACCGTCCACAGCGTCCTGAGGCAAAGAGTTCAGCAGCTTAATTATATGTTGTGAGAGGAATTGCTCCCTTCTGTTTGTTTTGAACAAGTGAAGCTCTTTGAATCTTCAGTGTGATTGACACGAGTAGGGTGCTATGGCTGGAACAAAACGGTTGTTGGAACAAAAACGTTCCACCTGTGTGAAAAGCGTGATTGCTCTGGAAGGAGTGCATTTGTGCTCCTGTCATTTATTCTCAAGTGTCACAGGTCAATGTTCTGCATTATTACTAGTGGTGAAACTCAATTTGACGCATTATTGTGAGAACTCTCTAAAATGTCGAAGGGGGATAGGCATATCGTACCTGTCTATCACAGCAAGACGGAAAGCCAATTTGAATAAATTAACCATGACTTGAACCATCCATTTCAGACTCATTGATGGCTGCCAAGCTGACTGGGTTTTATTCCTTCCATGCACCAAACTTTGCCTGTAATGATTCTAAGAATGTGTCAGCCACAGCCGGTTTTACACCAGTTGTTTTACCTACAATTTCTTCTCACTTTGCCAAAGATTTCTCATATTCCTTCAGCTTGAAGCTTATAAAGCATCTTCTGGCGTCCTTACAGACCTTAGGGAACATATGGAGATTGCAAACAAACTAAACCGACTGTCATTATTGAATAGTCCTCAGACTTACAACTGAGGTAAAGTCATACAAGCAGTACAAAGTTTGAATTCATAGCAAATCTCATTGGAGCCAGGATTATCAACACCTAGGGTCATTTTGAATCATTCAACAAATCGAGTCAAGCAACCTTCAAGCAGGACTTAGACTAGCAGAATCCATCTTGTCTTCCAGATGTTGCTAATGTAAAAGAGCTTTTCCCTCCAGCTACCTAGGCTGTCTCCTCTCCTTGCAATGATATTCAAACTTGTGGAGTTCCTGGTCACACAGATATGGGTTCCAAATGAATCTTATGAAATGGATGTGTTCAGTCAACAGCAAATGTTACGTATCAGCAGAAATGTCCTGAGAACCGCCATAAAATACCTATAACCCTTATAGGAGTGCTTTAGACTCAAGACATACTGTAAGCCTGGAGGTCATTTTGAGGAAGGTGGGATAAGCAAGAAAACAAGAGGATTTGTGTGTTTGATTCCCCTCTGCTCCTTACCAGTCATGTTTAGCTACCCCCATCTCTACAAAGCCCTTGGAGGGCACAGCAAAATGCCTGCTCAGGTGCATCGACCGTCCAAGTGGTTCTGTTCCTTGGACTCTTGTTTATGGCTCACAATGAAAAGAATTTCCACTCTGAAAGATGTGTGTTGTGACTTCAGAAAACAGTTTCCCAAGGCCAGTGGAAAGTATGAGGTTAACCAAGCAGGGGAAAAATGTGTATACATACATACATATACACACATATGTATAGTATGTATGTATGTATATCCATCAGGAGAGCTTTAACGGGGGCTTATGATGGCCTAAAAGCTATGATTTCATAAGAAAAAGAACAGGACAATTTTGGCCAAACATACATTTTAGTTCAACATTGACATGAAGGTAGCAATTAGCCCTAGAATAGCAAAGTAAAACAAGGACATGAAGCAGAAATGCAAATCAGTATAAATTTTAAAATAGGAAGTACAGAAAATATAGAAGATAAAGATGGCAAGGAAAGATCCAAATTATTGAGCAGGAAGGAGTTTTCTGGGCTAATTAGGAAAAAGAGAAATGCCAGCAATGTCATGGGCCAATCGTGTGGAGACAGAAAAAATGTGAATAATGATTTAGAGACAGCAGAAACGTTCAATAAATGTGTTTGCTCTGAGTTTGGAAAGAAAAAAGAGGATGTGTTTATATCACACAAGGATGTCGAAATACTTTCCACTCTACTAGCAACCAAGAAGGAAGTTAAGCAATTTCTTCTAGGGATAAACACATTTTATACGAACAGGATCTGCAAACTTGCAGCCAAGAGTCTTCCTAGAACTGGCTGAGGAAATTTCTGACCTCTTGACATCAGTCTTGGATAACTCCTGGAGCACTAGGGAAATTCCAGAAGAGTTGGAGAGCTCTCATTATATGCCAGTATTAGAAAAGAGAAAGTGGTCTGACCCAAGTAGCTCTAGAGTGGCAAGTCTGACATAATCTCATCACAATAATGGAAAAACTAATACAGAAGTCAATCAATACCAAATTAGTGCATGGGAACACAATTAGGTCCAGTTAACACAGACTAATAGGAAATAGGACTTGTCAAACACTTTTTGACAAGGCAAAAAGTTGGGATGATAAATGTGACTACCCAGTTATAACATATTTAGACTTTTATAAAGCTTTGACTTTGCTGCTCATGACAGTTTGATTAAAAAATTAGTGTGATGCAATGTCCATGAAGCACTCCTTAAATGGATTAGGAACTGCTAAGTGATCTGCTAAACAATAGTTGTTTATGAGGCATCAAGGGCAGACGGGGGTGTTTCTGAGGAGGCAAGGTCTGTAGGAGTCCGTGGGAAGTCTGGCATGACTGTGTCTTGTCATCCATAATCTGGGAGGAAAAACAAAATTGCTGCTAACGAAGTTACTGGTGAACACAAAGATTAGCAAGATGGTCAGGGCTTACAAGGACAAGATGGCTATTCACAGCTGGAGAGTGTCCACCTATGGAAAGATGTGAAGCTGGATATCTTGGGCCACGGTGTAGGAGAATTACAGCATAATGTCCTGTCTATAGTAAAGCAGAGAACTAGGGGGGAAATTGAGGGTTTTTTAAGGGCAAGGAATTCATCACCAACTCCATCATTTGATGGCAGATTTATTGTGTGGTATTTGCATACACAAACAAGATGCAACTTATAATGCGTAGGAGCAAGAAAGGGAGAAGGAAGGTGTTTTGACTTTGGGAATGGTCAGTGGAAGTGCTCCTGGAATGCTGCACACAGAAATTACCCCAGGGTGGAAGAGAACAAATGCCCCTTTCTTGGGAGCTTTGGGCCAAGCACAGAAGCTGAGCACTGAGTGCCTCCTTTGGCACATGGCTAGCTGAAGTTCTCTCCAAAGGTGGGTGAAGCAGGAGTGCAAGTTTTCCAAATTGCTGGCTCCAGTTTAAGGGCACGAATCCTGTTTACTTTCCTCATTATCTACTGATGCAGGTGGTCTGAGTCTTGCCCTCAACCTCCTTGGATTAGTGGAAACAAGATCAGGAGGCATGCTGCAACAGCACATACACATCTTAACCGGGATAATTCGGCTGTTAGTAAAGATTTTCAGGAGCTGTTCAACACAGTGAGAAAAGCGTGACAGGGACCAGCGTCCAGAATCTGAAGTCAAACTCAAGTTTGGAAATAGATCCCAATTTTTAATTCCAAATATAATTAGAAAAAATACAGAAGGGAAATGTATAAGATTCTGTCTTCCGATGTTCTCAGGTCATGAGATACCATCTCAGAAACAGTATTTCAAGCAAGCACAGATTACTGACATAAAGTCAGAATTAACATACAAAATTTAATTACTCTTGATAGAGAACTCCTTAAACACTGTGCATTTCTGAGTCTGTTTGTCCAGGAGAAGATTCCTGGACTCTTACGATGGGGACCCACTCAGCTCCACAGTTCTTCTGCGGAGTCAATTTTTCAGCTGACTGCATGTTTCAGCAACTATGAATGAGGTTCCCATCCATGAAGGTGAACAGGGGGAAAGGCAAAATAGAAGAAAGAGAGGAGGCAGGCCCAGTGGGAGGAGAGACAAAATGGTTCAAAGAACAGATTATAAGTTTTTTAAAAAAGATCAGATATGATAAAGAGCAGGACAGCAGTCAGTGTCCTTTAAATTGTCCATGTTCGTTAGGGCCAGTCGTAGGGACTGTACCTTCCTTTTCCAAAATGGATGAGAAGCAAGTAAACGCAAGCTGCTCAGGGCTTGGGAAGTGCTTACAGTCTCTCTGCTTCCCTTGAGTATTTGTTTTGAGCTCTACTTGGTAGCAATGCTTGCAGCTGTTATTTGTAGCTTATGATGTGAAAAAGGCTGTTGGTGGGACTAGAGAGTTATTTGTCTGCATCCCACCCACAAAGATCCACACCCAGGGTCCACAAAATACAGTTTTTGTTGATAATAGCGAGCCAGAATGTATGAAAGAGCTTGAACTGCCCTTGCAGCTCTTCGCATGAAGATTCACAGTCAGGGATGAAAAATACCTTGGGTGGATGTCAGTCACCTCAGTTCAGGTGTCTGCACGCAGCAATAGCTCAGCAATTTGAGCTCTCTGGGAACTTCAGCTCCATTCAGTTGCCTACCCATGGACATTTAGTGCCATCTAAGGTACTTCAGGACATCCAGGACATCCACACAGGGCTTAGAAATGCAGTGCACGACCTGCAGGATACCCTTCTTTCTGGGCCAGCAGGAAGCACGAAAGGATCCCACATGTCCCGAGTGGGTCTAGAGTCCTGAGGGTGTGTAAACTGAACCACAGCCAATACTGTCAATGTAACGGGGGGTACAGTGGGAGCTTACACCCCACAATGGTTGTGTGTGCACCCAGCTCACACGCAGACACTCACACAGCAGATGTTTATGTTTAGGCAAACGAGTAGAGAGCAATTCAGCTGGCCAAATCTCAGTGCCTAAGTTAGGGTAGGAGAAATAGCTCTTTGGACTCCCACAGGAGCCTGGATACCCAGTTCTTCTGTACATAAGAGGCTTAAGTGCCTCAAGTTGGAGTTTTACTTACCCCTCATGTTGCCCATGGTTTATAGACTGGCTGGATAGCACGCTTCATGGACTGCCCATCATTCAATCCACCTCCCTTGTTGCTGCCTTATTTACCCACACATGCAACTGACCCCACCAGTGATCTTAAAAGCCTCCTGAAGCCAAGCATTATCTTGCCCACATGAAGATTCCCCTGGGAAAACCACTTTCCTGCCTGCACCCCTGCAAGCCCTCCACCATCCTCGTGGTACAAGCTCACCACCCCTCTCGTGGTACAAGCTCACCACCCACCTCGTGGTACAAGCCCACCACCACCGTCGTGGACTCATGAATTAGGAACCTGGGTGCGTGTGATGCCACACTCTCACTGGGTCACCATGCCTCCCTGCTTGCTCAGGCAGCTCACTCCTGGCTCCTCCACTCCAGCCGAAGTGTCCTTTCGTTACTGGGAGGACAGTGGTCTGTAAAGGGAGCTGGGTGGCTGGAGCCAGTGCAGCAGTTTGTCACACACAACAGGAAAGAGAGAGAACAAACAGCCATTAGAGCCCACCCGTGCCACTTTCCTCTGTAATCCTGGGAAGGGAGGCACTGAAAAACCATTCCTACTCTGGAAAAAAAAAACAACAACCAGGTAGAGGAGTGCCCAAAAGGATGAGCAGCAACAAATAGATATTCACCTCTTCCCGGCACAGGCTTTAAGTGTTTTATTTACCTCTGGTGCAGAGGCACAAGAGCCAGAGAGGTACTGCACCTCTTCAGGCTGGGACTGAGCATTTTAATGCATATGAACAGCACACTGACTTCATTAAAGCATTCGATTAACGCCAGAAAGGACCCACTCCAGCAGCTGCATTTATCACTAGGGCGACGGCGTATTTAGAGAGAGTGATTTGGTAGGCCCTTAGCATAATCAGAATAGATGAACCTACCCTGGAGAAAAAAAAAAAAAAAGAAAAAAAAAAGACGTAGCTTTTAATAGACCCATAAGTGCACTATGAATATTTATTGTGCCCGTCCTTTCGGTGGGGACACGATGAGGTAGTGAGCAGAAGTGGGACAAGGCGGTGGGCAGGCTCATTCAGCATGCATGCCCTTGTCCATAGGGCAATTGCTGTTGATGTCAGTGTGTGGGGGCTGGCACGCCAGGCTCCCCATCAGCTCTGCAGACCTTCCCCAAAACGGTGACGCATCCTGCCTTCTCCTGGGAAACCCACTGTCCTAGCTGCCCGCAGAGAGGCAGTCAGGTCCAGCTTGTGATTCAGACCCCAGGGGACTGTGGATTCAGAGGTACCTCCCTGACGTCATGCTGAGATCAAGCATGACCCTGGTGTGATCTCCTCAGTTAGGACCCTGCAGGTAGATGCCATGACTCCAGGCACAAGCATCCCTACAGAGCTCAGCACCCTGGGTCCAGCTCTCATCACACTGAGGTCAGACCAAAGACCGTATGTCCCATCTTCAAAGGTAACCAACAGCAGATACCTGGATAAGAATAGAAGAATAAAACAATCCTCATGTCCCTGACCTCAGCAATTTGTGAACCAGGAACATCCTGAGCTGCCAATGATATACCAGAGGTTAATGATTCTCTGCAGAAGCACTCTTCCACAGATTTCCTCCTTCCTTCTGTTTCATCCCCATTCTTCATCTCTCCCCAGGCTCTCCACCACTCTCCAAAGCAATGAGGAGTTTTCTTTTTTTTACATTTATTTTTTATGCCTTTGAGTTTTGGAACCTTCAAATTAATGGTCCTAAAAATAAGTGATTACTAAAAGGAGGCTGAGAGAAGGAGGAAAGAAGGGAAAGAAAGAGAAAGAGTTAGAGGCAAGAGGTTGCCCTTTGGGAACTGGAGAACTCAATGCAGATGATCTGAGGACCAGTTTAACAACCGAGACATTAGTGTGTGCATCTGTGTGTGAAGTTGTGAGTTTACTGGAAAATAGGACAGTGGTGGTTTAGCTAGAAATCCCTAATACAGGAGGAATAACTAGGACCATATTTCCAAAAAGGGTATTTTTAACAACCTCCTTAGGGAAGGGGGGGGATGGAAGAGTACTTCACTTGGAAAACAACAACAACAAAAAACCCTGCATTGTAATTTTCATTAATCTCTGGAGGCCATTATGACAAATTAGGAGATGAAATCCGATCACTAAAGTGTAAAGCAGAAGGATTTTAGCCCATTCTAAGGGCCAATCTCAGTGCAGCTTGAAAGTTGAAGCTTTCTGTCAAAGGTTTCTGCATGTACATGTCACTGCAACAAACACAACTTTGTATAGGTCTCTCCACCTGAATATAGAGGCAACCGTGTAGATGCAAGCAAAGATCAATTGTTTTCTATTTAGTTGCACTGCTAAAGATGTCAGTTTCTGTAATTCTCCCCCTCCAATTCTCTAATAAACATGACCTTTAATAAGCAGGACTTACAGTTTGACAGCAAGGACTATTGAAAAACGCAAGGAAATCCTCGCTGGATTAAATTTTTAGTCCATTTCATTTCCATCCACCGCTTACAGCCAAGTTGTACGTGGATCTCAAACTAAAGATGGCAATTTGGGAGGCAATTTTCTTGAATTGCAGGTACAGCAGGATGCAGAGCAAAGTAATGGCAGGATCAGGCAGTTAGACATGGCATAAACATTTAAGCTACAGGTTAGGTTTAATGGATTTTCATTCATTCACTTTATTTCCCTCTTTCATTTTTTTTTAAATATCCATGAATGAGGGGGAAAAAAAAGAAAAAGGAAAAAAAAAAAAAAGCAAACAACAGGGCAACACCCTATTGATAAAGGGCAAAGTTACTGTCTTTGCAGTTCCCAGTTGAAATGCTTTCTTCACACTGAAAGAAACATCTCATTGAAGCACCTGCTCATGGTGAGCAGGAGCTCCCAGAGATGTTTTAGCAAGATCACCCCATTACAGAGAAGGTTTGCCCCATGGGTACCTGGTAAAGCAACGCACCAGGGGCTGTGCCATTACTGTGGCTTTTCTGGTCTGGCTGGAGTTTGTGGGGCTTTGTACTTGGAAAGAAACCAGTACAGACAACACTTCCTTGTATTTAATTTTTGGATTTTGTGGCTTCTGGGTTCTCCTGCTGAGCATGTGGTATGAAAACAAGTCTTGCAAGAAACGGTGAATCCACTTCCATTGAAAAGCACATGTCATTGTGGCATCTCAGATCCCTTCCCTGGAGAAGGCAGTCAAAACATACCCACTGGATAATGGGGATTCACCCTCAGCTGACTGACTGCCAGCCTGGCATTCAGTCCTAGAGCATCCTGAGGCTACAGGTGGCTTTGGGCTTTGTCATGCAGGTCCCTGGAGATGGAAAAGGGCAATGTCCCTCTGTCTGCTGGATCCCAGACAGGATGCCAAGTGCACTGAGCTTGCCCCGACCATGGCAGTGAACAGAGAAATGAAATTCAGCAGCACTCAGAGCAGGTCCACGTGCTGGGGAACCAGCAGTGCACCTCATGAATAGTTCCCATCTGTTGACTTCTCATCTTGTGTGTTGGGAGGAGGAAAGCACGCAGATGCCACAGACTTGGGATTTCTCATAGGACATTTCTTTGCTCACCTCTACCAGTCATTTCTGCTAACCTCTACTGCTGTGAACGTGACCTGAATTTGAAACAGATGCAATGGTCCAGAAACCCGGACTTCCAAATACAAGCAAAATTGTGTCCAAAGTGTGTGCCGTATTTCAGGAGACAGATGGACCTTTTGGCAGCTGTCCAGAGGAAAGCAGTGAAAACAATGTAAGAAAAGATCAAAGACACTGGGGCTTTTTACTCTTGAAAAGAGAAGCCCAAGACATGATCATAACTTTTAAGCATTTAAAAAGCTGTTTCAAATCAGAAAGGCATTCTCCATGGACGCTGGAGATGGGACAAGAAGTCCTGGTCTAGAAGGGAGGTTCAAATTAGATGTTAGGAAACCGCTAACCTTAGGAATAATGAAGTGCTGGGAATTTGTGTGGGGAAGAGGTGACGTCTTCATTTCTCGAGGCATCTACAAAACAATTAAACATGTACCTGTCCAGGATGGAGACAATCCTGCCACATGGCAGGGAATGAACCCTTGGTCTGTTCTGGCTCTATCTCCTTTTGGTGTATGACTTTTGCTACAGACTGAAGAAAGCGTGTCTTCCTCAAATAAACTCCTTTGGCCAGGGAGTGGTGCCATTATTGCCAATCCTCCCCCTCAGGTGATTTTGCCTCAGCAACTGTTTTTGTGCACAGGACCAGTGCTTTCCATCGGGAAGCAGCCAGCCTGTGAGCAGAGATGGCACCATGGCTTAGCTCGTTGGCAACAACTGCTGGAAGCTTCAGGATCCTGATCTCTTGCAGCCGCCTGGTTCCAGTCTTGTATAAAGCACCAATAACCTGTGGTGGGACTCAACAGCAACAACAACTGTGAGCAGAATCATATCTATGTTTCCTTATGGAGGATGATTAATTAACCCAAGCCTGGGAGACTTCAGACACATGCTTGGAGACAAGGCCAAGGGTGGGTTCTCGGGGTGCTCCCCACTTGGGTGCTGGAGCCTCCAGCTGAGCCCCAGCCTCTCCATGCTGCATCCTGCACAGCAGGCAGTTGCTGTCACTGCAGTTGGCAAAAAACCAAAAAAAGCCACACAGGGCTCCTTCAGTGACTGACAGACCAGCAAACTGCTAGGCACTGGGTGCTTACACCATTTATTCAGTGTTCCCCACCCAGGCACAGCGGGGCCCCAGTTAGAAATGAGAGGGAGATGGGAGGAGGCATAGACAGCCCACAGGGAAACACGGGCAGTACAGGGGAAAGGGAGGTCGATTTGCTTGAGTGCACAGAGTATCACACACACAAACACCGATTCACCAGGGCAGCAGGCACAGCCTGGCAGGATGCTTGTACAACCCAGGAATACACACAACACAGGCACACTCACTCCAACTACACTTGCACACACAGGTACGATGCCTGTGCACTGACTATGAGCACACGCAGGGTGTTCTCCTCAGCACAGCTGGTGTATTTGCAGGCAGAATGCAGCTGCACACACACAAACACTCTCATAACCTGTGTAAAGCACATTCAATACATTGCAGACATACAATAAATACACCATCTTACACAGATCTAAGTACATACAAGCAAACGCCCAAGCACGGTAAGTGTGTGTGTCCGATGGATGCACAAAATATCTCTGCTTTCCCTGGTTCAGGAAGCACACTTAAGGGTGTAGTACTCATTTGCAGACACCATCACCGTGTACAAAGACACTTTCCACCTGCCCTGCACTTGGTGGTCATCTCTGCCAGACCCACACACACTGTCGACACGGGCAAACCTCCCCAGTGCCAGTCACAGGGAGCCCCAGTAATGCCTCCCCATTGTCCCAGTGGCATCCTGTGTAAGCCCAGCAAAATCTACATGGATTTGGAGCCCGCGGTTGGTAGTCTGATGGGGTAATGTCTTTCCTGGAGCTTTAATAGGTTTTAAAAAATCCTAACACATCGTTCAGACAAAAGTTGCAGCTGAAGAGTCAGGAAATTCCCAGGTGAGGGCTGCATGGGACAGCTTGAACTCTGCCCGTGTGCGAGTCCAATGCGAGAGGGCGAAGGGGATGGAGGTGGCCAAAGCTCTAACATATTGCTGAGCAATTCGATTCCCTCCCGGGGCTCCCTAGCTCAGCTGGAAAGTTTTCTGCATTGACATGAGCACCATTTATTTTGGCTGCACGGCGCTGTCTCCAACAGCCCTGCGGATCCAGCTGTGTCAGGAGAGGGACTGCACACACAGTCTCATGCCCCCTCTGGGTACTGGTGTCACGGCCTCTCCTGGCTGTGCTGGGAGGGGACAGCCCAATGGATGGGGTCAGGTTGCCCTAGGAGTGCACTGCGGAGGGGACAATTGCCACCAAAATCGGGTTTTATCCTTGTTGATGTGAGTCCTGCTTCATCAGCTACACAACATCCAGCCTGCGTGAGGCAGAGCCGAATAGCAATTTGCCACCGCAGTTCCCCTTGGCTTCCAATCAGACCATTTACCTGGGGCCCAAACCCTGCATTTAAGTGCCTCACTTCAGAAACCCCTGCCCGCGACGCTCTGCTGAAGCATTTCCATCACGGAGATCTCCACAACCTGCAGTCTCAGCAGTGAGGCCGAGGGCTGAATGAGTCACAAAGGCTCAATTTCCCTGCCGCACTCCCAGGGAATAACATTTGCTTATCGACCCCTACCTGGGGCTTTTCAAGGATTAGTGACTAATGCAGCCTGGCTGGGGATGGGATGCAGAGCTGGCGTAAGCTGACCTGCTGCCTTGCTCTCAGGGAAGTTTGCTTTGCACTTTACCCACAGTATCTTTATTTATTTATTTTATTTTATTCAGCTTTGTTCTTTGCAGCACTGTACAAGCACCAGGCATCGGTACTTTTCTATCAAGAGGGAGCACCCGGGTCCGGGAGGGACAGACAGTGTGGGAGAGAGGGTTTGCCTTTGCTGCTGTGTCTTCTGCAGAGCAAGAGACTGTGATTCCCCAGGGCTGGCTGTCAATCCGGCTTCTTTCACTGGTACGAAAGTCAATCACAAACATGTAAGAGAAATAAACCTGCCAAGACAGGAGAAAACCAACAAAAACCAACCAGTGTTTGCTGAAAGGGAGCAGAAAGCTGAGCAGCACAACATTAATTCCCACTTTCTAACATGATGTCACAAGATACAGGAAGCTTTATGAAAAATAACCAAAGAATGATTATTCTTTGAAAGGCTGGTATTTGGCAGACACATCTCATTTTGACAGACAAAATGCCCCCTGCGCTGGGACACAGGTTGTATCTGACATGCAGACCCAGAGGATGGTCAGCTGTGCCACCAGTTACTGTCCTGGGGAGCGAATCTGTGCAACTTTGCTGGAAAGGGAGTTTACAGAAACAAGAGCAAAGTTCACCCACTCTGTCAGGGTTTGGATGAACATGCCCGCTCACGCTAACCCTCCAAGGGCTCAGACACGCTGCAAGAGCCCTCCTCCCAGAGCAAGGTTGCCCAACGTGCGGTGGCCGAGGACACTGCAATTACAATCCACCTCTCAATTGCTCTCACCCAGGGGTGTGCAGCCAGCTTCAGTGACCCAGCAGCTGTGTGTCCCCTGAGCAGGGACACCCAGCACAACGCCAGCATTACGTATTTACCCCTAAGGCATGCACTCAGTAGTCTCACTCATGAGTGAAGAAGTCCCACCTCACTTTTCTAGGCTAGAAGGTTTCTTGGCATGGCGGTAAGCCATGCATAGTACCTGCCCAAAGCACAGTCAACTCCTGAGATGCCCTACTGCCCCCGTTGTATGGTAGTTTTTCTGCAACACCTCTGTGCCAAGACTTCTTTCTCATGGTGCGGGTGCTACAGCGCATCCTTCCTTCGGAGAGGCACCAGAGACCTCGAATGACCTCGCAGAGCCTGGGCTTCCAGTCGAGGCCTTAAAAGCAAGTGCTAAGCACAGGCTGCAAACTTCTGCTGCTGTGGAGGCGTTGATGTGGTTGTGGTGAGGTGACCTCCTGCCAGCGCCATCCTTTGGGAAATTCCTTCTACACGTATGTAATCCGAGGAGCAGCGCTGCACTCTGCATGTGGAGCTTGCTTCGTAACAAAATCATCCTTATTCCAGCCTGAGCTGAAACCCTTGCTTGGGGTCAGCACTGCCTAAGGCTGGCCTGTCTGTGAGCTCTTATTTTTGCAGACATTCAGACCCTGGGCAGATCAGAGCCCCGCTGGTAAATAGAGCCTCTGTTCCCTGCCCCTTCTGCTTGCTTTGGTACCTTCGCGGGAAGACCATTAAGCTATTGGAGATGAGCCAGCAATTCAGAGCCAAATCAAAGCCAACAGCCCCAGACAGCAGCCTCACCGTCTTCCAGCGTAACAGGCTGCCTGCAGGCAAGTTCAAACAAATGCTGCTACGGTGCCAATCTTTCAATACAGGTACAAAACAGACATCATGGTTCAATGCAGCCGTATCGCACTCTGACATACAAATAACTGGTTTGCGACATGAAGGAACAAGCCTAAATAAATCTTCTGGGGAGAAAAATCGAGCTTATTTGGAGAAGGGAGCTCCTTCCAAGTTTCCACACAACTTTGCGGGAAGGTGGGCTGGGCTCCCTGGGAAGGGAGAAGCCATCAGGAGATGGATCTGCGTGGTTATGAACAGCAGCAGAAGTGTGATGCACGTGTCTACTCCTATTAAATAGTACAAGAGATAAGAAGTGATAAGGCCATTTAAATGTGTTCAGGTTGATCAAAGTCAAGTACTTCCATGCAAGATGACAGAGGAACACAAGGCGTTAGACCCAGAGGCCAAATATACTTGGCCAGATTTTGCCAGTGAGGGTGAGAGGGAGCAGTCCTGATGAAGGTGACCAGAACTTCTGCCCTCTCCTCCTCAGCTGGAGCACTTTTGCAGCCACTGCTAGAGCTTATGTTGCTTGGGATTGACCTGGAGGAGCTTGTTGGAGAAAGTTGAGGGGTTTTCCTCTGTGAGCTGCAATCCCACACATGACAGTCTCCTGCTTGAGCACTGTCTGCATTTCTCTGCTAGCGAAGGTGTCCCAGGGCAGACCACCTCACGGTGATGGGCTAGGAAGAAGCATAACCTCAGTGTCATCTCACGGCTAAGAGGTAGGGGACTTCACCCTCCTGGCAGGTGCCTGCTGGGAGGCTATTTCTCTCTCCACTGTTTCCCTCCACGCTTTGTCTGTCTCATCTATATAGCATGAGAGTTTTGCAAAGTAAGAACTATGAAGCATTGTGTGTATAAACAGCAGCCACACCACAGGTCTGTATTTTAGCTGGGTGCTTTTGAGCCAACAAGGTGGTATTTTTAAAAAATATTATATATATGTATCTAATTCACAAAAAAAAACCCCATAATAGCAATCTAAGCTTACAGGTGCATATCTGAGCACTCCCAGCTGGACCGATCAGTCCACATGCCAAGCACAAATAACTGAGACAGATAAGGAGCAGCCGCTGTGGAGCAGAGATTATATAGCGGACAGAGCGCTCAGGAGACCCTTAACCTGCTGCAGAATGAGAGACTTCACGTTGTTTGTTACAGACATTGGTACCCAGGATGGAAAACCTGACGTGCTTAGAAGAGAAACCACAGTATCAGGAACAATACCAAAGCCTGCTGTGCTGAAGGCATTTACACTGCAACAGCAAACAGCCCAGGAGAGCCATTGATTGCAGCCAGCTTCTGATGGGAGGCTAAATTCACAATCGCTGGAGATGTCACAGATCCCAAAGATCAAGTGGGAAGGCAAGCCCCCTGAAAGTTTTTGGTGTTGGAGCTGGTACCCTTTTGAACCTTCTTGAAGGCATGGGTGCGTGGGTGTCTGGCCCTGCTGTGGCCACTGCAGTCTCTTGGGAGTGTTGAAAGCTGCAAGTGGGAGCACAGAGTGCTGCATTTCCCCTGCTGTGTCCATCCCAGGACATGGTTTAGATACTAGTTGTGCTCCTTCCTGTCACAGCCAAAGTCTACCAGGTTGTTATTTTCACAGTGGAGCTCTTCCAAGGATGGGTCCCTCTAGGCTCAGCACCTGGCTTTCCCAAAGCAGGAGCTGCCCTCGTGCTTCATCGTCCTGGGAGTCACAGAGCATCAGCTGAGAAAGGGTTTCTCTTGCTAGCTCTTCATGGGACCACGCACCTGTCTCCACTCGCATGGGGCCTTTGGAGAGGCTGCTCAAGGATGGCAGCAGACATGGGGCCAGACTGATGGTAAAGACTCAGCGCCCCAGTATCTCTAAGGTACAATTTGCTCAGTCCTGATCACATTGTCATGCTCAAGGGGCTGTTTGCTCACCCCACCCTTGCTTCTACATCCTTGGCTCGAGCAGTGCCCTAATGATCTGGAACTAAAGCCATGCTGCAAGGGCTGAGTAGAGACTTGCTGCTAGGTAGGCTTCCTCACCCTTCGGGTGGCATTTATCTGCTCTGGGCATCGTGCTGGATCAGTG
Source organism: Calidris pugnax (assembly GCF_001431845.1). Lineage (NCBI taxonomy): Eukaryota > Metazoa > Chordata > Aves > Charadriiformes > Scolopacidae > Calidris > Calidris pugnax. The sequence continues at coordinate 715,496 of NW_015090963.1, read as the reverse complement.
GAGATGTTAGCAGAAGTCCACGTATGGCTGTGAGGCTGTCAGTGGGTACAGACTGGAGCAATGAAGAAAGGTTTCAGCATCTTGAGAGATGGCTGCTAAGCCCCAGGGATGTTCTCTTTGCTGGAGGCTGACAGCTCATTTGAGTCACACAGATTTCCCCTTGCCTGGCAAGGGACATCCATCATTCTCCTGATATGTAGATCCACAGCTAACTTCTTCAATAAAGTATTGATCCACCAAGCACAAATGCCTGTGGAAAGCCAATGAGTCCAAATGGACATCAGCAGCTGAAGTTGGTTCTATGGCCCCTACTTAACCCAAAGGATACTGGTCCCTGGGTTTGCAGTGGCTCCTATGGCCATGCTGTGCATATGCCTGTCCTGTAGCAGCCCACACTAACCACAAGCATGGCCTGTCCTTGCACAGGACAGGAGAAAACTGACAGATACAGCCACTCATCAATGAAGAGCAAACAGTGCCCAAGGATTGCATTTGGCTATCCTAGTTTCCCAGTGGGATCAAAGAAGCCTCTCAGGATGATCCCAGTCTGTGACATGCATGTATAACCCTTGGATAAGGGTGTCCCAGCCCACAGTAAAGGTATCCAGAGACCCACACACACACTGCAGATCACACAGCATCACAAAATGAAGCTGCAAAGCGGTGATATTAGTGGGGGATGATAAAGCTTTGCCGTCTTAGATGATAAACACCATCGGTGGCTGCTTAATAGGTAATGTGGGATTGGCACAGTCCCAGGGCAGATGTAACATGCCTGCGAGTATGTATATGTGTGACTTCCCATAAATCCACATCTGACACAAGGACCTTTGTGAACTGGGTTATAAATAATTAGCTGGACATGTCTGTATTTCTTTTTGCAGCAACACCATCACTAGGACAAAAGCTGAGGTCTCCTGCACTCATGGTGGCTTGGGTTGCGTGGCCAGAAGGGGCAGGTGATGGTTCAGGCAGCGTAACCCCTCACTGCAACCTGTCCAGACACCCTGTAATGAGTCTGGCAGTTTGTGCTCAGCCAAGAATCCCAGCCCATCCTATCTGAACAAATCCCTAGAAGGTTAATGCAATATAACCCTTGGCAGCTTGTTCCTGGTATAAATGAGGTCTTATTTTGAAGAATTTATGATTAAAGTGAATCAAGAACAGTCATCTTTCCGAATATAAGCTGAAGGTAGTCTCTGATTTATTTCTCATGATGCATTTGGTCATGTTCTGTTGTCTCTGCAAATCTGTATTTTTATTGCATTGACATGTTTCTCAGATTTAGGTTACATTTCTAATAAATATCCGATGCCATGTTGATTTCCTGTATCATATTTCATTAGTCTTGGAGAAGAATGGAGCAACATTTTTATAAAAAACAGCAGTCTTAAAAGGAGTTTTTAACACCGGGCTTGTCTGTGTTTAGCAAGTGATAGCTAGCTCTCTAACAGTGCGGGTATTGTTAAAAGTGGTACAACCTGCCTTTGCATGGTCTTGGTTATCTCAGGATAAAGGTGCCTTATGCATGTATAACTATTTCCATGTGTGAAGAGGAATAACTCCAAAACTATAAATCGAGGCTTTTAGTGGCATAGCTGTAACTGGTAAAAATCACACTGCTAATGGAGCCATGGCTGAATTAGGGAGAGAAATTCTTGATCTAGAGAGAGAAATTTCCTGGTGTGGAAGCCATCTGTGTAGGAAAAGAGTTTTAGGATCCCTGTCTGCAGTCCTATATCAATATTATGCTGGAGTATTCTGGTCTGCTCTGGTCATCACAGTGAAATCAGTATGGAGAAGATATTCTACCTCAGGACTGGACCATGGGGCAGCAAAGGAAAATGGACATTTTCCCCCAGTGCTGGGGTGTCAGCATGGGCAGAGGAGGCCTTGGGACCAGTTCCCCCCATGTTTGGCTCAAGGCACAGCTGCCCAAAGCTGAAACCCAATGTATTTCCCACCCCATCTCCCCACACAGGAAATCCTGGGAATTTTGAAGACCATCTCTTGTGGTAAAACCCCCAGGCAGAAGGGGAGAAGAAGGCCGCGGACATTGGAGGGACAGGGCAGCACGTGATGGGAGGACCTGAAGGGAAAAGGTGGTGGTGGCAGCCCCCCTGGTGGAATAATTCCTTGCAGGGTATGCTCAGCTCAAGGCCTGAGCGTGCATTTCTCTCACCACTGCGCATCTCTGCCACTGCACTACAATAAGAGACTGAAATCTTTGTTATTCAAATATCCTCCCCGTGATAAAGTACATTATCCACAGTATTTTCAAGGATTCCTCTCATAGGCGTCTCTTATTTCATTAACTCAGTTGCTGGAGATGAAATCCCTTCTTCCTTAATTGCTCTGCTCCAGCCATCCTTGTTACTCTCCATGAAAGAGGCAGACAATAATCCTAATATCCTCCCTTTTTTGTCACTGTTGCTTAACAAGAAGAGCCTTGAAATCATCGCCCCTTATTTCCCAGACCTAGCTGGCCGATAGGAAATAATTAACTCCTATCTGTGCTGACGGAGTGGTGGCTGGTGTGTAGCCAGCTCCAGGTAGTTTGTTATTCCTGCTTTATCGCCTGCTGCAGAAGGGAGGCTGCAAGATTATTTAGCAAAGCTCTGCTTGGGTGTTTATCACTACAAGTTTGAAGAAACACTGCTAGTAATGATTTCATTTTATTTTATTATTTTCTTAAATAAAGGGTATTGTTTAGTCTCAGTGATGCAAATGACAAATCCTCTTGGACTCGTTTCGTTTAACGAACGAGGTGATTGTCTGTGCTGCAGCCTGCGCTACAGCAGATGATCACACAGAGACACCCAAGGGACGCAGGAAGCTGGGAGGTGCTCGGCAGCAGCATCAGAGCTGGAGCTGCGTGAACTGCCCACACGGCTCAGATATTGGGGGGAAGGCAACAGGACGCTTGGAATTTAACCAAGCTTGCCATCAACTGCTGCACGAAGGCAGCTCTGTCCGATCATCCCAGAGGTCCCCTTAGCTCAGCATCCAAGAGTAGCCAACAGCAGATGCCAAGAGAGGAGCAGGAGCGTGAGCCAGCATATCTAATCGATATTTCTCCCTGCCTTATGACTCCCGTCTTGGGACTTTCCACCACAAAATGTGGCTTCCATTGATGTCGCCAGCAGCTTTTTTGAACCCATTAAAGCCCTTAGCACCCACGACAGCCTGCAACAAGCACTCCACAACTGCATTAGGTGCTTGTTTTGAATCTACCACCTGCTCGTTTCACTCATTGCCCCCAGTACTTGTACTGGAAAGGACAACGAACAACTTTTCCCTGTGCTCACTCCCCCTGCCACTCAGGATTTATTATCTTCCTTCCCTCCAGCTGTGACTGAGAAATAATGTTGCTAAATCTCAGCTGAGGCAAAAATGCATTAATCACCACCTTGATTAATTACTGAAGGATCATTTCCTCTCTATGATACATGGAAACCCCCAAACTTCTTGAATCAGAAGTACGCTCAAGGTGTTCAGTGTCACATCCATCAACTCCATGAACATCACCGTTGACAGAGGCACATGTGGCTGCTCAGGCATCCTCCTTGCAGGGCTAAGAGACGCATAGGCAAACTTCTGCCTTGCTGGGCAGGGTGTGTTAGCAATCTGGCAGCAGTAAAATACCTCAGTTTTGGGAAGATGGCCCATGGTGATCCTCTGCTTCCCAGTCCTGTGGTGGGAGTCCCCCACCCCTGCCTCTTTACAGCATTGACCCCCCTGACACCTCAGCTGTCACGCAGGACTGTGTGCCCACTCTCAGAACTGTGGAAGAGCTCAGTTAGGGTTAGGTTTGCTCCCACAGGAGGCAAGATCACTTTGCAGAAAAAAACCAAAACCAACCCAGTTTGCGGTGTGCCCTGCACATCTTCCCAATCATTGAACACAGCCTGGACTCAGATCCACAGCGCTCACATGCCTGTTTTCCCCTTCCTGGGCAGGGCTGAAGAATTTCAGTATGGGAAGATGTTGTCCACCCCCCTCCCCCCTTCTCTATAGGGCAAGACAGAGGGTTTCACTCTTCAAGACTGTCAAACTGGGGCTATCCGCTGACATAAAATTCACTCTGGTGTGGGGAGGAGGGTGGTGGTGGTAAAGCAGCTGTCAGCACGTTGCTTGCAGCCATAGAGAAAGAGCTCTGTCATTTCATGGGGAGGATTCATCTTTTATCTCAGCTCTGACTTCTTTACGCAGCTTCTCCCTCCATCCCCTGCAGTTTTCCAGCTTATCAGCTCCTCTGCCTGGTGATCAGCCGAGTAGTCTTTAAGGCAGGGGACTGGAGAGGTGGTAAAGCATGTAAGCAGCAGATCAGAAAGACAGCCTTGACCAGGATCAGCTGGCCTGCAGTACTTTCCCTTCAGGGGTCAGCTCAGAAATGGATCTCCTCTGCCCCATGCTGAGGTTACAGGGAGACCTTGGCTCTCCGTTTTGCCTCCTGGCTGCTAGGCAAGTTTAGTTGCTGAACCTCAGGGCCTGTGAAGTACCAAAGCCAATTCCTGGTGCAGGCTTCTTAGAGGTTTGGGAGGTACTTTATGAAATACAAGGTCATTGAGTGCTCTGCAGCTTATAAAAGGTAACACAGGAGCTGCATAGACCTTGATGGGACAAACGTCTCCTTCATAGTTATACCTTGTTGTGCGCTGAACCCCATGGAGCAGATCCTGATGTCTCCTCTGGGCTGTAGTGTCTCAGTTGTCTCCATGCAACACCAAGGGGAATGGTGCTGGTCCTGCTGGCAAGAGGGAGGGAGAGGCTGAAATGGTTTGGAAGGACTGCCGGGCAAAACAACGCCTGGCAATGTTTCCCTTCGCAAAAAAACAGAGCAGGGCTTCAGGGTCTGGTTATCTGTGCCCAGCACAGGATGAGGCATGATGAGAAAATCCAGGCACAGCAGAGGAAATGGGTGAAGTCTTCAGAGGTGGAGCATGGCCTTTCCTATCTCCATTTCCAGAGGACAAACAAGGGAAACAAGATAACCCCTGTCAGCTCAACCCCTGGAAAACAGACCACAATGCTTTTGGGACAGAACCCTTCCTTATTGGCATAGCAGCATCTTTCCTGCCAATTTCCAAGCCCGGGGTTCCCAGGCTCGTGGCTGCTGGTGACCCACCACGAGCCGCTCCGACAGCATAACCCAGAGGTGGTGTCTGATTCTGCCAGACACAACTTGGATGCAGCGAGCGCTCCGCTGTCCCCGGGGCTGTTTGGAGATGCTCTGCCTCTCCAGCAGGGAGGAGGGAGGAGCGGAGCATTTCCAACTGGAGCCAAGAAAGCTAATGGATACATTTCTTTTCCCAAGGCAGGCAAATTACTTCTGCTCCCAGCTGACCCCTCGACCACAAAAAACACCATAAAACAGCAAGAGTGTGTAAAAAATAAACACAGGCACGCATCCGCCTTCCGGATTCCTGTCCCCCGAGCCAGAGGAGCTCAGGCCGCGGGCAGAAGGAATGTGGTGCTGCTTCGGGAGCCATCAGGATGGGATCAGGGACAGGAACATTTTATAACTGGCCTCTGGACCCCACTAAGGAGCAGAGGGAAGGACGACGAGCGTGAGTGATGACTACTCGTTTTGCAAAGAGGGGAGAATTTGAATCTCATCTGCATGTTTTGCAAGGACTGAGATTTACAGCGTTAAATGCTTGCTCTGCTCCTTTGACTCTTGCTGTCTTGGCTCCTCTGGCCAAGTTTACATCGGGGCTGTCCTGACCATCCAGGAGCTCTGCAGAGGAGATGTGACACGTGGGACAAGATTCATCCTGCAAGGTCTCAATCATCTGTAGGGAAGAGTACAATGAATTGAAGCAGCCTTTTACCTCTCCCTGTCACCTTGTAGCCTGGCAGAGATGGAGAGAGAGAGAAATGGCCAAGCAGGTTTCTACCCTGCAGGAGGAGCCTGCAGGGTAGAATGTGAGTCAGACTGTAGAAGTGTAATATACACTAAGAGACTTTGCCATTCACATCACATGAGACATCCTGCCCTGAGACTGAAACCAGCAAAATTCATATCAAGAAATGGGGATCTAGTCGGTTTAGCTCACTGACAACTGAACATGGGATTTGCTATCCTCAGCAATAGACTATGATGACCATTCTTGCTTTACCCGAAGGTTTTGCCTCATCAGACTGGGAGGAGGTGCCCCATGGCTTTGACTTCCACTGGTAGAAAGAAATATGAATGTCAAACTAACCAAATTCGGTATGCAAAGAGGCTAGATCTCTTTAGGTCTGCTTCTGGACTCCCAGAGAAATCCACTCCAGAAATCTCACAGGGAATAAGATGACGCAGGAAGATTTACCTTACAACATCTGCCCCGGTTGGTGTCCACCAGCATCTGCAACTTGCTTGCTTTCCAAGGATGCATTTTACCATGGAGAACTGGAGCAGCTCAAATACAGAAAGTAACTCCGTGCTGCATACAGCATTGCTGCCCTCTGAGAGGATGAGCATTGCAAGCTGGTTGTGCCAGGATCTTAGCCAGCAGCACCAAGATGTCTCCAGCCTAAGAGCCCCAGGGCAGCAGTAAGTGGCACTGTGTCCCTCCCGGTGTGGTGTGAGCCACCTGGACTCCTGCCACTGTAGAGAACTGACAGACAAAGCTGCTGACTGTCTTCTGACTATCTCAACTTAACCCTCGTACAGCCCAAAGAGCAAAACAATCCCTGAATACTCACATTTCATACCCTGACAGTAAACACTTTTCTTAAAAAAACATTTTTGGGGAAAAAAAAAAAAAAGTATTGCTTTTGGCTGGTGGTGGTGAGGGATGGCAGCAGCAACATGAGGGAAAATAAGCAATTCTGAGAAATTCCCTGAAACAAGTAACCTACTTCTTTTCTCTCCACTGCATCACTAATTGTATCTCTTTAATGCATTTATTTTTCAAAAGATTCAAAACAGATAAACAAAAGCAACAGGTTCCTTTCAAAAGCTAGTTCAGCTAGTAGAAATTGGGAATTAAACCCAGATGCAATGCAAATAACATGGCAGTTTATTTGCCATCCCTTTTGTGAAGCACAACTGCCTCCAGCAGCAGCAGCCCCAAACCCATCCAGACCCAGCAGCCAGGTCCCTCCTGTAGCTCCTGCCCCTTCTGGGTACCACCAGATCCCCTGGCCGAGTAGCTGCAGTAGCATGGTGTGTTTTGAGACCCATTCTGTTGGGTTGGCACCACGTCTACACTGTCCCCTCCTTCCCTTCCTTGCTGTTTTCAGGTCCTGAGTGAGCCCAGGTGGCAGTTCACACCAGAAATGTGAGTTTGCAAATGCTGGTATAAAAGAGGCTATTTCCTATCCAAATGGGCTACTCCCATGATGGTCAGCTTGTAGCAAGCCATTCTGCATGCTATCACTCAATATCACTGTCCTCTTCTTAAGCTTTTAACTCCAAATCTCATATTGATTTAGACCGGTGTTTTAAAATCACCAAAGGGTTTTTAAATCAGCTAGTCACAGCTCCCACAAAGCCAAAGACTCTGCATCCACGGTCACCTACATTTCTTATGTGCAGCACCTTCTGGGCACGATTCGAAATATTTAAAACTTTGCATTTCTTTGTTCAGAATGCGGAGTGCCAAAGGGCACAGGGCCGGCAGCAGAATCCAAGCTGCTCGGCAGAAAATGCTTTCAGAGCAAGAAGCTAAACCCAGGTTTATGAAATGTACTTGGAAGGAGCCCAGCAGCCCAAATCCCAGTGCTAACAGAGCCGTTCTGAGTCGATTGCAAATAACAGGCTCTTACTGTCCAGCCGCAGTGCAATTCCACTGAGCTTTGGCAGAGGCTAATTCCGGTGTCAGATATTTTCATGAGACCCTACTTGACATTTTGGCTGGAAATCCTGTGGCATGTTTTGATATTCCATGACACGCCGTGTTAACCGCATGGGCTTCCTCCGTTGCTTTGACGGACACCCCTACCCGCTCAGGCAGAAAGAAGAGTGTCTGGATGAGCCCTTCCCCCTGACTCCCCTCCACCAGCACACCGAGCATCAGCCTATCAAAAGTACATTGCTAGATCCACTGGGAGAAATAACCACTGTTCTGGAGCCTGCACGGCTGTGTCCTCCCAGACAGCCGCATATGCAATTTCCCAAGGCAAGGCAGACACTGAATACGATGCATCTGAGGAGGCTTTTCCAGAGGGAGGAGGCAGTTTTGCTCTCCTCTTGGCACCACTTGGCTTGCCACCACCTGGCTCGAGGTAATGGTGTTGCTGCTGGCTAAGGTTGCCCAGGAGGTCTCAGGTCATAGGTGATGCCTCCTGCCTGGTCAGGATCTCAGGCACCAGCAGAACAGCAAGGAAGACTCTCTCCAGTGCTGGGCCCCCACATATGAGATGCAGAGGGTAGCCTGACTGCCTCTCAGCTGGCCGGCCATGTCTGAGGAAAACATCCATGCGATGGGCGAGATCTCCCTGGAAGGAAGTCTGCATCCCAGATGCAGCCCCTGTGCTGGGACCTGCCATGCTCTGTCACCTGCCATGACATGGGGATGCAGCATGTGAATCAAGAAGATGGAGCTCTGCTTAAGGGCAGGAGGATGTTGCAAGGGACCCTAGAGAAAAGAATGAGCCTTGACCACAAATTCGGAGAGATTCAACTGATTGCCTAGACCCAGGTCCTATCTCCTTGTCATCGTCCCATCTACCCTACACACCATGTGCTGCTACCCACCAGCCGGTTCCTTTTCTATACACAACTCCATGTCCACCGAACATACTCTATAACAAGACCAGGGCCCAGTGAAGCTAAGACTACAGCAAAAGTCTCAGACAAAAACCCAGGTTCTGCAGCAACAGTTGGTACCCTACTCCCCACACTGGGTCGGCTGAAAGAACAGCCCCCGGGACAGTAGACAGTTTGCAGCTGACTGTCACCTTCAGACCCAGCCATGGACAGACAAGATGGTAGCGTGAGCCAGGGGAGCTCCAGGGAGGCCTTGGACTTCCATAGCATTAGGGCTGCAGTAGTCCAGACATCTGGAGAGCCATTTCCCAGTGGGGATGACAGCTAATCTCTGGGATTTATCACTCGTGGGTGGTTTCCAGTATGCTGAGGACACTGAAAGCATTCAGGAAAAGGTACCCGAGATGCATTCAAGGCACTGCTATTGTAGGTACCTATGAACAGGCAGAAGCATGCACATAATCTACTGACTCCTGCACCCCTTTCATTATCCTATGTCCTCTCTCATAACAGGCAGCTTCTTTGCCCTCTGGGCATGAGGCTGTTCCTCAGACAGTCCAAAATCACATAAATGTCCTGTTGTTCAGGCTCATTTGCTCCTGCAGTGGAAGCCCAAGCATCTCCAGGGGGAGAGGGGGCAGTGAAGGGAGGGAAGGCACATCACCTGCTCCATGCCAATGTCATTAACCTTGGCACATCAGTGAGGAAGGTGGACCAGGGAGCGTGAGGAGCAGTGGTGGGGTGAGAGGCAGAGGGCAGAATCCCAGAGGCAAAAGACAGAGGATTTGCTGCCGGCTGTTGAGTGGGGTAGTAGGGAGCAGACAGCCGCAAGGAGGCATGGAAAGACCAGACTGGGAGGCTGCCAAGGAAGACAGAGAGTCGCATTAAATCTTATTTGTCTTTAAACAAAGTGTTCTAATTGCTAACAAAGGGATTTCAAGCAAATTGTAGTAAAACTGAGTTATTCTGATCAATTACACAGTCAAGCAAATTACGGATGGAGTCTGAAATATTGCCAGATACAAAAGAGAGATGGAGAAAGAGGAGGAGGAGTTGCAGAGAGAGTGGGGGAGGCAGTAATTTGAGGGAGGGAAATTACTTGATGGCTTGATAAGGAGAATTATTAAGCATAAATTTGAGATGCAGGTTGCTAAATCTGAATACAAAATCAAGGGAAGGAATTGAAATTGCGTTTTAAGGTTGGTGAAATCCAAGCAGGGGCAAAGGGAAAAAAAATGTGCAGACAAGCTTTAGAGACAGATGCTGTAGAGGTGTCTGCAAAGATCGTTGCTAACCACAGCAAGCTGAAAAGCAAGGCATGACCCAGAAAAGGACAGTTTTGTGGTGAGGACACTGGAACAGTGTTGAGCTGGCATCCAGCCATGTTCCTGCCACGGATCTCCTACTTGACCCACAGCTTCTTCAAAGCACTTAGCAATGACCTGGTTTTGTGGCTGGAAGAGTCACGATGGCCACGAACCCGGCGTAATGAGAGGAGAGACACACCGAGGCTGACTCCTTGACCTTCTCCTGCCTTGCCTGAAAGCTGTGGCTGACGCTTGTTCGGCTGTCTGTTTTGCAGATCGAAGCTGGAATCATTCAACGTATGTCTATACGGCATCCAGAGCAACCGGCAGGGGTGTTGTAGGGAATACAAGCCAAGCCAAACCCGTCTTAAAGGAGCAAGAGTAAAACCCCACCACAAGACTCAAGTGCATGGCTGGTGACTCTGATTCAGGGACAACGTACCTTGGGATGAATAAAATAAGCGAGTCCTATCCTTCTCAGTTCCTGGAGGTTCCCAGCTGTGCTGCTGGGGTCTTCAGGGTGCTCATGAATCAGTCTGGCACATATGGGCAAGTCACCTCCATTCTAATTTTTCCATAATAAATGGTGGGATCACTTCATGTGTGATCAGCCCTGCTCACTGAGCTGCTGCCGGCTCTACATGGCATGGACAGAGCAGGCAGCAGGATGAGGGAGCACATCTTCACTGTTGTTGTGTGAGATACACATGGACATTTTGCACCACTCAGGGTCGGCAAAGAAAGGCTTGCTGGCTCTTAGGCTCCAGCCTCCTGCTAGAGCTGGGTTTAGCTGCAAGGGTGGAAAATCCATTCCCTGCTCTGAATCTCAGGATCACAAGAATGGGTCCTTGCGTGGAGACCCTCTATAAAGCTGCTGCAAAGGTAGTCCAGAGAGCTCTAACCCAGAAATGCAGCATTCTTCAAGCCAATTACGGTTCATAATGCTGCAGCTGACAGTGTTAATGGATTATTGGCCTGAAGGGCTGCAGAGAGATGCTTTCAAAAGAGGAAGAAGAGAAAGTCTAGAGATTATTTTTAATGGTGTTTATTTGTCAGAGAACTTCAGAGCTTGTGGGCTTCTGTTGGGCTGGAAGTTCTGAGCCTGAAGAGTAGATAAGGGAAAGGATTAGAGTATTACTGTGGCAGTGGAGTTCATGTGTGTTGTATTATTAATGTTTATAAAGCACTTTGAAAATGAAAAGCACCATAAAAGCTCTAAGTGCTGTATTTAGTAGGAGCTGCAGAAGAGGAACTTAAGTCTGAAAGGACACTTCTCAGTTATCAGTGCACAGAGAGCTTGCTTTTTTGAGAGAATCCCGCAGTCAGATGCAGTCTGAAGTGGCAGATGAGTTGTTCAAAAGCCACTATGAGGAGGGCATAAGAACCCTGCAGGGGGCAAGGAAGGCTAGTGTGTCATGCATTAAAAAAAGAAGCCACTTAACAATTTTATTACAGGAAAAACCCATCAGATTGGCCGGCCCATTTCTCCGGAGCTGGCACAGGAATGTTCTCTGCAAGGCACAAGCTTTATCTAACCTTACTCCTGGACAAGTGGTTTCCCCTGCATTGTTCACCGAATTTCTGCAATGGAGGGAAAATCCTCACCAGGGGAGGCTGAGGACGGCAGCATTGGAGATCCTCCAGTAGACCCATCACTTCTGACCTGCACCAGCCAAGTTACGCTGTCCCAAGCTATCAATGAAGTATTCCCAGGGGTCAGAATTTTGGTTCTAGACACTTGATTTTTGATACCATTGTTTCACCAAGGCAGTGAGTCCTAAACAGAGCCAAGACAAAGCTCCTCTTCGCAGTGCTGCAGTCCCAACTCCAGAGCCCTCCTCCATCTACGCTGGCTGACAGACCACAGGCAGGAGCATTTTTTCCCAGTGAATCCATAAAAAGATCTGCAGCGTCCCCACTGACAACCCCGAGGAGCTTTCTGAGCCACCTTTGTCGAAAGACCTGGGGGCCAGCTGAGGCTGTGGACAGGTATTGATGGCATATAACCCCGCTCCCCAATGACAGGCATGTTGCTGTTTCCCCACCGCTTGCCGCTCACTCTGGCAAAGCACATTGTTTGTGGTTTTGCACAGGTCTTTCCTCACACATCAGTCACTGTGTCAGCGCTGTTCTTCCTCCCCAGACTAATTTTTTAACACTGAAATTAAAAACCTGTATAAGACAGGGGGGGAGGCACCAGCTGGGTCTGTGCAGCCATCTCCTTGCCTCAGCCTGTTTGCAGTCAAACATTGACCTTCACATTCTCAGTTCCTTGGGGCTTCAGAGGCATGTTAAGGTGTACCCATGTTGGAGGTCCCAGCCCGCTGAGAGCAACCAGCAACCAGCTGAGAGCCACCAGCAACCACCAACCCCTCCCTCCTTCCCAGCTCCCTTCCCATCCCCCAGAAAAGAGGCTCAGAAACTGTTCCCCCTCCTCATTACTTCACAAGCACTTAGTTCAGTCACTGATAAGGAGCAGGCTGGAGCCCCCCTGCCCGCAGTTCTTGCAGTAGCTGCCTGTGTTATTGCCTAAGAGCAGTAAGTCATAAAGATAAACGTGGGTATTCCACCTTCCACCCTTCCCTTCAGTATCTCAAATCCTGGTGCTGAGGAGCAGCCATACAGGCCCTGCCGCTTCCCCGACCCGCAACTTGACAGATGTTACGTCTACCCAAAGTGACACCTTGCACCCCACAAGAGCTCCTCTCTCATATTTATAGCCCACTGTCACTGCTGGATTTATGCCCTTCAAATCTTTGTCAGCTGTTATCCCACCTCCCCCTGCACATCATTTAACTGAGCTTGACGTATGTAAGCACTTTTAATCTCTCCTCATGAAGCAATTCCCCCCCTCCCCAGGGCCTCTGATCGTATTTGTAACTCTTCCTTGAGACAGCACCGGTTCGTCATTGCTGCTCTGATGGCAGGGCCAGGAGCACGGCAGCCTGCACACGCGGGTGGGGAGATGGGGAAGGAGCATTTCCCACTCTCACGCTCAGCTCTCTCCCATGCCACCCCTCCTAAGAGCATGTTTGGCTGCTAAAAAAAAAAAAAAAAAGCAAGCAACACCCTCTCTTCTTTGCTGGCCACTGTCTTTTCCCACACTGGCTCACTGTTCCTGCTAAAAAACCCCAGTCCTGGATTAATTTGCAATTTGCCTGAGCCCAAGAGGGATTTAATTTTCTTTCCTTCCTGTCTTTCTAACATCTCTGGTGTCTCTTTCTATTATTACCCAATCTGCGCTGGCATTCTCAATGCCTCCCAACTGAGGCAGGAGAATGTAATTAACAAGCTGTTTACCTCTCCTTCCAGATCATTAATAAATTTGTTAAACGAGACCACTACCTTGCTGAGTGAGGCAAAATGATGAGACACATAGCTTGCTTTTTAACTTGGTACTGTTTCCAACCCATGGCGGTGACAGCGAGAGTCCTCGAGAGCAAATTCCCCTCCAAACACACAACTGAACTGAAATTCATCTCACCTTCACCTGGTGTATGCTCACCCCTTCACATCTGCTCTGGTGAATCTGGTGATGAGACACCAAAGCTGATGCCTGGAGGATTCCTGAGTCACCTTAGTGTGAGACAGGACCTGCGTCTCACCACAGACCTAATTTCTTGCTCATTGTGGTACCCTGTCCACAGGATCTCCAAGTACCACCCATCCCTAGTGCTGTCCCCAACTTTATTTTCACTAATCCAGGTGGGTATTTCCTTGCCAGTGAGCTGAGACACACGTTTAGCACAGAAGAAGTGTTTGCTACAGCAAACAGGAGCACAAGGCAGACAGGTTAAAAAGACAGTTCTTCAGTAAACTTAATTTTTAGCTTCCTTTTACATTTCTTTCCAATGCTTGCCTACACCAGCAAGGTGAGGCATAAATAAAAAATCTTTCTGCAGAGTTAAGGCTCTGTTGTTGCCTGAGGTCTGAAAGGATGGCGAGAGAAGCACATGCTTGGTTTCACTAGAGCTGCTTCTGCCCCAAGGCAGGGAACAGCCTAAAAAGACCCTGATGGTGCCCTCTGGTTCCCCAATTACATGATGTCCACAAAACAGTCCTTCCAGAATCAGCTAAGAGAGCTGCTGTCGGTGTTCCCTGCTTTTATCCCAGCTGCATGGCTTTGCCTTTGCCTTTGCCTTTGCCTTTGCCTTTGCCTTTGCCTTTGCCTTTGCCTTTGCCTTTGCCTTTGCCTTTGCCTTTGCCTTTGCCTTTGCCTTTGCCTCTCCTGATGAGGAGAAGGCTGGAGGGACTGCTCGCTGGACCCTGAGGACAGAGACGCCCTGCTCTTCAGTCAGGTTTCTTGGGGGCTGCCATCATAAGTTGCAGAGATATAAGCAAATGTAGCTGCAACACTGGTTTCCAGCTTAACGCTTGCTGGGTGGAAGAGGATAACTCTGCCCAATGGCAAACTTGGCTGCTTTGAACTTATTCTGGTTCAGAAAATAAAACTACTATTTGAGGATGCTCCAAGGGAGGGGACACATCCCAGGGCAGCCTATTTGGTGCTCTGCCCTGGCAGCTCATGAGTCCCTGTCAGCCACCAGGGTCTGAAGTGACATTTTCTGCCCAGGCTGCCTGTCCCTGGCCCATGACTGTCCAGTGAGAGGTGGGGGCAGCCGGGGGGGGTGGCCCACGGGTGGCAAAACCATGGAGGTCCTGGAAGACACAGCCTGCCTCCTGCTGCTCTCTGCCACCATGGAGGGATCTCTGCAAAACGCTGCGACATCCACAAGGTGGCAAGTACAGCTGAAGGATGTTCTGTTAGCATCTTATTTTCCTCTCTGTCTCTGATGAGGGTGAGGATGAAGAAGCAGGGGGCAAAAGCAAAGAGAAATAGAAAGATCCAGGAAAGCTGAAGAGCTTCAGACTGTCTCACCTGAAGCTAGCTAACAACAGAGGCAGAAAGCTCATCCTTTGAATGATTTTTGCTCACATATTTGATTTTATCGTGTAATTGCTGCCGGCAGTGGTGTGGACAGGAGTATGTCTTCTTCCCTTTGCCAGTAGAGCAGGGAAAAAGGCTGTCCCAAGCCTTCTTGTACCCTCTGGAGTCACCTTGGGCAGGGAGATGGGCTTGCTTGTTTGTTTTCTTAATGGGTAATTAACATTGCAGGCAGCAAGCGACCTGGGAGAGGAGAGAAAGTGTGCACACAGCTCAGCCTCCCAGATGGTCCCCCTGGGCCACAGCGCGGCAGCTCTGGCAACAGTTTGCTGACCTTGGCAGCCAAAAGGTCTTTCGAGTGACTTCTGCTTTCCCGATGCTGGGTTTGCTGTTGGATGGTGCCCGGTGGATGCCAGAGACGTGTCTCAGCATTTCCCCAGCCATCCTCGTTTAAAGGCCAATTAGTGGGTGCCGGTTTTGTTGTGCAGCCAGCGCGTTAGCCACCCCAGCGATTTAACAACTGCAATTTTCATTTACAGTTGACTTTGAACAGCCAGCTTTATACATGCACAGCGAAGTAATGGTATAATCAACCTAGGAAAATCCATTAAAAGGGTGCGGATGTTCAAAACATGGAGCACACAATTAGGAAACCCCGTGACTGAGATTGCTGCCGAGATCTAATTCCTTCTTACACGGCTTATCGCTACACGGGTTGGAGGCAGAAGCAATTTGCTCTCCAAGGCTTTGTCACCAAAAGTTCCACCAATTTTCTAAATTTTACTTTTCTAAGGAAAAAAAAAATAAAATTGTGGATGGAAAATTAACAAAGAATGCTTTGAATTAATGGCAATATTAGGAAATACCTCATGTTTAAAATTTTAGAAATGTTGTATTTTAATGGTTTCAAAATGGTTTGTGTCAGTTTGGGCTTTTCCTTTCTGGTTTGTTTTTAACCTCCAATGAGATCATTCTTCAAACTGAGGAGACATTTTGAAACTTTTAATCTTTTCTCTCTCTCTTGGAAAAAACAAAGCTTTCTCCCAACTTCCAAGCTCTTCGTTGCAGCCATTTCTCAAGTTGGGTAGTTTTGCAAGCTGATTGTGCTCAGAAAAACAGAACAAAACCAGGCTTCTTACACAAATCTACATTCCCTCCCACAAAAGTAATTAAAAAGACATTCTCAACTAGTTATCATAAACACTGTTTAATCAGGTGTCCACAGACTGTTTGCTCCACGGGCCTGTTTGCACAGAATGGATAATATTCACTGAGTCAATAGCCAATATTTCTTTTTATGCTCATCAGTTAGTGTTTTCAGACCTTTCTTTTGGACCCTGTTTGTCCCTTAGACTAATATTTAAATTCATGAACTTGGCTGTTGCGCCGCACTTGAGTCCGGAGGGCTGTGGTCCTGCCTCGCTGGGGAGAAGGAGATGCCACCCTTGTTCGTGATATGAAAAGTGACAAATGCCATCTGTTTTGGGGGGTGTCTCTGGGTCTTTGAAATTTGGTGTTCGGGGGGTTTCTTCAGCTGGTGTAAAATCAGTCCCACTGATGTAAAGGGGTGTTTACGTGCTCTGTTTTGGGGTTGTCACCACCTGAACCTTGTGGTTGTGGCTCTGTGTTGGATGTGAGCTGTCTCACTTTGCCCTGGCTTCTCTGGCAGAACCCAGGACAGTGCCTTTCCCAAACCCCACAAGCAGGGACAACCCACTGGGGTATGCAGCTCCCACAATAGCCCCCACCACAGCCCTGGGGGCAACATCACCTCCCTCATCCCACCCTGCCACAGGGCTCCTGCTGCACCTCACTCCCATCTGCCTTCACCGGGACCAGCTGCAGTATCCCCCAGCAAGCTCCACAGCCATGCTGTTCCTTTCCCCTCTGTGCTTGTGTTAATAAATATATTCAACCCACTCAGGGCCTCGAATGACCTCAGGGCTCTCCACTATTAACCTTTCTGCCTGCTGAGAATTGGCCGCTTGCTCCTTCCCTTCCCTCCCCATCTTATCTCAGTTTTAATCCATGCCTTGGCTTTTCCTCTCATCCTGTGGTTACCAAGTTTCCTTAATAGCCTCCTATGAGGGACTTTATCAAAAGCCTTTTGAAAGCTTAAATAAATTATAGGCACAGCTCCACCATTCCCTGTTATCTTGTTAACCCTTCTGGAGGATTCCCAGCTCAGGTTAGAGAGGCAGAGTCCCTGCCTGCCTACACCAGTGTGTGGCCAGCTCTGCAGAAAGCCACTGGGGCTCCCCCAGGTGTCCCTCCTGGCTCAGGAGGACTTACTGAGATGCTGAAACATATTCCAGTCCCACCTCAGGAGAGTGAGCTACACCCGGGATCTGGAAAGCCACTCATCAATCTCCCTCGCTCAAAATATATCATACTGTTTGCTGAATTTGGGACTATTTGATGTGATTTCCCTTTTAATTTTAATTCACAATCGCTGTCTTTAAATTGACAGTGAAGGTATTTCTAAGCAAAGAAAATACAGGTGTTGAAGGAGGGCATTTCCACAATTTTTAAAAGGTCTTTTCAGAAATAATTTTGAAGCAGAATGAGTGCACATGAGATGAATCCAATTTTCTGGTGGAAAAGCACTGTGGGGAATCTGGAACATAGTGGTCTTGGCCCAGCTCCTCAGCCCCTTCCTGCCGTTTGAGCTTCAGCTCAACACAAGTCACGGGTGAAGGGGATGTCCCTGCTACTGGATGAGAACAGACAGTGGGCGATGCTCCAAGGTAGGGACTTTCATGTCCTCAAGCTGGGGCACCTTGGAGTGAGTCACGTCCCCATGTGTGGGTCGTAGGATGGTGGTGGGTCACTGCTACGTACAGCTTGGAGCAGACCATTCCCAGCCTTACTGCCTTTTCCAGGTAGCCTCTTGGACAAGGCACAGTGGGGGATGCACCCCCTCGACATGATGTGTCCCAGCCCTCTGCTTTTCTTGAAATTCCGCACCTTGTTTCAAAATGCCTCTTGCAGATTGACAAGGAGTGCAGGCAGATCCTGCAAATCCCAGGCTCCCCTCGGATATATATCCCTGTCACTGCAGGAAGATGCCTGCCCGCTCCTCCCACGCTTCGTCTTTGCAAAACTTCGGTAGAGGTCATGCATGGGGTATTTATCACCCCAGGGAGCAGGATGCTCAGCCTCAGCCATCTCCTCACCTCTTTTTACCTCTTTCCAGTTTTAGGAGTTGTGCTCCATCCTCCTGGATTTCTTTCCTTCCCCTTGTATATCAAGCTGCGTCTAAATCAGAGCAGCTCAATTACATTTTTTTGCTGAGATCTCCTGGGTAATTTCAGTGAGATTGGCTCAGCAGGAAGCGATGTGCTGGTTCTGGCTCTGCCAGGCTGCTCAGGCACTGCGTGCCACCTCCATGGCCATGGCAGAGCTCTGCAGCTGCCCCCTGAGAGCTCAGGAGAGCAGGAAAAATGGTGTGATCACCTCCTGCAGGAGTGTCCGGGGCTGCAAAGTCCAGAAAATTTCCATGCAGTGCACCAGGACCAGACCTGATCTCCATCCTCCTTCAAACTCCTTCTCTGCATCCACATCTTCCAGTGTTGCAAAGTGAGGATGTGACTGCGAGCATTTATGCTGCAGCAAACATAGGTGGCACAGAGGGGCAGAAGGAGAGGTGTGCTTGGTGCTGGGCACTTCTCCTGGGGAGTTTGTTCCCCCACCCACTCGGTGCAAGGTGGGCTCTCTGTCAATCAGATGTTCCCCTGAGCAAGGCAACGCTGGTGTCTGTAGCTGATTTAGCGACGCGTTGATGGGCACAAGGCTAATGTCTCTCTCCATTTGCATACAGCGCTGCGTATCTTGACGGTTTCCTGCTAATAACAAAAAATAAAAGGAGCTCTATCATGTGTATGTACTTTCATGTCCCAGGTAGCTTGAGTGTGAATGCCTAATGCCTGCCTGATTATTATTCGCTTGGTATTCAATAGTTTGAAAAAATAAAAAGTCCTATAGTTAGAGAGTGAGATAGGACTGTTTAATTTCAGGCCATTATCTCCTGGTAATTGCTGGAAGAATTTCATTCTATGCCAGTGCAATGGAAAAAAAATCAATTTTTTTCCCCCTTTATGAAAAAAAAAAAAGAGAAGAGCCTGCTTTTCTCCAAGGGGTTCAGGGCTTTCAGGCCATGGCTGGGAGCGAGAGCTGTGGCTGCTTTATCAAACTCACATTTCATTTCCAGCATGCACCCAAGCCGCATGTAAATTATAATGAGAAAAGGGGAAAAAACAAAGAGATAGAGCTCAAGAGATGGGAAATGATAATGAAATCAAATGAACTCAGGGCCTTTGAAGACTAACAGAGCCACAGACAGACAGATATGTACATAGTGACAAAGATAGAGACAAGCAAGAGACACGCATGAGGAGACAGCCAGAGTAGCAGGCAGATGGAGAGAGATGAAATTGGAGATCTGCACCCACAACATGCACAAGGACACAGTATGTGAGTGAGCCTGGAGGGATTTCTGCTTCATACAGACCTTTCGAGCCATGCATCTGGGGTGTCCAACTTGCAAGAGGTTCCTGCTGCCGGTTTTCCCTGCGTCTCCCAGTCCTGCCATGATGCTTCAGAAGCCACAGAATCATAGAATTTTTTTGGTTGGAAGAGACCTTTCAGATCATGGAGCCCAATCATTAACCCAGCACTGCCAAGTTATGACTAAACCATGTCCTCAGCACTAAATCTACCCATCTTTTAAATACCTCCAGGTATGGTGACTCAACCATATCCTATCCCTGGGCAGCCTGTTATGATGTCTGACAACCTTTTCAATGAAGAACTATTTCCTAATATCCAATCTAAACCTCCCCTGGTGTAACTTGAGGCCATTTCCAATTCTCTTATCGTCTGTTACCTGGGAGAAGAGACCAACCCCAATCTCACTACAACCTCCTTTCAGGTAGTTGCAGACAGCAATAAAGTCTCCCCCCAGCCTTCTTTATTCCAGGCCAAACACTCCCTTTTTCCTCAGCTGCTCCTCGTAAGACTTGTTCTCCAGATCCCTCACTTGCTTTGTTGCCTTTCTCTGGACACACTCTGGAACCTCAGTGCCTTTCTTGTAGAGAGGGGCCCAAAAATGAACACCACCTTTGAGCTGCAGCCTCACCTGTGCCCAGTACAAGGGGGACCATCACTTCCCCAGTCCTGCTGGCTACACTGTTCCTGATACAGGCCAGCATGGCCACCTGGACATGCTCCTGGCTCATGTTCAGCTGACAATTGACCAACACCCCCAGGTCCTTTTCTGCCAGGCAGCTCTCCAGCCACTTTTACCCAAGCCCGTGGTGTTCATGGTGCTGTTGTGACCCAAGTGCAGGACCAGCACTTGTGGAACCTCAGACCATTGGCTTTGGCCCATCGATCCAGCCTGTCGAGATCCCTCTGGAAAGCCCTCTTACCCTCAAGCAGGTCGATGCTGTCACCCAACTGGGTGTCATCTGCAAACTTACTGAGGGTGCACTCGATCCCCTCATCCAGATCACTGATACAGATATTAAATGGAGCTGGCCCCAGTACTGAGACCAGGGGAACACCACTTGTGACCAGCCAGAAACTGGATTTAACTCCATTCATCACAGCAATTTGGGCCTGGGCATCCAGCCAGTTTTTAACCCAGCAAAGCGTATGCCCATCCAAGCCATGAGAAGCCAGTTGGGAACTTGGATTCATGGGCTACCTCCCAGGTCAGTTACTCCTGCGGTTTATTGCCCTCATTTTTGTACTTTGTTTCTAGGCACAAAGGGAAACAGAAGGAAAATAGAAGCCCTCAGAAAATCCCACTACCTAAACCAAAATATCTTGAGAATAGCCAGGCAAATACCAGCACAGTGACATCCAAGCCCCAGTGCTACAAGCAAAAAGCACCTGTGCTTGCTTGAGTAACTTCTGAATCATTTGTGATGAAGCATAGAATCATAGAATCATCCAGGCTGAGAGGGACCTCCAAAGGTCATCGAGTCACATGACTCATTATAAATTGTTGAGGATTAATTTAGTCATGGGTAATTATTGTCATTGTGATTACATGAGTGGCTAACAACCAGGGTCACTGAGCAAAGAGTAGGATGCTGGGAGTGGACAGGACTCAAAAGTCCTCCAAAAGATGCTGCCTGGGGTGCTCGGTGGTCGGCAGAGGCCTGCTGGAGGTTTGTGCTGGCCAGAAGACCTCTCCCAGCTGCTCTCACAGAAGACAGCAGCAGCATCATGCTGACATGAGCGTGGCCTATGATGCACATCACTGCCCAGGCTGGTGATAAGAGGCAGGCAGGGAGTGGAGATAAGGTCTCCCTCTGCCTCCTGGTGCAGGAGATCAGATCGCCAGTGGTCACTTCTCTCTGTCCTCTCTGGTTGCTGCCCAGATGGGGATCTCAGGGGCTCATCCTGGGGGAGGAAGGTAAGAAACCTGCTCCTGGTGATGCTGGATGCGGTGTGAGACTCCAGGGAAGTCAGGATGGCAACTGCCAGGGTCATCCTGGGGGAGGAAGGTAAGAAACCTGCTCCTGGTGATGCTGGATGCGGTGTGAGACTCCAGGGAAGTCAGGATGGCAACTGTAGAGCAGCACAAGGGCCAGAAGGCAGTAGGGAGTTCTGCATGCCTTGTCTGCTAAAATGGGGGTGAGCTAGAGAGGGGACATTTGTAGATCCCAGCAAAACTCCACCCACAGAAAGGGTGATGCCCTGCTGGGACCCAGGAGCCTGAAACCTGGAGACTTCAAAACAAGTGCAAAATCTGCACTTTGCACTCTGGTGTAAATCACTTTGGGCAAGTGGGAAATAGAGTCTGTGGCAGCTTTCTGCAGTGTGCTGCCGAAATCCCAGTGCAGGGCAGATTGTGCCTCTCATTAGGCCTCTTCGTGCTCTGCGGATCCCGTGAGCAGCAGACTGGCACCAAGAGGCTCTAAATTTGCACAGGAATAATTTGAAAATCCTTCAGAACTTGCTAAATTCTCTTGGCTCTAACGGAACCAATGCAGGAAAAGCAGGATTTAAAAAAAAAAAAAAAAAAAAAAGAAAAAAGGAAGAAGAAGCCAGAGATTGATTCTTACCTCATATCATTAAAAAATAAATTGCTGTAGCGCTATAACATAAAGTAAGAATCAATCTTATTTTTTAACACCAGAAATAACCTAATGAAATACAAGATTGATTCTGAATATGGGCTTCTTGGTGGAGCCCCTGTGGGAATTGATTACAAAATTGAATGTCTCAGAGCTGATAAGATGAATTTGGAATAAATCTTACTTTTAACTACTCCCTTTTTATGCTCATAAAAAAAAAGAAAGATTGATTCCAATCAAAACTTCTTCTAAAAAGTGAGACAGTTTCGATTTGTCGAGGCAGTTTTTCAACAGAACAGCACTGAACTTCAGAGCCAATCTCACCCCTAGTTATGCGTTCCCCAGGGAGGAAAAATACGAGGCACAATATTTCTGATTTACAGCTCGAAATGAGACAGTAATGATCATAATAATCAGGACAAGAAGAAGGAGAGAGCCTCAAGTGGATGGCAGCTCTCTCGACTGATGATGCCAAGGGAGGCAGTGGTTTGGAAAGCAAAGGTGGAGGAGCTGCTCCCCCTCCACTGTGCTGTGGGGGACTGCTGAGGACACGTCTCGCTCTGCAGATTCCGGGCACTAACACAGATCTGGTTATACTGCAAAAAAAAAACCCACTAGGAGTTCCATCAGCTTTCCAGGGCTGCACTTCCAGCCCTACTAGCCTCTCCTGCCTGGCCCTCAGAGCCTCCTGCACCATGGGTAGGAAATGGCTTTGAGTTTCCAGGCTCAGCTTGGTTGTCGCCAGTTTAATCCCATCACACCACACCGTGTCCTGGGAGATGCTTGAATTCCAGCTAGGTGAACTGCTGTTTCCCTGGGATGGAAGTTGTGCATCCCCACCAAGCTCAGAGGGTTGAGCTCATCAAGCTTCGCTTCCAGACTGGCTGGGATAATTTCCATACCTTCGTTTCTAATTACGCTTCATGCCTTTGCTCCCAGGAGCAGCAGCAGTGGTCTTATCAAAAAATAAGGCAAAAGTGCTCATTCAGTCTTGGGGCCCTCTCTGTGCTTTCTTTAATCTCTCTCTCCTCATCACTGCTTTGCAGAAGGCAGTTCCAGGACTCTTGTTGGTTGGGTAGTTTCTTCTCATCTCCAGCTTATATTTATTCATGGCCCATTTATGCATGTTTGTTCTAGTGCCAATATTTTATTTCAGCTTCAGTCGCTCTCCCTTGCACCTGGGCATCTCTGCAAGGTGATGGTTCGCTCCCAACTATTCTGCCGAGTGCTTCTACAGTGGAGAGATCTCATACAGAAATTCTGGGTTTTTTCACTTTCTGGAAGAAGTGCTATTCTGATACCCAGCTTGTGTCTGGTTTTCAGCCACTGAAGATAATTTGAAGAGTATTTGTCTCTTTTTCTCTCGCTTTTTCTCTTTCTTTCTCTCTCTCCCCTTCCTTCCTTCCTATCCCCGCAAAAGGACATTTAAATGTAATTCTGTAATTCTGTAAAAGCAACATCATGCAGACGACCATCTGTCCTGATCGGAATATGTCTTTTTTCCACAAAGCTGATTTTAGGTGCACTGGGACTGCTCTCAAAAGCAGTCTGTGCCTGTCTTTCCCACAATTGCACAGCCGGGACCGCTTGGACACGGCCCCGTCCCTGCGGCATGTGAATCTCAGACAACTCCCTTCCCTCCTTCGCCTGGAGCTCACACGATCCCAGCGAAGGGCTGCGGCCTCTCCCTCCTCCAGGACCCACATACCAGACCCAGCTGGATGGGGGATCCGAGATGAGAAGGCATCTTTGCCTCTGACATATGGGGTCCTGGAGAGAGAGTGGTCCCAGCTCGGAGCTGCAGCTGGGGACGTACCACGTAGCAGGGCCGGGTGTTCAAAGGCGCCTGGGAGCAGACACACAGCTCCAGCTGTGTCGAGCGTGGGGACTCCTTCCCTGTCACGAGCCTGGGCGCTCCAGATGTGCTCCTGACATTCTCCAGCGCTGTGACGCACGAGGACAACGAGGGACCTGCGGGCACCCGCCTGATGCTCACCCCAAACTTGGGAGGGCCTTCAGCTTGCCACCACGGTCCATGCAGCCCCTCGAGCCATGGCAACCGGTGCAAAGTTGGGGGGGGTTATGTCCTCCTTTTCCCTTCTTTTCCAAACCTGGCTGTGATTTCAAAGGGGCTGCAGGCTGAATTGGGCAACGAGGACCCTCCTGGGTCCTGCAGCCAGGGAGGCAGCTAGTTGGTCTGGATGAAGAGCAATTTCATTCTCTTATCCCGGCAAAATCTGGTCTACATTAAAAATAACAAAAACTCTCCCAAACCCACTGTGTTTAAATAATGTTAAAGATCTGACTGAAAGCATCGAAAGCAAATTCCAAGCTCTAATGAAGAAGGATTGTCTGGCATGGTAATAATAATAAACTCAGTGCACATATGTATGTATGCATGTATATATAGAAAGAGAATTTCGTCTGAGGAGCTGAGAGCCCTATAATTACCCAGGTCTTACTGCCACACCAGGAAGTGCAGCAGATAAGTGCTCTTGACCTGCTGTTTTCAGCTTGGTAAAGGCAGCCACAGTGAAAAGAGGTGGCCCAGAGGTTGCCTCCCATTCTGTCCTTGCCCCATCTGCAGCCCTGGGATGATGACTAGGCAAGGGCTCTGGTTTTCAGCCCCAGCTTTGTAGCGGAGCCAAGTAGACCTGCTGCAGCAAGCCACTGCCAGGTCCCAGACCAGTAGAGACATGATGTCCTGAGTCAAGAGGGTGTTTTGCAGCTATGAGACAAAGGTGAGGTACTGAGACTCACCAGGGTGGTTTAGAGGTCTTGGGGTCAAACAGAAATGAAAGGTGTAGGGGAGACACTGTGTCCTTTAACCTCAGGAGAGGGCAGACGAGGTGTCAGGAGACAATGTAGAGGGCTACCCCCACGTAAGTCCCCAAAGCTGAGCATCTCATCTCTCAGCCCAGCTTGCAGCGAGGCGTCGTCCTTGTCCCATAGGGCGTCTGTGAGATTGTCCTTCCATGCTATGGGCTTGTTTGGCATCTTTTTCACTGACTCAGGTGATAATGCTCCCAGCCCTCCCCAGGGAACTCGGTTCAGCAGTTTCTGTCATACTCCTCCACTTCATTATGCTTAACAGATCCTCCTCTGCCTTCCCGTTCACGTCCTTCAGATACCTATGTGCTGATGAGAGAGGAAGGAAGGAAGAAAAGAGCATCTTCTAGTTCCTACCTGTGCAGGTAGTTGCACGGTGAAAGCTGGAAGAGCTATGCTGATGAAACACAAGCCATAGCATCATGTAGAGCTTAGCAAGTGCCCAGACACCACGATGAAGGGTGTGGGAAGGGTACTGAAGTGTTCACGGATACTGAATGGTGGGAGGAACCCCTCACTCCAGGGGACTTGTGCAGAGCAGCTTCTGAAGGACAGCTACGAGAAGACAAACCCCAGGTTGTCCCACACTGCATCTAGAGGTCTTCACAGCAGAGCCTGCCCCAGACGCGCTGGCAGACAGCTGGTCAGCTTGCAGCCATGTGTGTCCTGGTCTCTCTGTGAGAGTCCTTCCTACCTTCTCTGAGATGAGCTCATTTTACAGTCTCTGATCACGTGAGGACTTCTCCCGAGTGCAAATCTGGACAGACAACTAAGCAAGCAGAGAGATATGTACTTGCAGTCACCTCAGTCTGCTCCCAAGGCCCCCATGGCCCTGTTAATCACCTGGGCTTGCTTACGCTGTGCAATTTGCATGGTAATTATATTTAACAAGAACAGCAATAAAGGAAATAGAAAGTGTAATGTTGTTATCAAGGCATAATTATTCCTGAACAATTTGGTGATTACAGTTTGCTGTGGTTGGAACTAATTGTCACCAGCCCTCTTCAGTGTGACACCCTCCCTCTCACTCCTTCAGCATCAGCCCCACAGTGTCCCCAGCCTCTGGATCCTCAACTCTCCAGCTACCAAGAGTGTTTAGACACCCAGATATGATGCTTCAAGACACCTGGACGTGCATGTATCCGAGCAGGTCTGTGGAAACGAGTATGATGAGCACATCCTCCCCGCCTCTTTGCTCCTCTGCAGGGTCTCTGCCACATGTACAAAGAGCTTGGGCAGAGCAGCAGGGGAGTCTGGGGAGAGGATGGCTCCCCTGAGAGCATCCCTGCAGGAGGGATGCACCGAGGCACTGAAGCATCTCGGTCCAGCTGTGTGAGGACGGGAGACACAGCATCTCCCTGGGAACCCCAGCTGCCAAATCTTCAGCTCACCACTCAGGAGAGGTGCGTGACACTTCCTGCTGTGCAAGACCTTGGGGGGCTAAGACGTGAGGTGCCTGCCTGGTTCTCCTTCTCAAGGTTTGGAGTGTACACTGAGATTTCAGCCCCTGGTGAAGTCTGCCTGGTCCTACAGCCCCCTTGCAGCAGCCAGCCTGGCTGTCACGCTTATGGGTGTATTTCGCCCACAGCCACCTCCAGGGAGAGGTGTGAGGAAGGGCAGAGCAAAACCTTCTAGCACAAGGAAAAGACAGGCACCCATCCGGATAAAAGTCAGCCCCCTTCTCCTCTGTAGCCCAGTAGGTGGACTTCTCACACGGTGGAGAACCATGCTCTCCAATTTCCCCATCCTGACCTGGGGAAACCAGGAAAATGCTGTGCCTGTCCTCCTCCAAGTGCAGGGAGAGGCCAACAAACCACCTGTCCTAGGAAATAAGGGTAGCTGAAGCCTGATGCTGAGATCCTTTCCAGGCTGCAGCCTCTCTGGCTGCCACGTCCCCCCGCTGCCACAGCACGTCCCCCCACCACAAACTGTGCTGTGGCCAAGGAGATGGGGAGATGAAAACCCCTGAGAGCAGACAAGACCATTGCTCAATTGCCAGTTTTCTCCTGTGCAGCAGCACCACCCCTGCCCCAGCCATGGCCTGCAGGGAGAGCAGCGGGTGGGTGAGCTGCCTGTGCTCCTCCTGGTGAAATGAGTGCGCCAGGTCTCAGCCAACCAAGAAGCTGTTGCAGGATGCATGCAAATACCAAGCGTCTGCCTTGCTCCAGGTCACACATGACCCAAGTGGGGAGAGAAGAGGCTGCACAACTGCAACTGGATCCTCACAAGCTGAGGAAGAGCTCAGGTCTCTTTCTTAAAGACCCGCAGGACGATATCTGCGTGCTCCCCAGGGTGTTTCTGGGCACACATGGAGGACAGCCTGTTTTTCTCCTGCTCAGGGCATTAAATCACGTTGTCCTTCTCTGCTAGCTCGTTGCTTTCAGTCCCAAGAAAGATGAGAAAGGGCCCTAGAACTGGGATTTAACTTCTCCTATGAATATGCAGAGACCTCATATTCAGGACTCTGAGTCCAGCTCAGCTTCTCAGCTCAAAACACTTGTAGCTGGTTCAAGGAGCTCTCAGAAACCCCTCAATCCTCTGAAACCTAAAAGGGAGGAGAAAAAAGCAACCGCTCTGTGATGTACAGCTGCTTTGCTACCCAAAATGTCTCTGAAAACATCAGGCAAGGAATTCACTGGAGGCAGTGTGCTTTGTAAATCACAGAGCACATCAGTGTTCAAGTGCTTGGTGGTGGCTAAACTACATCATTCAAGAGGCTGGTAATGAAGGAAGGTGTGGGGTAGAAAGGCAGGAAGGGTTGTGAGGTACTGCCTGGAAAGCTCAGGAGTGAGAGGAAAGTGTTTCCAGGCAGAAAGTGTGGGAGGAGATGAGCTCAGGAGAGGCTGTGGTCCATTGAACAGACCAAAGCTGGCAAAACCTCAGGCTGGGAAAGTCATGCAGGAAACAGGTAGGTGAGATTGCCTCTCCTTCTCCACCACCCATCCAAAACACAGCCTGCAAACACAGCTGAGTGCTGGTCTATAGCCTGTGGAGAGGCACCCCAGAGCAGATCCAAACCAGACAGGGTCTGGTAGGAACAGGTCCTGAATTCACATCTCCCTATGAGCCCACATCAGACCCTACTTTCTAGCAGTGCTGGGACCCCTCAGATCCCACTTAGGAGATCTTTCACAGTGGAAACCTCCTGGAGGTTCCTGTGTAGTAGCAAAATCTGGATGCTGTTCTTGCAGGCATGGGAGGGATCACAGTCCTGGAGCCCAGAACCAGCAGATACCCCAAGCCAGTGGCCCAAACATGGCTCTTGTACCCAGCAGTGCATGCAGAAAGGATCAGTCCTTGGTGAATGTCAGCTCAGCCTCAAGCCCTCCAGTGTGTCCACACTACCGTGGCTCCAGCCAGCTACTTCAGTAGAGGGGACAACCTTAAAATGGAAGCTGGGTAGGACCAGTATTTCCCCAGTGCCCCAGTGCCCCAGAAAGTCTCTAAGATCAAAGCAAGTGTGTCATAATAAATCCTCCCAGCACCCTCCCCACCCTACCTAGGAGCCATCCTGAGCTGCAGGTTGTTTCTATGACTCTGAAGAGCTTTTTCTTCTGGTAATTTCTCTAGTCTCTCCTTAAACCCATGCAAACTTTTAGGATCCATGCTATCATGCAACAACTGGTTCCACAGGTCTAACACACCTTGCACAAGGAACCAACTCCTTTGGCTTGCTCTTAACACCTGCTAGCAATTTGTCATGTCCTCTGCTTCTCATGTTCCTTGCCACCTTTCCATGACTTCTACTACATACTCTCTTCTGGACCATATGTTATTTACACATTTGTCAGGGGAGGACTCTTCCACACCTTTGATCATCCTTCATGAGTCTTTTGCTGTCCTGCAATATCCCACCTTGAGATGAAAGGTTAGCTCTATGTACAAGAAGGTGAATGAACAACAGATTTTCATAGTGACTGCTCCTGACTTTGGAGAAAAGCTCAGCTCAAGCTCAGGAGAAGACTAGTAGGCGGCCATGGGCAGAGACACCTTCCACTAGACCAGATGGTCAAAGCCCCATCCATAGAAGACACTGTGTCTTCTCTATCTGATGCAACCAGCCTGCTCCAACCCTGTCCTCTCTCAGTGGTTTGGCTTGGACTGGGGAGATCCAGAAACAGTTGAAACATGAAGGCAAGATCCAGGAGCCACCCCTCCATCAATGCCCTTCCAAGCCCCGCGCTGAGGCAGAGCCACTTTGTTAATCATCTCTGCGGATTAGCACTGGTTTACAAGCTCCACAAAGAAGCCTTTGGAGTCATAAATTGCATTTGTACCGCTTAGCCCAGGAGCATCCCTGGAGCTTGGTAGACAGATGTAAAAGGAAACCTTTAGAGAGAGCAAGGGGGATAACAAAGAGATTATCCGAGCCAGGCCTGAAAATTAATAGACCAAATCAAAATTAATTAATAGACTAAATTCAATTAATAGACTCAATCTTCTTTGAAAACGCGGTCACCTCCATCACCCATCATCTTTGCACACTCCCACAAAGGCAGACAGCTTGTCTTCTTCCACAACCTGGGTTAAGAAAGGCTGGGCAGGAGCAGCGAGGGGCAAATATTGGGGTTTTTAGGGGTCAGAGCTCTCCCTGCAAGGGGGAAGGCAGGCTGGGGAGCAGGTATGGGGAATCCTGAAGCAATTTGAAAGCTGACATCTTCTTTTTCAGTGAAAGCTACGATGCTAGAAACACGGTGAGTATTAAGAGCAGTTGTCGTCCTGCTCTTTGGCTTGTATCTGGATTAGATTTGTGTTAAGGATGGAATATGAGTCTGGCTAAGTATTACTTTCCACAAATATTTGGCTTTTAAGAAAAGCCGAAATGTGGAGTTTATCACATTCAGACACAAATAAATCGCAGTGGATGTGAGGAGCAATAAAAAGTAACAGGAGAGCCAAACAAAGGGGCACCGGGGGTGGGCACTGCTGGCCATGGACGGGGAAGCACGAGGTGTGAGTGGGGCATGGGGAGGCTGCGAGGGAGAGGATGGAGCCAGGAGCATCCTTGCCTTCATCCTGGGGCTACCACCAGCTTGCTTCAGGTCCCCATTTTCTCCAGAGCAGTCCTGCCACACTACACAGCAAGACCTGGGGAGGCTCCTGGACCATGTATTTTGGAGATGGAGCAGGAAGGAAGCACATCCCTCAAAAAAAACCCAATTTTGTGTTATCAGCAATAAGGGAAGTCTGTAATCACCAGCTCAGGGCTGGAGACTTTTGAATTTGGACATGCAAATTCCATTCCCTTACCACCAGAGCAAAAGTGATCCCAACTGGCCTTGTAAATGAAAACACTGATGGAGGAAGGCTGGAAGGCTTTAAGATGGCATTTAGTCATTAGAGGGCTGGCACAGAGAGTACCAGCCAAACCCCTTCTTTCCCCTGAAAGAGTGAGCTTTCACCCCTCAAACGATTGTTTAGCTACTGAGAATGAGATTGTGATTTTGAGAGTTTGCAGATGTTTCCAGCTGCCTGATGAAGAGAAGGCTACCCTCTTCTCGGTGGCAGGCGTGTTCTGTTAGGATGCAAGGATCTCAATACTGCTTTTAAAGTAGGTGGGAGAAGACTTTTTCCCAAGTAACAGGCCTTCCCCATGTTATCCAGTGAGTGATACCACAGTGACCCCAGGCAGTGGGATGTGAAGCCATGTCTGCAGCTTCCTACACCCCATCCATGAAGCAGCCCATGACCATCAAGGTGTCTGTGTCCGCATCCCTCTTCTTGATCTACCTATTGCAGCACAGCCTCAAGACATCCAGCCCAAGGGCAGGTGACATTACTTACAGGACCCTGTGAAGTGAGTTTTTTCGGTGGAGAGTTTACTGGCCAAAGAAACGCAATTTTGAGACAACTGAAACTATTCATGAATTCGTGTCAAGGATGGCAAATAGTTTAACCAGGGGTGAGGAGAAAGCCAAAAAAAAAAAAACCAAACCCAAAATGAAAGTCACATTTGCAAGTCTCCAGTTTCCATTTCACAATGACACTTTGAAAGCCGTTTGCTAAATGTATTCATTGCTGTTCTCAAACAACAAACAGAAAAAAAAAAAGCCCACAATGAGGAAACAGAAAGTAGTACTTCTTTTAATGTAAAATGAATTAATGACTAATTAATCACAAAAAGCAGTCCTATCTTCCCTTGGCTGTGCTCAGAGAAAGATAGTAGCTCGCTATCTCTGATTTACTCGTGACTTGCCAGCAGCGCATAATAAAGGAGGCTGGAGATGAGCATGGTTTTAATTCCCCATCCTTGCTTGTGTCACCAGCACTGCAGATTGCCTTCACTTTCATGAAACAGTCCTTGAAAAACAGGGGATGTGTGCTGGTCAGTGATGAGCCAGAGCTGTGACCTTCAGACCAGCAACAGCCTGTGGATGGTGGAGAGCAAAGCACCTGAGGAGCAGAGGTGATGTTCAGACGAGCTGAGGAAAGAGGTGGCTTTGCCCTTGTAGAAGACCCTGCCCTGTGTCTATCTCTCTGAACTGCACATGTGCTCTCACCCAACTGGTTTCAACCACTGGTCATTGAGATGTCACTGGCCCATCCAGCTCATACAGGTCCTAGGAAGCTACGTTTTCAATGCACACCACTAAAATTACCCCTGGGGCACAGCCCACCTTGACTCCTCACGCTTCCCCCAGGATGGGTTTCTCCTGTGCTGCAGATCAGTCCCACACCTGGTTTTCCTGCAGAAATTCACCCCAGCTCTTGCCCAGCTCCCTGGTGGGAGCCCCTGTTCCCCTCCTCCAGCAGACCAGCACCATGTCCTCCAGCAGCTACTGCTGGGAGGAAATTCGGAGTTTGCTCCTTGGGAGAGTCCAGTGTTTCAAAACAGTCCTCGTTCCAAAACGGAACAAAACAAAGACAGAGTTTTCCCTGTGAACTGGAATTTAATCATTTTGAGTCACTCAACTCGGCACAGTTGGATAAAATCAAAATGTTTTGTCCTGATTTTAATTACCCATTACTATTAAATTATTTTATATACATTACAGTGTATTATGCACAAGCATTTTGATGTTTTGACCACTTCCTCCCTCTTTCTTTCTGTGAGAATGAAGTTTCCTCACAATCCACGCATTTTCACAAGCTGTTTTGCTTTCAACAGTTTGGCATTTTCAACAGAAAGAATAAAAAAAAAAGATCTGTCTGAAAACCAGCTGCACTTGCAAATGCTGAGGGAGGAGATTCATTCATTCAAAAGGCAATTTCCACTGGATCCCTTTTCTTGGTTTTAGCTGTTATGAGGTTGAAAATCCAGCCTTGCTTTGAAGCAATACTGTGGGGCTTCACATTAATTGCTTCCCGTGACTTCAGCTCAATTATAAAACCCTGTAAAGGAATTGCATTGCTCTTCCGAGCCTCCTGTTCTGGAAGCTTGCCCAGGTGTCAAGACCAGAGGTGTTTTTCTTTCCCAGGTAATGCCAGGAGCTGGAGCATCCTTCTTGATTTCCAGAGATGACTCTGGAAGATGATGGGATGGGTTTGGATGGTGCAGCCCAGAGCACAACAGGATGGGTTTTGCTCCATGCATTTTGGCTGATGCAATGCACCCCGACACGCAGCCCCCAGTGCAGCATCCTCTGCTCACACTGGTTTCAAGGGGGTGACATTACAGGCCCTAGATTTCAGAAAAAAAAATAACCATCCCTCAGGATCTTACAGCAGCATCCCTCAAGGGAAGATGCTCTTGTTGCTTCCCTCCCTCTGGGTGGCACTGACCGCAGAGGTTGAGAGCTCTTGCAACTCCACAAGATGTTTTTCATCTCGATATTATTTTTAGGAGCGGAGGGGATAAAATATGCCTTTTTCACAACCGAGAAAAAGAGATTATTTCCCTGGGAAAGATTTTGTTTTGTTTAAAAATTTCCATTGGAGTAGAGCTAACTGTAAAACTGCTTTATTTTTTTAATGGAACAAATGGGTATTTTTACCAGAGAGTGTTCTTTGAAAGTCTGTCCCCCATCTCCTTCTTTTTCATCTTGAGGGGAAAAAAAAAAAAAAAATAGAAAAAAGAAGTAGAATAAATTCATACATGATTTGGGAAAAGGGGGAAACGCCCACGAAAAAAAAATAAATAACAAAAACCAAGAAAAAAACCCAGACATGTTTTAACCAGCTGAGTTGTAAAAATCTCCTTTTAGGCAATAAAGTCAGCAGGTCTGTTGGGGGGCAGGCAGCAGAGGGGGTGGGAGAAGGTGGCTGGGTGTCCAGGGTCTTTCCAGGCTGCTCAGGAGGTGGGTT
This sequence comes from Calidris pugnax, assembly GCF_001431845.1. NCBI lineage: Eukaryota > Metazoa > Chordata > Aves > Charadriiformes > Scolopacidae > Calidris > Calidris pugnax. The sequence goes on along the minus strand of NW_015090963.1, from coordinate 682,442 downwards.
GCAACGTGCCACAGCCCAGCTGGTCCCTGCGCACCGGCGATATTTGATGTATCGTTGTGGCCGTGTTTGCTGTATTACTAATTTAGTACCTCATTCCCTTTGAGCACTGTACAAATTGCTCTCGTTGCTTATGCATCAGTGTCACTTTTCCCATGCCATGAGAACCTTATGGGTGGTAATTAATCCGCATAAATGCTCTCTGAAGCGGGCAAGACACCTCCATGGCCCTGCCCGGGGAAACTGAGGCAAAGTGGCACATGGAGATGGCAGGCTTCCCCCCCAGGGGCATCCCAAATCTGTGCCCCAAGCTCCTTTGCTGCCTGATTTTGAGGGTGACACACCATGAACGCATGAGGCTGCCGGACCTTTGGGTGGGTGGGATGGGGTTGGGGGAGGCAGGGACCACGCTGGCGCGCAGCTCCGATTTCCGCAGCGACCACAGGGAAAGGATTAAGCTTCCAGATGGGGGGAATCTGGAATTTGCAGCGGGAGCCGGCAAAACCTTCAGAAACAAAGATCCTCTTTCTATGCGAATGTCCCTTAGAAATAAAACTCAAGGGGGAACGAGCAAAAGGCGGGAGGTGACGTCAGTGGCTTGGTCTCAGGGCTTTTCTGTTTTTTTTTTCCTTTCTCCCCTGAGTTTCCCGGGAGGCGTGAGCGGGTGGCTTAGGCAGATGTTTGCTGATCAGAAATGCTGATGATCGTGCCCAGGGGGAGCGAAACTTGAAGCGATACAGTTTAACCCAAATGAAATAATAACACTTTCCAATTTCTTCCCCAGCTTTGGTTTCTAAAACAGCTAAAGGAATGTAGGAGATAATGATTAGAAACATCAAGAGGGTGAGCAGCGGCTTTGGAGGCTTGCTCTGAAGAAAGCAGGGTTGGGCGGAGAATTTTGCAACCCATTAAAAATTAATTGCTAGGAAACTCTCTGGTGGGGGTTAGCGAATAACGAGCCTTTGAGATCCTCCAAACACAAGGCTAACGTTACTTAGAGACTGAGGATCCGGTGGGTTCAAGGAGGAAGCAACTCTTCTGCTTTCTGCCAAAAAGCTTCCAAAATGGGGGCAAGATGAAAAGGGCCCTGCTTGTGGCGCTACTCGCACAGTGTTCCGAGGAAGGAAAGGCCCCCTGAAACTGATTCCCATGCTGTGATGGGGAGGACAGGGTACTCAGGAGAGACACAGGGAAGGATGGGGACACTCTGTGGTGTGAGTCACACCCCAAGCAGTGAGGTGTGGTGATTTTTCTGGCTGCTTCTGAGGATGAAAGAAAGGCTGATGTGAGCCCTGCTACACCTCTGTGTCCCATACAGACCATGGACACGGAGCATACCCCAAGCTTCCATGACAGCAGTGCAAGAGATGAGGCACCGTTGCACAAAGGTCTTAGAGGAACCCAACCCCCATGGCCATGAGAAGCAGAGGTGTCTGCTCATGGGGCAGGTCTGAGTCTCATGCTGATGGTGCTTGGGAGAGGGTTTCCATCACCAAGAAGGACCAGAGAGGCAGGTGGTTTTCAGCTCTGGCAGCAAAGCATCCACGATCCTAGGATGCACTGGGAAGAGCTTCCAGACACCCAGACTGCATGTGAGAAGTGGGGGGCTGCACATACCTGTGCGTGCACATCTCTGCGTTCATATGTGAGTGTGCATGTTTGTGTGTGTGTGTGTGTGTGCACAGAGGGCAGTGTGGGCACACAGGGGTACCCACAGATCCATTGCCAGGCATGCCTGTGCCAGCTGAGGGTCCTGATTCTGCCTGGAAAGACCAGCAGGGAGGGCAGCAGGCTGGAACACGGGCAGGTGGGGCAGGAGAAGGGGGGGTAAGGGGCCAGCAGGAAGGGGTGACACTTAAGCTAGTGGCAGGGGAAACGTGAGACGGGGTTGGTCTGGAAATAATGCAGCTCCTGCCGAATTTACAGCCCTCCTGGGGAGGGCTGTGAGAGCAGGGGAAGGAAAGCCAGCGGCAGACCCAGGGAATATCGCCAGGGCCTGGCTTTTTGAAGACATGTGCTCCCGTGTTACAAGTGTCAAGAGGGCACCGCGTGAGCTTTTTTAATGAGCCCGAGGGGCAGAGGCCAGGGGGGCTGCCTCACCTCCCCGGTAAGCGCTGGAGGGAAATGCAGAGCCAGGGCTGGCAAGGGGAAGGTGCACAGCAAGGGGCTCAGCACAGAGAGCGATGTACCTCGTCAGGAGAGGTGGCAGGAGGGCATCTGTGTCCCCCACCCCTCCCAGATACCCCACACAGGTGAGAAGAGCCACTACCCAGCCCTGCTTTTCCAAAAAAACTGGAGCTAAATAGCCTTTTCCAGGAGCTGAGGCTGTGGGAGACAGGTGTAAAGCTTATGGGTTTGCTGCAGAAGATATGACAAGCCACCAGGCACGCTGGCACCTAGGCCAGTGCCCCGGACAGCCATCCTCCCCCCTGCCTTCAGCCGCTGCACTCTGCAAGGAGGCTGAGGGCTGTACCTTGGGATTTGACATCTCCAGCAACCAGTTTCATGACTTGGATGCAAGATAGAGCAGGAGGAAAAGCAGGACCGAGAAAGGAGCGGTGAACTTGTCATTCAGCGGCAATTACCTGCCATAATAGTGGAGAGGAGGTGGGAAAACGATCTACCGGGGAAATTGCTTCGGGTAAAAATGATCTGTTTCTTGCTCCTAGCTTGCAGCCACAAAACTCTCAATTTTAACCCCTTCCCAGGCTCCAGCTTCCAGGAGATACGGCAGCACCCATAGCTTGGGCCATTGCAGTATCTACCAGAAGGTGACAATTCGTAGCATGTCTCCATTGTAAGGCTGTTAACCCTCTCCTGACTGACTCTTCATGCCTGTGTGGTTTCTACTTCTTGCTTTCAGACTGCTCCCAGGCTGGACCCAGAGTTGGTTCTTCAAGTCCCCCCAAAAGCCACAGCTGCACCCACGAAGCTGCAGCCATGCAGGAGCTGCAGGACCTCTGCTTCAGGGGTGGAAGAGCATCCCACAGGCACCATCCTCCTGCCCCTGGCCTCGAGCCCCACAAAGGAAGAGCAAATTGGGAAACTGCACCGCTCTCCATCCTCTCTGAGTGTCATGCAAGCAACCTCCATCTGCTCTGAACCGCGCTCTGCGACTCTCCCTTCTGCTGCAAGGGAGAAACTCATTAAGCAGCAGCAGCGTGGGGCTAACGATGTGCAGATGAGCACTTCCACCTCTGTCCGCCAGAAGGCTGCGAGCCCGGGAAGTCAGGACGGTGGCACACTGCCTTCCCCGACGAGGGTGTTGCGAGGATTAATTAGGAAATACTTGCAATGCACTTCAGAGCTGGAAAGCACTAAGTGTTATTAATCAGTGTCAGGGTTTACATAGAAGAATTGCAGAAAATATGAGGGGGTGGCGAGTGGAAGAAATAAATCACCCTGTGGCTTTGATGGGGATGGGGAGCACAGGAGGGGGGTGTAGGTCACCCCACAGCACTACTGCTGACATTGACTGGGTCAAAGGGGTCCATGCTGATTGCATGGTAAGTGGGCACACATCAACCTGTCCTGCAGAGGCACCTTGGGGACCCACTGGATATGCCATGCAGGTTGTCTCATACCCAGAGGTGTTGGTGTCCATTCCCTGTGGGCTCTCTTTTCTCTGGGGAGAGATCACAAAGCTGTCCAGCATCCTCTCTTCATAACACCTCAGTGCTGTTCCAAGGCAGCACTCCCCAGTAAGGCCCAATCCACTCACAGAATCCCCCAATGCAGTAGGGCTGACCATCCAGACCAGATATTTTTGGTTTCTTCACAGACCTTAAAACCAGCGAGTGAAAAAGGGACTGCAAAGCATGGAATCATAGAATGATTTGGGTTGGACGGTGCCTTTAAAGGTCATCTAGTCCAATCCCCCTGCAATGAGCGGGGACATCTTCAACTAGATCAGGTTGCTCAGACCCCTGTCTGACCTGACCTTGAATGTTTCCTGGGATGGGGTGTCACCTCTCTGAGCAACCTGTTCCGGTGTTCCACCACCCCCATGGTAAAAATTGTCTTCCTTATATCTAGTCTAAATCTGCCCTCATGTAGTTTAAAACCATTACCCTGTGTCCTCTCACAACAGGCCCTGCTAAAAAAAAATGTCTGCATCTTTCTTACTTATAAGCCCCCTTTAGTTGTTGAAAGGCTGCAATGAGGTCTCCCCAGAACCTTCTCTTTTCCAGGCTGAACAACGCCAACTCTCTCAGCCTGTCCTCGGCTCTCCTCCAGACACGCTCCAACAGTTCCATGACTTTCCTCTGCTGAGGACTCCAGAGCTGGATACGGTAGCCCAGGTGGGGCCTCACCAGGGTGGAGTAGAGGGGCAGAATCACCTCCCTTGACCTGCTGGCCACACTGCTTTTGATGCAGCCCAGGATACTGTTGGATTTCTGGGCTCTGAGCTCACATTACCGGCTCATGTCCAGCTTTTCATCCACCAGTACACCCATGTCTTTCTCGTCAAGGCCACTTTCAATCCCTTCATCCCTCAGCCTGTATTGATACCATGAGTTGTCCTGACCCACATGCAGGACCTTGCATTTGGCCTTGTTGAACCTCATGATGCTTACATGGGCCTACTTCTTGAGCTTGTCCAGGTCCTTCTGGATGGCATCCCATCCCTCAACTGCACCACTCATCTTGATGTCATCTACAAACCTGCAGAGGGTGAACTCAATCCTGCTATCTCTCTCATTGGTGAAGATATTGAACTGTACTGGTCCCAGTAGGGACCCCTCAGGAACAACAGCTGTCACGGATCTCCCCCTGGACATTGAGCCATTGACCACTACCTTCTGGATGGTAGTCAACCGACCAGCCTACCTATCAAACCATTTCTCTCCAATTTAGAGGGCAGGATGTTCTGGGAGACCATGTCAAAGGCCTTACAGAAGTCCACCAAGACAACATCCTTAGGTCTTCCCTTGTCCACTGATGTCGTCACTCCATTGTAGAAGACCACTAGGTTGGTCAGGCAGGACTTGCCCTTTGTAAAGCCAAGGCTGGCTGTCTTGAATCACTTCCCTGTCCTCCATGTGCCTTAGCATAGCTTATAGGAGGATCTGTTCCATGATCTTACCAGTCACAGAGGCGAAGCTGACAGGTCAGTAGTTCTTAGGCTTCCTCCTTTCTACCATTTTAAAAAATGGGTGCAATGCATCATGTCCCTCCTTTTCCTCTCAGAAATCCTCTGCCTGAGGAGGGTCTGCTCTGTCTCACCAAGCCAGAGGAAAAAGAGACCTCTGCTCCCATCTATGGGGAACTGGGAGAAGTACGGTCAGGAGGGACACCCCCCTCTGTCCCCACAGCTATTCAAGGTCACCAGGAGCATGTCCCATGTCCCAGCAGGACAGTGCCATTTGGCAGGGCTTAATGACAGCTCCTGTTTTGCCCAACAATGCAGTATAGCAACCGCACCAAGCCACCAGGCTGGGATTGAGACAGAAGTCTGACTGGGCCAACTGGGCAGGAGTTTTGAAGAGTTGAGGGGGTGCAAACAGGATCAGAGAGAGCATTTCAGGAGTAGAGCAGAAGGGCTGAGCAGAAGCAGACAGCATTTGGTCCCTACATCTGGCCACAGCTGGCCAGAGGTTTCCCTCTAGAGCAACCCAGAGGGCTCTAAGGATCCTGCTGACCTTATGAAAACATGCACCAGGCCATAGCCACTTGTATGAGCCCTGCATGCACACAGGGCCCTCCTCCAAACATGCCTGTACACAAGCACACACCCCTACATCAGCCACTTTTCGCATGCCTATGTGGAGGAGCAAAGCCAAAACTTCACAAAAAGAAAACCTACCGTCCCATTTTTCTGCCTAGGGCATGTCTGGAAGTGGATTGCACACTCCTCAGATGTGGATGGCAAGTCACAATTATTTAACATTCTGTTAAAATGTGTGATTTTTTCCTAAAAACGGTCGCTGTGAGGCTGGTGCCCGGCAGCCCGTGGCTGCAGGATGGCTGCTCAGGGCAGTTTGCTGGGTCCAGCTCCCCGCCTGGCGTTTGGAAACAGCCAACTCATCTCTGCACTAATTTGTGTGCACAAGATTGCGACTGGCGCGCCTCGAATGTCTGCGCAGGTAAAACCCGAGGGCTGGGTATTTGCAGAAAGCAAACACAGGAGAGGGCACAGCCCAGGACCAAGCAAATTCATTCTTCTAGACAAGCAAATATTCAGGGGACTCTTTTTTTTTTTGCCTGTGTTTGCTCATTTCTATTCCAATGACTTAGAGCACGTGGGAGGACAGATTAGCTCCTCAGAAGAGTTCCTTCTAGCCTAGACAGCTCAGGTTTTCCTTCCCTTTCCCTTTCTGTTTTCCCTTCCCTTCCCTTCCCTTCCCTTTCCTTCCCTTCCCTTCCCTCTTCCTTTCCCTTCCCTTCCCTCTTCCCTTGCCTTCTTTCTTCTTTGCCTTTCTTTTCTGCTTTTTTGCTCTCTTTCCCTTCCTTACCCTTTCTTCTCCTGTGCACCCCAAGGTTTACAGGACGAGTTCCCAGGGCCAGCTGGCAGCCCCGCTCTGCCCCTTGCCCCTCTCCCTGCCTGCCCACATCTGCAGCCACTGCTCACCCCACCTGCCCCCGGGGCCCTCACACGAAGCCCCTGAATTGGGAGTTAATTTGAATTTGAGTTGACAAACTCCAGGCGTCTCCCATCTGCACCGGGCAGGAAACAGCCGATGTGTTAACCTTCTAGCAGGGAGGGCAGGGCAGAGGGGAAATGCTTTTACCTTCCCCTCCATTTAGTTCAGCTCTTAAAAAAAAAATTAGGGTCAAATAAAATAACGCCCTGGGCTGACCTGGAGCCGAGGTGGAAATTCCCCACCAGCATCCAGAGGTGTCTGGGAAAGGCAGGAAAACCCCATCTCGATGCTTGGGATTGGGAACCAAAGGCAAAGCCTCCAGGAGTGGAGCCCAGGCTGGGCAGGACTTCCACCATGGTGGATTCCAGGCACTCACATCACCACATCTTGTCCCCAGACAGCCCTGTGGATGGCTGTCTCTTCCCTCTGCTGCTTGGGCATGGTCCCTGCTCTGCTCCCATGTAAAGTCATCCCATTCTGTTCATGCAGCCTTCCTCCCTCCAAGGCTGCTCTCACCACTGCACCAAAACAGCAAAAGTATCTGTCCCTCAACAGGCAACAACAGGTCCTTGGGTACTTTTTTTGGTGGAGGTGGTGGTATCTTAAACCAGTTGTGAAGCCAGACATCTGCCAGGGATTGAAAGAAGCTGAAGGTGCAGAGGCAACCTATGAAAGGGCTTCATCACCTCTGAATGAAGAGACAAAGCTTGTAGGAGGTCACCTGTTCATGTGGCCAGGCTAGATACCCTACAGCTGGGTTTTGTGGGCTGCCAAACCACAGCTTTCAATCACAGGAAACTTTGTCAGGGCCAGGAAGAAGGAGATTTTCTCCTTCAGTGGGAGAAGCTGAGGGCTGGGTGTCGCAGAGGGTCTGAGCCCCAACATCCTTTCTCCTCACACAGCCTTGCAAAGCCACCTCCATCATCTGCTTCTCAGCCTCTAACCCCCCCTCAGCTTTTCAGTCCTGGCTCCCACTGCTTCTCTGACATTTCTCTCTCAAAGATGGCACTTCCAGCTAATGTTGATTTTTCTTTCTCTGCAACAGTGTTTTTAAGCACAAGCAAGGCAGTTGGAATAAAATTAGCATTATTTAGCAGTACCCAGCACCAAAGGCACTTGACAGATGCAGAAGAACAAAGATTTAGGCTGGGTGTTGGGAAAAAGCTTTCTAATGTGTCCAACACCGAAAGGGGGGGGAAGAGGCAAAGGTGGGGAGGCTGGTGTCTCCTTCCTCGGGGCACTGCACAGTTGCAGCCAGGCTGTCCACACCTTCAGACCCGTGTCCGTGCTGGCATCTCCCTGTGGGGCATCCACTAACCTTATCAGAAAAGCAAATGGGCATTTCTCGTGGTGTCAGGAGCTGCGGGTGGATCGTGGACCGCACTGACAACATTACACCAGCATCTATTGCCCCCTCCCATTGCTGCACCAGCCAGCAGCCTGGAGCAGCAGCAGCAGCACGCAGACATCTCCATCTCCATGTCAAAGCAGACACCCCCGGCACCCCATGGTTATTAGCTCCTATTGCCAGGGATGAAGGGGAGGGTGGGAATGCAAGATATGATGGGAAGAGACTTAGGGAAAGCAGTGAGCAGCAGGCAGAGGATTTAGGGCCAGACCAGGTCCCCAGCCCAGAATTTACCCTACCACTCTTCACCCTACCCTACCTACCCTTTCCTCTCTGGCAGCATCTCCCACCTGCTGGATGCAAAACCGAGCCCTTGACGCTCCCTCTGCCACTAATGACAGTAACGAGGCTTCAGCCGGGCGCAATATTGCGAGAGCTGCAGCTTGTCGCCTTCCCTGTGGCCGCAGGCAACGTCAGGGTTTTCAGATGCTCTAATGGCAATCTGTCAAACCAACCCATCCCCTCCAGAGACACTCCGCTCAGCCTCGTGTTTGCACATCCCCTTCCCAGCCAACACGTGGCACCGCCGCGGATTTAGGAGCAGGATAAACAACCTCTCTCCAAACCTCCCTCATTTGTGTGCTTGCTCTCCCGAGAACTTTAGTAATTGCATCTTTGCCTTTAAATACCATGCTGCTCCTTTGGCATTTCACTGTTTAAATGTCTCCCGCTTGGAAGATGACATTGTCTGGAGGCGGATGGATCGGGGTGGTGTCTGCACAGCACAGTGCAGGAAAGAAACGGGCTGCTCTGCCCCGTCTGACTTCTCCAGCCGTGTAAGCAGGGCTGGGGCTGGGTGGCTTTTGCAGCAGGGCCATGGAAAGCTGGGTTCAAGGTGGGAGTGAGGACATCTTCCTCATCCAGCCATTGGAGCAGTCCTTTATCCCCATTCCTGGAGGCTGCGGATGCCTTGGTGGCACCATCCCCTTTCCCTGGAGGTGGGGATGGGGAAGAGTAAATTGTGCTCTATCCCATTAGGACCAGGCTGAGAGCTCTACCGCCAGCATTTCCAGGTCATACAGGTGCTGTGGCCAGGTGAACAGTCGACCTTCACAAGCCATTGTGGCCACAGAGACTGTGGATCCATCCCACGGCTCCGTGCCACGCATCCCAAACACACAGCCTCTCCATTACACCGCACATCCCAATGGGGATGGACCCAGGGTCTCCCAAACTGCAGTATCCACTTATCCTTGCTGCCAGTGCACAGGAAAATATTTCAGGTCTCACCTCTCAGGGGCCTGGCTTTGGTTGCCCTCATCCCTATGCATCTCAGGGCCCCAAGAAAAATATTCTTGGGATTTGATGCTTGTGTGTTTTGTTTCCCCATTTGCAAGGAATGGGTGAGCTGAAGTATTTTTTGCCATTGCTATAACAGTATTAGGGGCTTCAATTAGGAAATGTTCTTGCAGGGAGAGGAGGGGCAGCAGGAAGAATGTCCTTTCTTATTATTTTTGGGGAAAGTGTAATTATTACCCCTTCGGCCTGTCTGCAAAAGGGATTAATAATGTCCAGCTTCACAGCTGTCAAAGCCCTGATTAATTGAGCTTGCTGTACTGAAACCTCATCTGTTTGTCTTGTGTCGATGTGCAAATTGAAAACACAACACAATAAATCTTACCGGGCATCCTGTACCTCTTGGCTTATCGGCTGCCCTCCTCCCACCTCTCTGTTTCCAAACAGCCCAGAAGGGTTGAGCTGCTGCTTTGCAGCCGTGTTCAACCTGGAGATGGGCAGTATCATCTCTGCCAGGGGCACGGTGGGGTTAAAAGCCCTGGGGCACTGCCTGGTCTGCATCCTGATGGGTAGTCATGTATCACCTTCCCTCCTCTCCTGAGGAAGAGTCACGCACAGGGGGAACGATAAGGGAAAGAGTGTTGCAGGGCTTCACGTGGATTCCCAAACAATATTTTGTGTAAGCCTATGGTGGAAATAACCTCAACTAATTTTTAGGCCATGATTTATCCATTCAAAAGGTGGGGTGTGCCTGAGCATCACTGGCTGCAGCCCTGGGAGACAGGCTAGGTCACAAAGCCCTGATCCCAGCAGCCTGCAGGCTCCATGCAAGAGTCCCATGACATCCCTGGGGCACATTGGCATCCCTCACCTGAGCCTGGGCAGAGCAGCAGCTTGAAAAGGAGTTTAGGAGCATCTCTGCTCAGCCCCACACAGCCCAGCTGCAGGATGAGACTGTGGGCTGTGGCCTCAGCTGGTCTCCTTGCTCAGACTCTGGGACATGATTTTGGTTTCCTTCAAGACTTCTAGCTTCCACCCACACCATTGAAAGGACACGGGGTATTTTCATCTGCAAAGCAGCTTGCCTGCCCCTTGGTACTGAATAAATAAATTACTCTGATGGTAAGGGAGATCATTATTAATTAGAGTGCATAAAGAGCCTGGGAACCCTCCAGGGGAAGATGCTGCAATGCACTGAGCGCAAATCATAGCCATTTTTTTCAGCGACACAATACTAAAGAGGGAGAGTTATGTGGCTGTATTGTCTCAGAGAGAGAATGCACTGGGATCTGATAGACCCAGGCAGGATCTGTCCCAGGATCTAAGTCCTGCCAAGAAACAGCCCTGGGACAGATTTGGGACTCCCCTGTCCTCCACCTGCCATCCCACTCCCCGCTCAAGGACAACCCCAAGGCACAATCAGTGGTAGGCAGTACCAAGACATCATAGGGATATGTCCCCATTGCTATGTGTCCCCATTGCTTCCCCAATGAAGCCATTCCTGAACCTCACTGGAATGGGATTTCCCTGAAAAGACCCTGAAGAGCCTAACGGCAGGTGAAAGATAATACTCTAATTAAATACCCTATCCCTGTGGCTTTAGCCGATGCTCACAGAATAAAAACAAGTGGAAAAATAGCAAGAAACCTGTGTTTACTGCTTCTCATCCTATAATATGCAATGTTTTCTCAGCGTGCCTTCAGGACACAAGCTGCTGGGAGCCCAGAGTGGATGAAAACAGAGACAGAACAAGGTGATAGGCAAAAAATGGAGGGGGGGAGTGAGGTGACCCCCCACAGCCCCTGCATAGCGGCACCCTGTGGTGCTCACTCTAACAGGAGGAGAGGCAGTCCTCATATCCATCCTTACAGTGGCTGCTGTCAAGGGCACTGGGGCAGCTGGCATTGGTGATACCTGCTGGTGAACACAACCCATCTTCCCACATCTCCCTTTTAGCAGACACACCAGGAGGAATGGGGTGGAATGGCCAGGCCATTTTCTCTCCCACCTTCTGGGACTGTCTCTTGTCCCTTTACATTTCCCTCCTCACGGTTTAGGCTTCCCTCACCTGGTAGATGGGCTGTGCCCTCTGTGCAGGACCTTCCTGGGTCCTCTCCAGAGTGGTACTCATCAGCAAAACATCTCCTCCAGACCAGCTCTGCATTCCACCTCTGCACAAGCTTTTATCCTTCCAGCAATCTGCTCCTCCTCGGCACCAGTGCTCATGCTGCCTGTCCTGCTGGTGTCCCCAGACCTGGTCCCCACCACCTCTCTCTTTCCATAGGAATGTTTCTCAGTCCTTCCCATCATGAACCCAGTGAATGGGGAGAGTGCTGGTTGTCCCTGCTCGGCTGATGTTTTTAGTGATGGCCCAGGTGCTGGGAAGCGGAGGGTACGTCTTCCATCCACAGGCACCAGCAAACCACAAGGGATTGCAAGTACCTGGGAGGACAGGCCTAGAATGTGAAATAGCATCAGCAAATTGGAGGAACCGTCCAAAAAAAATACAGGCTACAATTCAGAAAGAAGACAAGCAAGGTATAACACGAGGCTGGAGTAACTAGCCCCACAAGACACAGGGTAAGCATTTTGTCCTGCAGGCAAAGAACCTGTGTGGCCACCTGCAGAGCCTGGCTATTGTGTGCTGAAGCCACCAACTCTGGCATTGGGACAACTGTGCCTGGTCCACCTTAGGGAGAACAGTTTCACCACCAGGGACCTGTGGGCTGCAGCAGCAAACCAGGGCATAGGCAGGAGCCTGGAAGGAGCCCACGCTGGCAAGTGGCTTTTGGAGACCTCAGAGGATTGGGGTTCCTCTCCGTGCCTGGCACCTTTAAGGAAACTCCCACTCTCGTGCTGTTTGTGCTGATCTGCTGGGGACCATATCACATTGAAACCATTAGATATATTTTCTGTAGCTGAATAATTTTAATTTTCTAGTCAGTTACCTTTTAGGTCTCGCTTTCTTCTTTCTTGGCGTCTTAATTGCCTTTTCCATTTTTCAGCTCTCCCCTGGCATTCTCTCCTCCCTCCGATGTGCCCACTCTCCTCCCTCATCCCCTCCCTCCCCCCTGCCTGCCTCCCCCTGCCTAACCTCCCTTGGGCTGTTGCAGGTGCCCCACCGACCACTCTGCCTCACCCCAGAAGTGGCTGCGATGAAATGAGATGTTGCACCAGGGAACTTTGTCCTTCCTGGCAGGAGATGGCATCTGGGACCAGCATCAGGCCAATTCCAGGGCTTTCATGCAGCTGAACTGCACCTGCATGTATTGAGGCTGAAGGCCACCCTCGCCAGGTCTCAGCAGCTTCCCTCCTGGGATGGTACCCATGGACTTTGGAGGCATCTTTTTGCAATTCCCCAGGCTCAGCCCTCTCTCTCTCTTGGCAGCTCTGTCATGTCCCAGCCGGGAGTGCAGGCATCCTGACTCCTCTTCCTCTGCTTGCCGGTGGGAGAAACAATGCCCAGACCGCATCAGGGCTGCTTCGCACGTCTAGAAACAGAGATAAGCTGTTGTAAATCTCTCCCCGCTGCTGGAGAACGCCTGTCTTATAGATGCATGGGAGAGTGGAAGGCAGCATCTTGCGCACACAGCTGAGGCGGCATGCAGCACACCAGCCCGGGGATGCCCTCGGGGAGATGGCAGTGCTGTGTGCCCGTGCCTGGCATCCCACACCCCATCCCAGCCCCAGGAGAGCTGGGGGCTGAGGAGCTGAAGCACAGCACTGATGGCTCTGGGACTCCGTTTCCCCCAGGAGAGAGGGGATAGAGGGCCATTACCTGCCTCTGACAGGGTCGGGGGTGGGGGGCTCAGCACCACATTGCTTCATCCTCCCAACTCAGCTTGCCAGGTTTCCCCATCCCAGTCCCAGATGCCGTGCCCTGAAACCCAGGGCTTGAACACGGTGTCCACAGCAGACCCTGCAACCTCTCCACACCCAAGGGGATTATATCACCCTCACATTATGCCCAGGGCTCCACTGCAGCAGGCAAGTTACGCTGCACCAGGGCACATCCCATGCAAGGCGGCCCCAGGGGCAAGAGGAGCATCCTCAGGTTGGGTCAGGAGCTTCAGTTTCAGTGCCTTATCCTACACCCAGTGTCCCTTTCCATTCTGATTTCCCTCGCTTTAGACCCCTCTGTCTGAAAGACACAAGGTCCCCAGCTTTGCTTAGCACCCTGCAGCACGGTGTGGTAGCACCAGATGAGGGTGGCACAGAAGGCAGAGGGTTCACAAGCCGAGTGACATGACCTCTCCAGGAGATGATTCCCCCCGCTTTCTTTTGAGGAATTCCTCGCAGCAGAGCTGAGGTATGTTGGGTTGGTGGTTTGTTGGGTTTTTTTTTTTTGTGTGCTGCAGAGGCTCAAAGCAAAGGAGATCAAACCACAAGCACACACGGTCCCAGAAAACCGTCTGCCGGAGAACGGGGGTGCGGAGCCGGCTGCATCCCTGGTACGGGGAATCAAAGGCAGTGGCTGATAAATAACACAGTGCCAAGGTCAGGGGTCCCTTTGCTGAGAGGAAAAAAAAAAAAAGAAAAAAAAAAAGACAGGGGACAAAAGGAAACAGCAAGAATCAGCTCATGCAGAAGCCCTGATTAAGCTTTACCTGGTTGCCAGGCTCCCTTCCCTGCGGCAAATAGTGTCTAACGTGCCACCGTCCCCACTTCAGTGCCCACGGCCAGGAGCATGAGGGATGGGGAGCTGCAGGGACACAGGGGTGCCAAAAGGTTCCAGCAGAGCTGGGAGGGGATGGAAAAATGCAAAGCTGCTGCAAGGCGGGGACGAGGTGCATTTGGAAAGCTACTGCGGGAGACAGAGATCTCAGCAACCCTGGAGGGATGCTGGGGATGGGGGCAGCACTGGCAATCAGGGGCAGCGACCTGTTGCAGCTCCGGCTGGTGTGTCACAGTGGACAGAGAAAGTTACCTCGGGGTGCCTTTTGGAGGAAATCCAGTCCCCAGAAATGCCAGGTCAGCCACAGTAAGACTCGTAGCTGAATCCCCAGCATCAGAGCCTGCCCCTCGGAGCTTGCCCTCCCTGGTTAGCATTCACCAGATCTTTTTCAGAGGATAAGAGCAAGATCTGCCATCTCTCTATTAATAAATAAACAGGGTGCTTATCTCTGCCTCACACTTTTGCTCCCAGCCAGGCCTTTGACACCCTCGTGCACGCAGCCTACGAGACAAAATGAAACTCGGGTCTGCAGCATTTCTCATTTCATCCATGAAAGCGCCGCCGGGAGAGCGGGCTGCGAGCAGCGCTCAGCTCTCCTCAGCTCTCCTGTTTGCCCAGGCAGGACCTGTGGTGGCTGCTGATGGTGATTAGTTTGGCCTTACTCGTTAATAAGGGACTGAGCGGTGATTTCTCACACCAGCTGCACAGCAGGCAGGGATGCTGGAGAGCAAACGACAGCCTGGGGGCTGGACCCATGGGTCAGGGTGGGTGATGGGGTGCAGGATGGCACCAGCTGCATGTGCAGGAGGTTGTGATGGAGGCAAGATTGTGTGTGTAGACAGCAGTAGCTGTCTGCAAGGCAGCTTGTTGTGCCCAGTAATGGCATACGGGAGACCATGCCTCTGTATGCACTCTTCTGTTTGTTTGAAGAATTCATGAGAGAGGTGATATGTGTGTGTGATAAGTACAGAAAAAATGTTCAAGAAACAGGCCCCACATGCTGGAGCCACGTGTTTGGGTGCAAAGGGATGCTCTGGCGATGTATTTGGTCAGTAATGGTGATATCACAGAATCACCATGGTTGGAAGGGACCTCTGAGATCATGGAGTCCAACCTTAAAAAAAAAAAAAAACAACAACAAAAAAACCCCCTACCAAACAACAACAACAACAAAAAAAACACAAAACACAACACCCTACCACATCACACCCACCCACAACCCAACAATCTCGCACACTAGAGCATGCCCTGAAGTGCCATATCTACATATTTCTTAAATAACTCCAGGGATGGTGACTGCACCACCTCCCTGGGCAGGCTGTTCCAGTGCCTGACCACCCTCTCAGTAAAGTAATTCTTCCCGATACCTAATCTAAACCTCCCCTGCCGCAACTTCAGACCATTTCCTCTGGTCCTGTCATTACTCACTTGGGAGAAGAGGCCAACCCCCACCTCTCTACAACCTCTTTTCAGGGAGTTGTAGAGGGTAATGAGGTCTCCCCTCAGCCTCCTCTTCTCCAAACTAAACATGGCCAGTTCCCTCAGCCTCTCCTCATAGGACTTGTTCTCTAGAGCCCTCACCAACTTGGTGGCTCTCCTCTGGACACGCTCCAGCAGCTCAATGTCCTTCCTGTAGTGAGGGGCCCAGAACTGAACACAGTACTCGAGGTGAGGCCTCACCAGTGCCGAGTACAGAGGCACGATGACTTCCCTACTCCTGCTGGCCACACTATTCCTGATACAGGCCAGGATGCCTTTGGCCTTCTTGGCCACCTGGGCACACTGCTGACTCATGTTAAGCTGGCTGTCCACCAACATCCTAGGTCCTTTTCTGCTGGGCAGCTTTCCAGCCACTTTGCCCCAAGCCTGTAGCGTTGCCTGGGGTTGTTGTGACCAAAATGCAGGACCCGGCACTTGGCCTTATTAAACCTCATCCCGTTGTCCTTGGCCCATTGATCCAGTCTGTCCAGATCCCTCTGTAGAGCCTTCCGACCCTCAAGCAGATCAACACTCCCACCTAGTTTGATGTCATCTGCAAACTTACTGAGGGTACACTCAACCCCCTTATCTAGATCATCAATAAAGATATTAAACAAGACTGGCCCCAAAACTGAGCCCTGAGGGACACCACTGGTAACCGGTCGCCAACCGGATTTCGCCCCATTGATCACAACTCGCTGGGTACGGCCATCCAGCCAGTTTTTTATCCAGCGGAGGGTACACTTGTCTATGCCATGATTCGCTAGTTTCTCCAGGAGAACGCTGTGGGGGACGGTGTCAAAGGCCTTACCACAGTCCAGGTAGACAACGTCCACAGCCTTCCCCTCATCAAGAAAGCGGGCCACATGGTCATAGAAAGAGATCAAGCTGGTTAGGCAGGACCTCCCTTTCATAAACCCATGCTGGGTGACCCTGATCCCTTGCCTGCCCTGCACTTGCCTTGAGAGCTCTCCCAAGATGATCCTCTCCATGATATTTCCCAGTACTGAGGTCAGGCTGACAGGCCTATAGTTTCCTGGATCCTCCTTCCGGCCCGTCTTGTAGATGGGCGTCACACTGGCCACCCTCCAGTCATCTGGTACCTCTCCTGTTGACCGGGATTATTGATAGATAATGGTGAGAGGCTTGGTGAGCTCTCCCGCCAGCTCCCTGATTACCCTTGGGTAAATTCCATCCGGCCCCATAGACTTATACGTGTCCAGGTGCATAAGCAAATCATTAACTACTTCCTCCTGGATTACAGGGGATTTGTTCTGCTCACCATCCTTATATTCCAACCCAGGAGGCTGAGTACCCTGGGGATAGCTGGTCTGACAATTAAAGACAGAGGCAAAGAAGGCATTAAGTATCTCAGCCAACTCCTCGTCCTTGGTCGCAATGTTTCCCCCCACATCCAGTAAGGGATGGACATTCTCCCTGACTCTCTTTTTGTTGACGTATTTATAGGAATGTTTTTTTGTTGTCCTTTATATTAATGGCCAGGTGGAGTTCCAGCTGGGCTTTGGCCTTCCTAATTTTTTCTCTGTATAGCCTAACAAGATCTCTATACTCCTCTTGAGTTGACTGTCCCCTCATCCAAAGGTGGTAAACCCTTCTTTTTTCCTTAAGTCCCATCAAGAGCTCTTTGTTCATCCAGGTCAGCCATTTTCCCTGCCCTTTAATTTTGCACCTCATGGGGACAGCCTGCTCCTGGGCCTTCAGTATTTCCTTCTTGAAGAGCGTCCAGCTTTCCTGGACCTCTTTGCCCTGCAGTATTATCTTCCAAGGGACTCTCCCAACCAGGGTTCTGAACAGCCTAAAGTCCCCCCTCTGGGAGTCCAAGGTGGAGGTTTTGCTAACCCCCTTCCTTACCTTACTAAGAATTGAAAACTTAACCATTTCATGATCACTAAGCCCAAGGCGGCCTCTGACCTCCACATCTCCCACAAGTCTCTCTTTGTTCATGAAAAGTAGGTCTAACGAGGCACCTCCCCTGGTAGGCTCACCTACCAGTTGTGTCAGGAAGTTATCTTCCATACACTCAAGGAACCTCCTAGCCTGCCTGCTCTCTGCTGTGTTATATTTCCAGCAGGTAGGTTGAAGTCCCCAACGAGAACAAAGGCTGGCGTTTGTGAGACTGCAGCCAGCCATTTTTAGAATACTCCATCGACCCTGCTCTCTGCTGTGTTATATTTCCAGCAGGTAGGTTGAAGTCCCCAACGAGAACAAAGGCTGGCGTTTGTGAGACTGCAGCCAGCCATTTTTAGAATACTCCATCGACCATCCTGGTTGGGTGGTCTATAGCAGACTCCCAGCACAAAATGACCCTTATTAGCCTTCCCTTTCACCCTTACCCATAAATACTCAACTATGTGACAGCCAATGGGGGTGACAGCTTTTACGTGCACGGGTTGGTGTGGGAGATGGTGTGCAAGGCTTTTGTCAGGTCCCTGTGAACACTTGTGTGTGTGTTTTCATACAGCAGTTGTACCTCTGCACCCCTCCAGCAACACGTGGGGCTGACAATAGCCCCCACAGCCCTTCCTGGCAGGCAGGACGGGACATTCCAGAGTCATCATCCTTCAAACACTGAACATCCTGTCTCTTATTCCTTAAAAATTAAGTGGCATGTCGTACTCCGGTGCTGGCCTCGTTTCTAAACCCCCATGAAAAAAAAAAAAAAAGAGACAGACAGAGAGAAAAAAGGCAAGGAGGAATGAAAAGGCGAAGCCAACAGGGAAGTGCAGCCCTCTGAAGAGGACGTGCCTCATCTGAACACCAGCACTTCAGACACTGCTCGCAAACCCTGTTAAGCAGCAGGCGTCTGAGCGCTTCGGCTTGTGCGAGCACTGATTTGTATCAGCTCCCATCACTTGCTGGAGAGTGAGCTCTTTGCCCTGCAAGGCTGTTTATCTAGGGGTGAAGGGGCAGGGCAGGTGGTGTTGACTAGTCAGGGTTTATTGGTTCCATACCCCCATGCCAATCTCCTCTCCCCAGCCTGGCCAGGCAATTATCCCCATAAAAAACAGCTAAGGCCAAAACGCTGCTGGGGAGGCAGAAAAATAACATGCCCACAGCCTGCTGTCCTGGACACCTGGGGACCAAGGGGTTGTCATCGAACCCTTGTCTCCGTAGGGTTGAATTATTCAGCATCCAGCACCCAGAGGGCAAGGTGAGGGGCTGGCTGCTGTCATGTGGGAGGGCACAGAGATGCCTTGGTCCCCGTACTACTTTGAAAGCATGACCAGGAGGGCTGGCACAGGACCATGGCTGGGCGCTGAAGACTCAAGCTGGGATGCAACTGGGACTGCTGGAGCCCAGCCAGACTCCTCAGAGTGCCCTGACCCTGTGAAGCCAGACGGCACCCTTGATGCCAGGCAGTGTTAGGAGATGACTCCCAGGGGATGGACTTACCTGCTCGAGTACCCTCCAGGCCCCACAAACGATCTGAGAGTGACCCCTTCCTTTGCAGGCCCTCTATCGTGGCTACCCCCTGGTTGGGTCCAGTGGCATTTGTGGGGTGCCATGCATGACATGGGTATCTCATGGGGGCAGGCTTGTCTGCCATCCAGAAGCCATGCCTGAGAGGGCTGTGACAGCAGTGCCAGGATGCTGGCAAGGCAGAGGAGAGGTGAGGAGGGCTTGCTCAGGTCAGGATGGGGTGTGGGGCTGTACCTGGGGTGCCTGGGACCCTGGAGAGGAGCAACAAGCATGGGTGCCCTCCACACAGGAGTGGGGATGCAGGTGTGATTAAGGGAAGTTCTTTTGGGGCTTGAAGACCTTTGGGTGGATGGTTTATCCAACAAATTTCAGCCACTTATGGTGGAGACAAATCACACCCTAGGCTGCCCTTTTCCCAAGGTGGGCATTCAGTCTCATACTGCCCTGCCACTGTGTTCCCTTGCCCGGCCCACACAGTGGCACCAGGGGGTCGGGGTGGGCAAGGGCACAGGGCATCCTCCTCATCCTCCATCCTTCTGCAGGGACAGATTCCCAGGCACTGCCACAAACCCCATGAAAAAACCCTGCCCACACCATTCTCAGTCTGCTCATCCCTGCCTGCACATCCCCGGCACTCGTGCAGTCAGGGCTGTCATTTAAATATCCAGGGCAGGACAGATTCTGATTGCTTTTATTATCAAGATAATCTGCCCCTCTGATTTCAAGAGACCTCCTGCGGGTTTGCCCTAATATCACCAAAAGAAGAGCTTAATCCATAGGCTCTATTGCCACTCCAGGATGCGCCCGGCATTCCCGTATTCCTCTGGTGTACACACACCCGTCTAAACGCTAATGTCACCCAGAAGCCAGTATGCACAGCGCATTGCAAAGAGGAAGGAGTCCATGTGGAAAAGTCTGCCTCTTGCTTTCATCAAGCAGCCGATAATGAACCGTTTGTGCAGCCTCCCAGCAACTTCACAGGCTTTTCTGCAAGCGAGGAGCCCGTTGCTCTCCAGTGGGAAAGGGTTCTCCTTCCCTATATAAATAGCTGTTCTCTGTTTTATTGCTGTCTGTCCTTGGTATCCTGAACACAGGTCTCAGGGGCAGTAGGAGAGAAGTGTTATCTGCTGCCTGGGGTCACCCTTTTCCCAAACATTGCTCAGATTTAGAGTCTCAAAAATGAGCTATGTTATTCGTCCAGAAGTTCGTTTTACATGTCTGTTAGCTTTTAATGGGAATGGAGCAGTGAGAAAGGCTGAGGCATGAATGCCAAAGCCAAGATCCCTGTCCAGAAGTCAGTCAAGGAGAACATTTCTCGTTGGGCATCTGGATGAATCCAAGGAGTGCAAGTGGGAATGCAGATATCCTGCAAAAAAGGAGATAAAGTTGGTTTCATCTTCATCATAAGACATCCCCAAAAGAAACCTGGTATGTCAATATGCCTGGGAACCCACCAAGGCACGACTCAAGAGCAGGGTCTGAGGGACAGAAATAGCAAGCAGTGTGGACCATTGTCGCATAGAGTCAAACTCAGAGGAGCCTGAGGTCCTCTCAGTGGGCTGATGTCTTTAGAAACCAATGCTCTTCATTTTCTCCCCCCTGAAAAACAGATGTTTTCTCAGGAAGGAAACGATTTCTGCCCCCCTTTAGCATCTCTGTTCAAACACACTGCTGTTCTCTGGTTCGTCTGCAGGTGCCCTCAGCTGCAATGCCCAGACCTGGACATAGCTCAGACAAAGCAGAATTGCAGCTTTCCATGGCTCACATCCAACATCCAACATTAATGCATCCCAGGAGGTGAGCTGCCCTTTTTGCTAAACCATCACACTATTGACTCATGCTAAGTTAGTGATCCGTCTCAACCCCTTGATCCCTTCCTGCCATCCCGCTGCCTCTCCAGGCTCTCCTGTCTATGCATTAATGCATTCATTTATCCCTCCCAAATGTGGCACCCTGTGCTCTCTCTACTAAATTTTGTCTGGCTGATTCCAGACACTCACTCCAATCCATCCCTGTCATTTTGAATTCTGAGCCTGTCCTCCAAAGTTCTTGCAGCGCCCTCATTAATACACAGCTCTGGACTTATTTAGCAGATGCTGATATCAAAATGCATATGATTATTTCCAGTTAGCAAAGAAGTGCATCTCTTTAGCCAGCAGGAATGCTTTTTTTTTTTTTTTTTAGTGCCTTGAAAAAACCTTATATTGCTATCACTCACACTGATAAAAATCCAGCATAATAACTATTGACTCTAGCACAGATACTTCAAATTTATTCTGGTAAATATCTGAAAGCAGAGTCGGGCCCATTCTTGTCATGCATCCAGCAGTTGGTCATAACATTGGTCTACAAAATGCCCGCAATAGATTGAGCTATTTTATCCTATCTCCCCAATGAGACATAAGTATTCTTTCTTTTTCCTTTTTCATTCCTGTTCAAGCTGTTTGCAGGAGAGCTCTCTGAAGTGAAAAACAACAACAACAACAACAAAAAAACCAGAATAAAATATATACAAAAAAAACCCCCAAACCCAGAGGTCAGGAGATGTCACTTTGTAAATCGCAATCAGATGCTGCTTGGAAAAAAGAGGCTAGTGAAAGAGCTGAGCTCTGTCTGGGTGTGCTTGATGAGATAACACACGCTCTAGGACATCTCTTGCTATGTTGCAGTAGCTTTTAAATGTATTTCTTTTTATACAGAGCTATTAATGGCAAACATGCCAGCAGTGCCCGAGAAATGACTCTCAGTGCTTGGTGCTCTGTCTTGAGCCGGCAGAAGAGGAGATTGTGCTGAAATGATGATTGCTGAAGGGGGAGAGGGACCAGCTGAGGAGCAGTATGGAGCCCAGCTCAGCTCCCAGGTTTGCTGGCACCAGACCCCTTTTGCCAGTGTTTGGGTGCTTGCTGAACAGCTGCTCAGCTTTGGGGCTTCCTGAGGAAGAGGTAATTCCCGTGTAACTATGAACCTCTCTTTTCTATAAAATTGTCCATTCTTCCCTGCAGTGCAGGTAAGCTTTTAGCATCCGTGACAAGGATGCTGAACATCTGCTGCTGAATGCTGGAAGGACTACTTGTTTACTTCCTAACCTGGCTCCACCTAGCTTCGTCCCATGGATCCTACTCCTCATACCAGAAGGAGGCCCCTTGCCCACTTGATTCTTGTCTCGAACTTATGTGGAATTCCCTTACCCCCTCTCACGTCCTGTGAGCTCACCCTTCCTTCTTAGAAACCACAGGTAGGCACCAGTCCATCACACTTATCTCAGAGGCTGGTGTTCCTGTAATTAGCAGCAGTAGAAAGGCTCTCACTGGGAACAGGGCTAATTAGCCAGGTAGAGAAGATTCAAGAAGCAGCAGGCAGGAGCCAGTGAAACCAGGGGAGTGTGTGCCCTGGAGCACGGGGTCATGTGTGAGGGAGGACAGAGCCTGGCTTGGCTGCCCAGGATGCTCAGGCACATGGTCGGCACTGGCCAGGGACTCCTCTGTGCCACACGATTTCCAGCCCATATTCTCTGCCCACACAGCATCAGACAATCAGTCCAGGGAGAGGAGGGCTGGCTCAGCTGGGCATCCTACGGGGCACTGAGAGAAAAGGAGGACAGGGGAAATGGGAAAGGAAAATCCAAGTGGTGGTGGTGGTGAGGTGTGGACATCATGACCAGAGCCATGGCAAACAAAGACCAGGGAAACTGGATGAGGTCCGAAGCAATGACCCAGAGTAAGTCACCGCTCCCGTCTGCACAGTAGAAACCCAATGGGACCCAGCTGAGAGCTGGTCCATGTGCCAGACCAGCCAAGGAGCATTTATATTCATCCATGCTTGAGTAAGGGACAGGGAGGCAAGAAAGTCAGAACTGTAGCTTTGCAAGACGCCAATGGCAAGCGTTCTTCTTCCAAGTCCATCCTGGCATAGACAAACCCATCCAGATCCCATTGCTCAGCCCCACACACCAACCAGCTCCCCTTGCCCCATGCTGGGGCAGGAGACCCACATCCTTCATCAGCCATGGGAGTATGAATGTTTCAGGGATGGAGAGGGATCCCTAATTCTGCAGGCTGGGTCAGAGGGACACCAGAAGAGCTGTCACCGCATGCAAGGGCAGGAGTTGCATCCCCACGCTCCTCTCCCACTTGCCACACAGCCTTCCCCATCTTGCTCGCCTGCTTTCCTCCCTTTCTGACAGCGCCCAGCGCAAGAGGGAGGGGGTCTCCCTCCAACACGCACTCCAGAGAGCTCTTTCATTCTGCATTTAAAAGGGAAAGAAGAAAAGGCAGAGCGAACCTGTCTCGCACGTAATCTGCTGCACAAATGCCAGCTCTCAGCAATCGATAGCAAACGCTCCCGGAGGGCTGTTTTCATTTCATAATATTTATTGGGTTGCTTTATTGTCAGAATCATTACAGTTCAATGTACTGCATGGATTTTATGCCAGCTGCGCTTAGTTTGTCTTGTTTTTAGCACTCCACTTGCCTTACGCGGAGCCGTGGTCGCACCTGGATTGGGACGGCTCCTCATGCAGGGTCCCCTGTGGGACACGGGGCAAGTTACCACCTCTCCCCGGGTGTCTGGTTCCCCCCAAACCCCAGGATAAATCATGGCTTGTTGAGCTAGCTGTAGGGTCCTAGGGTAGGGATGATGTCTGCGTGTACAGCATCTCTCATAAACGAGTCCTGATCTTCGTTGACCCACTGGATGAGAAGCAATCAAACCAACAGAGCCCAAAGCATAATGGAGCTGTGAAACGGTCGCAGAGAAACTGTGAGGGAGGGAGCGATGGGATAAGGTGGGAATGGGGTTAGAGAAGGGATTACCAGCAGCGGCTGGGCTTAAACTTAACCTCTCCTGCCAGCAAAAGTCCTGGCAAGGGGTGCTAGGATGGGAACTGGGCCAGACTAGACATTCAGTGGAGAAGTTGCCACACTCCATGTGATGCAGATGCTCTGCAGATACTCACTGGTGCAAATTCTGGTTGTCTCGACTGCGTGCCAATTGCCAAAGAGTAGACATGACCCAATGAAAGCAGTAAGATGGAAAATAGAACCCACTCCATCTCCACCCCTTCCTTGTTTCTCAAGGCTGCCTGGAAATCAGGAGGTGAGGAGGAGGAGGAGACCAACAGACCCCCCTGCATCTCCAGCCCTACTCCAGGACCAGCCAGGCATAGGAGCCAGCTCAACACCACAGCAAGAGCCCTGCCCTGCCTGCAGCAGGCAAGCAGGTCTGCTTCCATTGCAGAGAGGGATCCCAGGGCAAGAGGAATGTCCTCATCACACTTCATGAGCTCACACAGTAAGGAAATCCCTGAAACTAGAGGAGGAGTCCCTCCCAGGCAGGACAGCTTGCGCACATTCAGTTCAGGGTGGGAAGCCTTAGGGAAAATGTTAGCTGAGTCTGGTCCCAGCTCCCAGGTGGCTGGGGAGAGACAGCTCGGTAGCTTTCCCTGGAGATAAAAGTCTCTCCTGGGCATTGCCTGAGGCTGGACCCATCGTGGACATCAGGGAGGAGCAGAGCAGGATGAGATGCCAGGGCTTTCCCCAGGGCAGGAGCTGGAAAGAGCAGCAGCGGGTTGCAAAGGGACAACAACATCCCCCCTGCAGCAGGTGTTTAATGCTCACACTCTGCAATAACCCATAATTTGGGCTATAAAGGGAGCCCCGGCACTAACTCACAGACGTTCAACAAACGCTGGGGGTGATCTGAGATTCATGAGGGCCGAGAGAGGAGCACAGTGAGGAGCCACCGCTGCGGCCTGCACCCCCGTCCCAGGCACACAGACCCCAGTCTAGTGGCCGGGGGGGCAGCAGGGACCCCACAACACAGCACAGAGCAGCTCCTGTGGTGGCTCCTGCTCTGGCCACCACTGCCAGTTGTTAACTTCGTGATGGTATGCGTGTGTTGGGAGTTATTATGCCGGCACATAAGCGGTTCGCTTGCATCTCACTTTTTTCAATTACCGCCTGCACACTGCCTTCCCAATTGCCTGGCGGGCCTTGGCTCACCTGTCTGCTGAGCATAATTTGTTTTTAATGTATGGGTCTGGCAAATTTTCTCTCTCTCTTTCTCCCCCCTGCCCTTTTTTTTTTTTTTTTTATTAAACAAAATGATTTTTCCAACCCACATTTATAATTAATTCCTAAACTGATGGTGTCTCGGCAGAGCAACAAAGGGCTGAACAAGGTGTCCTCAGGGAGGCAGATACTTAGCACCTACGATTAACCTTGTCTGCACACCCATCCCCAGACACCAGTGGGATGTCTAAGGATGAAGGGCTCCAAGGATGCGTTCAGCCCTACCACGGCAGAAATGCCTACTGTGCCTGTATAAAGTTCAGCTTGCCTCTAGCCCAGGGCTGAAAAATCTCTACAGACAGAGCCAAGCTGTCATAGCATCTCTGATGGTTTCCTCTAAATACAGCTTCGCTTTTCCTTGCCTGGCTTTTCCTTGGGGTTTTGCAGCCCAGCAGGAGGCTGGTTGACACCATCCTTTCCCAGGTTCAGCTGCTGCAGCAGATCCCTGGCTCTATCTGTAGGGTGGGAACATGCTCTGGAGAAGCCACTGGTGGCTGGAGACACAGAAGCCTCTCCCCTCACAGCAGCAGGTCCTGGCACAGGGCAGAGCTTTCAGCCATGGGTGCTGCTGGCTCTGCTGAAGAGATTCATGCAAGGCTGAGGACAGTCACGTTAGCAGCGATGCCGGGGCTGTAACACATCTCTGTGCTTCCCAAGCCACAGGTCTCAGGGAGGCCAGGGAAAGGCAGCATGAGATGGGCTGGAAACACATCCTGGGGTTTGTAATGAACTTGTATTTATGACCACCCTATTTATACTCTTCTGCATTGGTGGGTGGTAATTACAGCCAATTCCCTGTTCTGGAGGGGCTGAAGTCTCTTCTGGAAAATCACAGCTCTTCCTTGAGGAAGGCAGGGGATCTGCTATGGCATCCCACCTTGGCCACGGAGTGGAGGCTGCTGCAAGACAGGCAGCCCCGTGCTCCCAAATCCCCAGGTGATGCCCACAACTGGGCTTCTACAGAAGAACCCTTCATGTCCCCAACCCACCCAGCTAAACAGGCAGAGCTCAGGAGCATCAACACTGTGCTGGAGGCTGCCTCTAATCCCCCTGCACCTCTGGCCTCACCACGAGGGTCTGTGATGACAAAGATGCTCTGCTTGTAGCCAGGAAAGCTATTCAAGCACCAGCAGGGCCGGCAGCTGATTTATGCAGAAATTACCATTCAAAGGCACTGCTGTGCATGCTAGCCAGGACACAGCAGGACTATGCTGACCTCCCTCTTTATACCCTCCATACTCTTAAGGGGGCACAATAGCCAGGGACCCCCAACATACCCTCACAAAGCTTGCCAGAGGAGCAAGGGGGGGGTGGGGAAATAAGCCTACAACTTCCCTTTAAAAAGCAAGTCAAGGAGCGAAACAGCTGCTCCTAATGACCCAATCCATCAAGCTAGCACTAGCCCCGTCACTTGCCTCCTAAAAGCTCCTGATCATCAGTGATTATCAAAGCTGGCCGTGTGCATTTTGATCAGGCACAATCAAAGCTGAGTGCAGCTGAAAGAGCCATAAAAGCCTGTGCAGAGCAATTGGTATGGAGGTCTGGCTGGGGGTCAGGCTGGGAGCTGGCTGGCCACGGTCTGAGTTCCTGCCCTTACCAGCCTGCAAACAAACAGCTTGCTTCGGAGCTGAATGCAAAAGAGGAGAAATGCTGCGGGTGTCCACGGGGCTTCATTGGCAAGAAACATAAAAAGGTTTGGGGAGAGGGCCTCGGGCAGGGGGCTCCCCTGGTACATCGGGGTGTGTGACCTGCAGGAGGGGATAAAGTGCGTCACAGGTGGTGGGTCTGACCCCACATCACACAAACAGGGGTTGGTGAGGCTCAGAAATTCCTTCTCACAACCCATCACCATGCTGCAGGCAGCCCCCTTTTGCCTGGCCTGAGCTGTAGTGTTTTGCTTCCAGTTGTTCTTTTCTTTTTTTTTTTTTTCCTTCTAGTGAAAACATTCTGGTTTTCAATCAGGAAGATTTTGCTGGAGAAACGTGGGGCCGGCTTTCAATCTAAACTTGCTGGCTCTTTTTCTAGAGCTGGTGCACGTGTAGGAAGATCCCAAGGGCAGTCACAGAGAAAATATCCCACCCTCTTGATTGCAGTTGCTGCCAGGACAGTATATCCTGGAAAACAGTCCATGAAACATGCCCTGTATTGGCCAGTGGATTATTTGAGGCTAATGAGTTAATTTATTCCATGCTCAAAGCCTTGTCTGTAAAGCTGTTAATGCAAGGGATAAAATTTACTTGAAAAAGGAGATACAGAGCCACTACCCGGTAAAAGGCCTTGTAAGTAGAGTAGCAGAATGGTGCTGTTTGAGCACCTATTTAATGAAAACTCAAATAAGATCATAGCAATTAGCAATTCATGAAGAGGTGAATATCAGGCAATTAAATAAGCAGTTTGAGGCATGCTGGTTGAAGTGAGGTCTATGTGGTGACTGTGAGTTGTGGGCTGGGGTCGGTGGCGTCCCAGGGGCGTGGTGTTGGCATGCAGTGATGGGACACTCAGGCACGTCTGCTGCTTTGATGCACTGTTTCATATTCCTGGTTTTGTGCCCTCAGTTCTGTGTGCCAGATTAGTCTCTCTTCTGCTGAGAGAAAGCTTGGTTTTGAAATGGAAACCCACTCTGGTGCCGGCGTGGAGCTGAGACCATGGGGAAAAAAATGACAAAGATTTGCATCTCCTTAAAGAGGGCTCTTTGCATTTCAGGAGGTGTTTGGTGCAGCTCAGAGGTCTGATTTTCAGCATTTTCCTCTCAAACTATTAGAGTTTCCAGCCTTTAACCGTCCTGCCGTTTCAAGATTTCTCCACATCTGTTGCAGTGCTGAGTGCTGGGAGGAGACGGGGCAGAGCTGAAACGGGCAGGCAAAAGAGACATGCCAGCAGGATTCAGGCATTTCACGCATTTCCACCACATGGACACGCAATGCCGTGTCGGATCAGAGCCGCTGCAGGTCTGGCTCACAGCCTGCCCTATGCCTGGCCCTGGCCAAGCACCATCCTCCCTGGGAGGGGGAATGGAGAAACCTGCCCAAGGTCATGGAAGGAGCCAACAGAGAGGTTAATTCAGGAATATTAACACATCCTTCAATTAGTCCGTTGTGAATGTGTCCAGAAGGCTGCAAGTGACCCCTCCAGCGAGGAAGAAGAGTGGTGTCAGCAACAGGGTGGGGAGGTCGGAGCATCAGAGCTGTCACATTCCTTTCATGGTGCCAAGCTCCCTGTCTTTGGGCTGAGCAATGGGGACAGAGAGTCGTCGTCCCCCCTCCACCCCCACCCCTGCAGGGTTAGATGGCTGCAATTAGCACTTAATGCATCTGACTCCCCGGGGCTTGATTATTTCAGTGTGATTAACAGGACCTGTAGGATGCCACCACCGCAGACACAACATCACCCGCTCCCTGCCCTCTCTGAACCCCAGGTGCCAAAGCAGGGCCATGGGGGGGTTGTCTCCTCTCTGCTGTGGGTTTTGGGCATGTCTTGCTTTGTGGAGGTCATGGTGCTGGGGGTGATGGTGACCAGCCAGCAACACCATGCTCCTGCCCCGAGCTGAGCCCAGCACTGCCCAGCCAGGCACGGGGCTAACTGTGTCTTTAAAACATCTGATGAGAGCCCCTACCTCCTCCCAGCATCTGATTCCTGGGCTACCTTGCCCGTATCATTGGAAAATGTGCCCTGATGTCTTCCCCACTGAGTGCCTGCAACTGTTTTTGTCTGTGCCCAGGCCTATTCCAGCCTTCTTTGGAGCTTCCCTTGATGTGGCTGGAGACCTTTCTCATCTCCTTTCTGCCTCCTCCCCTGCTGCAGATTAAGCCGTCTTTATTTTCGCAATCTTTTTTTGCAAGTCTTGCTCAAGGCATGAACCCCCAAAGGAGCCTTTCTGCAAGGTCCGGCTCGATGTGCAGAGCCAGAGCAGGAAAAGTGACAGGAGGGAGCCGAGAGGACAATTTCCAGTGGGTGCCACCTCTCTATCTCTGCAGGAGATGTTCCCAAAACGCTGGTGCAGAGCAGAGGGGATGCCAGGACAGCTGAGCATGGTGTCTAACTTCTGGCATCCTCTCCTTTGCAGTAAAACGCTCAGAGCTCAGCCACTGATCCAGAGCCATCCCGAAATGTTAGGACTGTCATTAACGTGATTAAAGCTCTAACAAAATGAGATGAAATGAGATGAAATGCACAGACCTGGTCAGCATGCCGCACCAGGCACCTAGTGATATGTAAAGAGCTTTAAGCCTCTTTTGAAAGAAGTAAATCTTTTTCTTTCTCTCCACATAGCTCTGGCCCCAGGAGGAAGTTGGAGCAGATTGAAATTTCAATCCTGTGTGCATTTACCTCCACTCAGAGCTTCCCAGAGCTGAGGAAACTGTGTCTAGCTGGATAATGGCTGCATTTTTCATGTTGTGTTCCTGTTTTTATTTGTGGAGATGGGTTATCTCCTGTCTGAGGATATTAAAATCACAGCAGCACAGTAATATCCCTGTGGGGCTCTCTAATGTACCCTGGCTGGCTCTCACCATTCCTCCTAGACCCATTTTGATGGTGAAGGCTTTAAGTGCAGGTGAACGTGGACACCCATTCTCATCATTTGGCTCAAAGCTGCGGTCCCACTCCTGCACAGCACTTCGAGCATCTCATGGGGAAATGTAGGTCAGGATTTTTCATCACGTTGTCCCAGAGGTTTGGGGCTCATGTGGGCAGCTCACAGGGTCTGCGGGAGGGACCAAGGCAATGGTCAGTGGGCTTTAACACACCAGAGATCTGCATCTCTGCTGGGAAATGTGCTGGGAAATGTGTGGTGGTCCTCAAAATAAATTGGTTTGAAATGTGTGTTTTCAGGCTGTGTGGGAAATAAATGACTTTTATCCAGCTAGCCTGGCTAATGGGAGCGGCAGAACGCAGGACGTGAGCCACAGGCTTAGAGAGAATCTCTTGGAGGGGGCTTCCAGCAGATGTGGCTTTCCCAGGGGTATCCAGGCCCTGGCTGTCCCATCTCCTCTGCCCAGTGCCTCCTACACATACTGGGATGCTGGGAATGGTGGAGCTGTGAAACAGGCCCCAGCTGCGGAACAGCTGGATGTGGGCAGCGCCTGCAGCGGTGCAGGGGAGCGTTTCCTCCCACGGGGCCAAGAGGCTGAGCTGGGAAACGTGCCCGGTCCTGTTTGTACCCACCAATGTGTTTGTAACATCACGACCCCGGCTCGGCTGCCCAATGCCTTGTCACGGTTCATCATCCACATCAACATCCATGGGCTCCAGCCAAGATAATTCTAAGGCAAATTTAGCTTCAGCCAAATCCCTCTGTTGGTGGGGATTGAGCTAGTGCCAGCAGTGGCACGTTCAGGAGCTGGGCTCCGATTTGGGCTAATGAGACCTCCAGAGAGGCAGACCTCTGCCTCTGCAAGCTGGGATGTCCACCTGGTGTCCCCAGGCTACCCCAAGGGACATCTGGCTGGAGAGCCATGAACACAGACCTGGCCTGCAAGGATAACAACCCACAACGCCACATTCCCCTTCTGCCCCCGTGCGGGACAGTTTGGGGCAGAACCTCTCCAGCACATTAACACCAATTTTCCGCTCCTTGAAAATTGAGCTGGAAGTTTCCAAAGCCCGGGGCTCAGTGGCACATCCCCGTCGCAAAGGCTTTAGCGATGCCCCGCTCAAGGGCTGACACTCTGAAAGTGCATGGCCAGAGCCTATGTCTTCCGGTGCCAGGCTCTGCAACCTGACAAGCTGCCATTCCTAATTGCTAATTAATTAAGATTTGCATACGCGGTTTAAATCAGCTGGCTGCAGCCACCGTTGGGACCCAGACAGTTGACAAACCTTGCTGACGCACCACAAAAATGTCTTGGCTCCTCTGCTGAATCAGGTGAAGTTATTTTAGGTCACCCATTGGCAGGAGATATTTCAGAAGCACCACGAGACACTGTAAATAAATAATATTTTTTTAAAAAATTCTGATCTATGGATATATTTGGGATTTCAGTAATGTTTACTGTCTGGTACTAAGACAAAAATGCGAGATCTCTTATCTTCTTACAAGCTGTTACTTCCAGGTCGGAAGGAAGGCAACTCACGTAGGTTGGCTTGATGACTTTAAGGAGTTTCATGCTACTCTCAATTTATTTGTTTGTTTGTCTAAATTTACTCCAGTTTTGAGACAGGCCCATTTGGATTCATCCGCAGCCCTCTGGTTTGAGAATACCTTGGCAGACAGTTTCACTTTAATAGCCATTGTTGATTTTGCCCCCAAAAATTTCTGAGCTGGGAAAGTTGGGTTTTTTTGTGACTGACTCCGTCTGCAAATAGTTTTGGTTTTGCTGAAGCAGCATTTTGGGCAAACACAGCGTTTGAAACTCCAGATATGTGGCGTCTAAGTTCATTTCTGTCTGTGGATACAGGCACGTTTTTGTGTCTTTGCTCAACTGTGTTTATTTTTGGTAAGAAATTGAGGATTTAATATCAACTAGTTGCACAAAGCAAGCATTCTGGATGCTAAGGCCTGATGATCCTCTTGTTCTATGCCGTTGTCTCTGTGGCTCAGCATTTGCCCTGGCTCGTAGTCATGGTCTGGCAGGTGCTGGAGCTCCTGTTCATCTCCAAAGGGCTCAGAAGGAGCCTATTTTCCCAGACGCAGTCCAATGCCCTGGTCATATCACCCAGCCCATGTGCAGGGACAGCCAGCACGGGGCTCCTGGAGAAGCAGCTCCTTGACTAGTCAAAAAAACCCTGCAAAAGAGATGGAGAAAAGGAGCTGCACTTGAGACAGAGCACCACCTGAGAAAACCCACCTGGAGATGTTCTTCACCCTGCTCAGGTGCATGGGTGCATGTGGATACTGAAAAATATGTGTGTACATTGCTTCCACCTCATGGATCCCGTCTGGGATGTTCATGCTACCACACTGGGCCTGTGTGAGTTTATTTGGCACTGGTCATCCCCTGCCTGACAATTTTGTGAAGCCTAAGCTGAAATCCAGCTTGATTCCTGGGCCAGCCGTGCTTTTGGGGAGCTCCGATTTTTACTTTTTTAAGCTGAAAAAGCCCAACATGCACTTAAAAATGTGCTTTCGCCTGAGTTGCTGCTTCTGCCCAGGGAGCTGGTTGCTGCAGCCCTGGAGAAGGTGCTCGGTGATCAGTGTAAGCTGTGCCCGGGATGAGTGAGCACAGGGGGAATAGCTGGAGAGATCTACTGCTCCAGATGAGAATTTAAAAATCATGACAGAGGTAGAAAATGCAGCCCAGAGCTGAGACTGGGGTCTGTTCCACAACCTCCTCACCAGGTGTGACAACTCTGGGGCTTGTCAGCTGCTTGGTTTTGCTCCTGTGCTACAGGAGCTAAATTAGCTGAAGGTACCCCAAACCAAGCCTGGCTGCTGGTGGGGAGAGATGTTGGCTTGACACGCAGCTGCTGGACAAAAAAGCCTCAGAGCTGGATGTAGAACACTTCAGGATGCTCGCAGTGCCAAGACAGAAATTCATCTGGATACTGACCTTCCTACAAAAACCACTGAGGAGCTAAGGGTGAGCTGGAGACAGGAGAGAAGGACTGTGGTGCACAGAGAAAAGAGAGCGATGGATTTGTGAGGGGTGGGGTGGTGCTGTGATGGTGCTGGGGTTTGGTCTCATTGAGTCATCCCCAGGCTGCATTCAGTCCCTGGGACAAACACAACCCCTGGAGCTACGTGCAGAAGAGGTCTTCCTCCTCCATGACACCCACGGGCAGCCACATTTCTGTGCTGCCCAACCTGATCCCTCCAGCCTGCATGGCCAAAAGGCAAATACACCTCTGAATAAAAGAAAAGCTGTATTTCAGCTCTGTCCTGCTCCATTTCTAGCCTACAAAGTAAAAGAAGTGCCTTTTTTTTTTCTGGGAATTTTCTGACAGACTCCAGCTGCCTCCTCCATTTGGCTGGAGCCAGCAACGGGCTTAGAAATACCAGGTTTAATTAAAACAATCTTTTATGTTCCGATGCAAGCCTTATTTCCTCTACCTGGTGAGAAATGGCTCTCGCCTCAATCAGCAATTGAAGTCTGGGATTGCTGCGCTGAGCAGAACGGCTGCCACTTTCTGTTAATTAAAGATGAGCTCGGGGCACTGCGGCTCGGCCGGCCGGAGAGTGGCTACCAAAGTTTGCCTCCAGGCTCGCAGAAGCAGCAAAGGGACACAGGCGTTAACGGGACGCAGAAGGAAATCTGCTGGCTTCCATCCCGCTCTGGAGATTTCTAAAACCAGATCATACATAATTTGGTGGGGTTTTTTGGTTTTTTTTCTCTGATCAGAGTGCTTTTGCAAGCATTTGGAGAGCCTGCATGAAAGGGATGGCATCTCCAACTGCATACACTGATTCAGCGTTACCAAGTTTCCCTTTTCGATTCCATCTCTGTTTCCACCAGGACATCTCCCTGCCTAACTTCTGCTCTCCTTCTGGATGCCAGACACCTTTCCTCCCCATCGCAGTGTTGGGGAGGTTCTTCTGCCCCAGACGGGCCCTGGGGCTTCTGTTCTGGACACAGGTACCTGGGAGCAGTATCTGAGGGAATGGGGCATTTCCCAGTGTTTGGTGTGAGGAGAGGGAGGGAAGAGTTTCTCTTGGCTAGCAGATGGCTCCGCCAGGCCAGCTCTAAACAAGAGTTAAGGCTGAAATTATGTGATCAGTAAAAACAGATTTACAATAGCGGAATAAAGTTACCAAAAGAGAAGCAAAACACTATGCATTATTAAGAATCTGCTTAACAATAAAGATCTTCTCTCACTGCATCAGCACCTCATTTAGTTTCTTTCTTCTTCTCACATTAAGCTGTAATCTCTCTCTATTAATGTAAGACCCAGTTTCTTCCTATAACATAACTCTTTCTCTTATCCTGTCTCCAGCAAAAGAAGGTGAAGGTGGAAAGAGCCCTTTCACCTGTGTTGTCTCAAGTGAAAATGTCCTTGTCCTGCTCTTGCCCAGGCATTTTCCAGCCCATGAGATGGCAGGAGGGTTGATCATGCTCTTCCTGAAGGTCTCTTGCACCAACCTGTACCAGATACCCACACAAAGGGGTCCCTGGCTTCAGCTTGCTACCCCGCTGCAGCCCCTGAAGACATCTTCGTTAGCATTTGTGATCAAGTGGCAGGGACAATTGAGGGCTTTAAAACCTAATGGGTGGCAACTAACAGGCACAAGGACCTTTGGCTGAGGAGAGACAGGGATGCTCATACAGGAAACCAGCCAGTACCTCTCTCCAAGTGGTGGGCACCTGGATGGGCATCCTCTAATGTGTCTGACATTTGGGGGACGTTGCATACTACCTGGGCAAACTCTTCCAGTTTAACCACAGAGTTTGGTGGGGTTTTCCACTTTGGTGGCCAGTTCAGCCCCAAAGATAGATGCTTATGCTAGGCAGCTGTGAGCATTGGTATAAGAGAGGTGTTGGTACATGTTTTGTCTTTTGGCCAAGGTACAGCTTTCTGCCTGCTGGCATCAGGACCTCAGGGTTTCATTTCCAGTGTCCACTCCCAGACCAGGGCCCCTGCGAATGACAGGTCATAGGAGAGGAACCGGCATCCTGCTCCACCAAATAACCAATGCCAAGGTGGTAGGGACAGGCAGAGCTGCAACTAGTGTCACCCATAGGGATTGTGGCTGGAGAGCCTTGTGGAGTGCTCCAACGTCACCCTGAGACCACAGCTCTCTCTCCCAACAGCCTCGCCTGTTCTTATCCCAGGCTTTCAGGCCATGCAAACCGCAGGAGAAGGGGCGAGGAGCTGATTTCCAGAAATGTTTGCAACATGTGGGCTGTTGCTCCTCTCCAGGGCAAGCAGAGAGCAGCTTTTCCAGCAGCCAGCCACAGCCCCGGCAGCAGGTTTGAATCAGACGGAGTTTCCCGTAACTGAGGAGCCGGCAGGATCCCACACCACCCTCCCACCAGCTCTTCTCAACCCTTCCCCTCTTCCCTCCCAGCTGTGGGCTTGGCAGCTTCACCCCCATCTCCTCTGTCCCCCAGTTGCCCCACAGCCGTGGGCCTGCAAAGATGGTGTCATGTAGGATGAGCTCCCTGCTTCACCCTGCAAGGCTCTGGGCTTGCAACCAGCCCCCAGGCAATGCCATCCCTCTCTGCTGCTCCCAAAAGAGGTGAGATGATGGTGCAGGGCAGAGGTTTTGGGATGCTGTGGCATGGTCCCAGGGGAGGGCAGTGGGATGGCTGGACCCAAGATGCAGACCTGGGGAAGGGAGTCTGAGGATGTGTTGGGAATCCAATGGGAGAGTGTGTCCACTGCAGCAGCCACTTGGGTCACTGGCGTCTGCTTCTGGAGCATAAAGTTCCTCTCCCACCACTGGAGCACAGCAATCAGCCCCAAGCAACATGCCTTCATCCCCAAGGATCTTGCAGTGTGGAGGTGGCAAGAAGCTGCCTGCCTTGCTCCAGGGACGAAACAATTCCCAGCTTTCAGATGGAAGGGGAGGTTTACAGATCACCAAGGACAGTGGTTGCACCTCCACAGTTCTGCTTGCAAAGTCATTTCATCTCATGAAGCCTCAGATCCAGTGGAACCCTGGATTGGGGCTGGATGCCCTGCATTTGTCTACCCTGCTCTCTCCCAGATGTACGTGGAAATTTTCAAGGCTTCTGGTCTCAGTCCCTGAAGAAGTTAGGCTCATTCAGGTTGGGTTTGGGAAGAGCAGGCAGGAGCAGTGCTTTGCAGCTGCAGAGAGGAAAAGGATTTCAACAATGTACTTTGGCATGTGTGTGGGCAGGCAAGGAGTACTCGGCAGCCCTCTTACCACCACCCAGGTGACTGGTCACTCCTTCAAGCCTCCATAACTCACCTTTGAGCTCAGTTGGTTTCCTGACCTTTTTCTAACCAGCTTGGCCACCCCGTTAATCACCCCTCATCTCCTCTTGCTACGGTAACCCTTCATTTTCTGAGCCCGCCAGAGTCCGTGGACATCTCCACAAAACACAGGGCAACTCAGGGTACCCCTATGCTCCTCCATCTCTTCAAGGGTTAGCAGAAACTTTTCCCTGGATAAAGCAGAGCTTTCTAGGCAGAACTTTTCCTACCAGATTTTTTTCCAATCACAGCCCTCCGGGCTGCACACACATCCCGTTGCCCTGCAGCACCGAAGTGGCTCAGCACTGCAGACTCTGCAGGGAGCCTGGAGCTGACACTTCACCAGCAAACCCCATCTGTCCCAGGGAGAAGCTGTGGCAGCACCCAGATGCTGTGCTCCCAACCTCTGCAGCCACAGCGGGGCCAGGTACAGAGCCAGGTCAGACATATCTGCAAGAGAGGCAATTGCAGAGGCACCCTCCATTCCCAAATACACCTGGAAGATCTGTGCTTGCCCCCACTTTCTCTGGAAAGTCCTTGAAGGGCTTCTCCATCCGTAAATAATTCTCCGAGGTCCCCTTGCTGAGCATAGGCCAGGTCTACCCTACTTAGTGAGCCGGAGCTGTTGTCAGAGCTGACACCGCTCAAGATTTACTCCATCCTGGTGGAAGGAAAGTCCAAACCCTCACATCTGAGTTAATGAAACAGTCTGAGGAGACAATAGTTCCTGGCGCTGCGAGAGCTTGCATTAGTGAGCTGGGGTTACGGAGAGCTCTGATCAATAAATATGTTGCCACGGCTTTTCGGAGCATCCATCACTTGTCAGGAAATGCATTTAGGCTAATACCTGCAGAGGGCATAAACCAGCCATAGGAATTAAAACCTGCCACATGCCAAATGGTAATGCACAATTTAATGATCACAGGATCTGATAAATAAGCAAAACTGTGAAATGAATAAATACACTCTGGCATCAACATCTGCAACTCAACCTGGCCACATTTAGAGTCTCGAGATTAACCTGCAAGGTGTTCCTCTGGGCTCATCTGTTTGCAGTACGTGGGCAGCAAAGACAGCAGCCTGCAGTTCTTTCCCAGGAGAGCCCAGAGCACTTTCAGACCCAACTTTTCTTGTCACCTCAAACACTGGTGTGGATAGGAACCTAGCCCGCTTCCTGCACAGGGAAGGCTGCAGCAAAGGTCAAGGCAACGAGCTCTTCTCCATGGCCACGCTGGGCAAAGAGAAACAGGGAGAGACTGAAACTGCAGCAAAGAAAATTTAGGCAGGACACCAGAAAAGAGGGGAGCAAAGGATTACTCCTGACTGCCAGGGGTGTGGAGTGAGGATGATTTTAGGAAAAGGATAGATGAAAGGTGGGCTAAGGAGAGCTGGTCCTGGGCTCAGAACCTCCAGAGAACCTGTCCAACCTCTCCGCCTCCTCATCGATTCACCTTGCGCTTCTTCCACCACTGCCAGCACAGCCCAGGGCTCTTGCTGTATTGCCTCAGACCAGGTAGGACCAGGCAGGAGGATGGGACCTCACACCAAGCAAGAAATAACTCCTAAAGAGAGCGGGATGAGAAAGATGCTGCTGAGAGCATTGCTCCTGTCACACTCCAGCACCTTTCCAGGTGGTGGCTTGGTACAGAGAAGGGAGGATAAGCAGCATGAAATTAAGAAAAGGAAATTTTCAGGTCCATAGCAAGAAAAAAAACTTCCTGACACGAAGATTTATGAGACTGTGAAGAAGTTTCTCCCAAGGAAAGCCTGGGACATTTGAAACTAGATTAAACAGTGAATCTGGAGATGCAGACAGAGAACACATATGCGTTGCAGGAGAGTTGGAGTAGAGGGAGGGAAGTGAGGCACTGCCTGTTACTAATTTATTCCTGATCTGCTGTGTTATCTATTCATGCTCTCCTACCACATCCATCATCTGATTCTCTCTGGTCCTTGTGAACATGGAAGGGGGCCTCCATGGACAGCGTGGACCGGGGATCATTAAACACCCCTCTCTGCCAGCCTCAAGACCAGCTAAATCTCCTCGGCAGCTTCAAGCAGCTCAAGCACAGCCCTGAGCTTCCCATGTGCAAAGCAGGGCAAGAGCTGCTCTTGAGATTGGTCAGCAGCGCTTCAGGCAGAGCTACTATGACACATGCAAGGAGACGAGCTGGAGGGCAGCTGCATTTTGGGCAACCCCCACATCCCTAGGCCACAGTCGGTAAAGGGTTATAAAGACAAACAGCTAAGGCAGCACTCAGACTTCACAGGAGCAAGACAAAAAAGGGCTGCGCACCCTTTGGGATTGGGGCCGGGCACCCATTCCTCCAAACCATGCTGAAGGCAACACCTGACTTCAAGCCACAAGATAGACACTGGCATCTGTCACTCAACACAATCTGGACCACCTCCTTCTCCCAGCACTCCCTGTGTCAAGTCCTGTTCTGCCATTGCCCTAGGCACAGCCTGGGGCTGGACACGGCCAGCACGTGGACCAGAGACCTCTGCTGATCACGTCTCATCTCTCTGCAGACCCAAGCTGGCAGATCACACCAGGATCTCCACAGTCAGCCTCTGCTTCAAGCTCGGTCAGAAAAACCCACGTACAAGAGATGCAGGGAGGGAATTCAAGCCCACAAGAGTGCAGATGCTTGAGTCAAGCTCTCCATGTGGGGCACGTGTAGTGTCATGGATTCAGTAGTTCAAGCCCTCTACTGCTTGTGCTGCCGCAGATAACAGCTCACTGACAGAGAGATAAGACCCTGCAGGATCTCATGAGGTGACTGAGAAGGTTTCAGGTTTGGCTTTGCTGATCACCCAAGCGCTGAAGCTAGTCCCTGAGCAGCAGCCCAGGCCCAACCACAGTCCTGTCCCGCATCTTTCACATGTCCCTGCTTTGTCCTCTCACAGCACAGCAAGTCCATTCATGGGGCTGATGTGGCTGAAATGAACCTGGCATGACCCACACCCCCCAGAATAATGTTTTTTTCAGCCAGATCAGTGCCACTAGTCCTTTCACCACGCAGCACTGGCAATGGACGATGCGATGGGGTGGGATTGTGTTTGGCAGGAGGGCAGTACATGACAGTCCTCACCCAATTTATGCTGCTGTGGGTTTGCTTCCTACAGCTGGCATTGGCATGATCTTTCAACAAATCTGTGCCCCCTCACTGCCCCTGCAGGACACTCTGTCATTAAAGGACATCTAAGGAACACAAACCTGCTTTTCCAAGGAACACAAACCTGCTTTTCCCAAAGAGCCCATGAAAATGTTTACTAGGGTAGAAAAATTTGTAAGCAAAATTCTTGAACCCCACCCACAACACATGCCTTTGAGCTGGGGTCTGTGAGCCAGATTCACTGTTACTCTTTGGCCACTTGCTTGCCTTCCTCCAGGGACCACATGCCTTGTTTTGCAAACACATCCCCCTC
>NW_015090963.1:612288-643150 GCF_001431845.1 Calidris pugnax | reverse complement strand
CCCCGCCTTTTGCAGTGTCACCTCCAATTCTCACAGCACCCTCTCCCTGATTTGATTATATCACAAGCCGTTTGCTCTCTGATTAGCCCTCCAGTTACCTGCTTCAAGCCCCAGGACAATCCTGTTGCAGAGTTGCAGGTGGTTAACAGCTCTCCGACCTGACCCCCATCAGTACACCACTCTGCTCCATAACCATCCCTACCCAACCCAGGAAGGACAGAGGGGGAAGAAACATGCCTTTGCCAATGGACAACGTCATCATGACAACAGCCACACTCAGATTTCCAGGGGAGATTGGCCTTTCCCCATCAAGCTCCACCTAAAATTGATTTTTCGACTCCTGGGAGTGTCGGGCTCCCCAGAGGAGCAGGATCTCTACCTCTTGGCCTCCTCAGCATCACGCACAGCTGGGAGACCTGCAAAGGCTGTAGCCCCCGTGTGTGGCTCTCTGCCAAGTCCCCTTCCAGACTGTACCACCTACGTGGAATAATTTTTGGAAGCCTCTTCTGACACCGTGTAATCAGGCAACGATATGTAAGAGGGAGCTCTCATTCCTAGCTCCTGTGTCATGACAGGTGAGGAATTAGGAAAAATTATAACCCAGCACAGCTTCAAATGAGAAAATTGCCCCCTGTCTCTCCGGGACCCTCATCACCGCAAATGCAGGAGCGCTGCCTCCCCTCCCAGCCTCAGTGTGTGACTGCAGAAAGGAGATGGGTCTGCAGACACCTTCTCCAGCAGAGCCTCAAGACACATATATACCTGTCACAGGACATAAATTCGGGACTCACCCTGTGTGTGCCAAAGGCATGTGGCACGGCCACCCCTGACGGGTGGCAGTGGGACGGGAAGGGAGCAGCCCCACTTCCCCACTTCGGAGAGGTGCACGAGAGGGCAGCGGTCATCCTGCTGAGATGCCCA
Organism: Calidris pugnax; assembly: GCF_001431845.1. Taxonomy (NCBI): domain Eukaryota; kingdom Metazoa; phylum Chordata; class Aves; order Charadriiformes; family Scolopacidae; genus Calidris; species Calidris pugnax. The sequence goes on along the minus strand of NW_015090963.1, from coordinate 642,229 downwards.
CATCTCCTGGGAGGAGCACCTGGGAGGTGCTGCCCAGGTACACGTGCGTGGTGGTAGGGGTACCCCACTCACCACGCAACCCCAGCATCCCGGCAGCGAAGGAATGAACAAATCTAGAGGTATTAACGTGTCTTGCACAAATGCAGAACAGATGTTCCAACAAGAACCCAAAAAAAAAAAAAAAGTAATTAAGAAATAGATAGAGGAATTCTGTTCCTTTTTACTTTGTTTTTTTCCCTGGAAAGTGGTGTCATGAGCCTGAAGGCTGCGCCAGTGGCTCCCTGCAATGTCTCAGCATGGGACGGGTGAAAGATCCAGGATGCACCAACCCCCTTTTGGGATGAGTTATCCAAAAGCCGGACTCTTTTATTTGACATCTGCTGTAAGGGAAGCCAACCCAAGGAAAGGAGGAGCTCCTCTGTTTCACCATCTTGCAATAATTCAGGATAATCGAGGGAAAAAAAACACAAAACAACCCCAAAACCCGAAGGAGCGGGGGAAGAGAGAACAACTCACAAGAAGAAAAAGAATCAGCCATTCCTAAACACGGTGTGGCGGCCCAGCCAAACCAAACAGTAATGATTCATTGACCTGTCTTCACCCTTCGTTTTTTCCTATAATGAGCAAAGAAACCACAGAAATGTGGAGCCGAGGTCTCCCTCTGCTCCCAAGGAAGAGGGAGGAGGATGTACAAGCCGCCACTGCCCTTTGACGGGTTTCATCGTGGTCCAGCTCCTGCCTGCTCAGTCCAGCCCCACCAACAACCTCCTTGCCCATCTCACTTCATCTCCATTCATCCTTGCTGCCTTGTTGGCCCGGGCTTGTTTTCCTCCACCGACTGCTCTGGGGAGGTGGAATTAGGTACCGCAGCCAGGTCTCTCTGCTCCTGCCTTTGGTGGGGCCAGCTGGACTACAAATACTTGTGCTCCCCAGCCAGCCCCGCTCACAGCTCAGCCTGCTGTCACCCAAGCCAGTCTTGGAGCCATCTCCGTGCCAGGCTTGAGCAGCATTGGCTTGGGAACAGATATACACCCCCATTTGCACGTCCCAGCTGAGCGTGGACCACTGGGCAACACCCTCCAACCAAAAGCCAAAGAGACACGACTGGCCTCCCTCAACCTCAGAGAGGGAGGGGGCTGAAGACCATGGCTCAGCTGGCTTGTTGAACATCACAGAGAGCCTGAAAACTGTGGATGGACTTGTGTTCTGCAAACAGCTGCAAAAGCTCACAGAGCTTCTTCCCCTATCCCAAAGGTTTGGGAGCCCTCATGCTTCCTGCCTGCAGTGCAGCCAGGGAAGGGATTGCGTTCTGGCTTCCTGAGATCCACCACACAGAGCCCCCTGGGTTGAGCCAAGCAGCCCAAAGAGATGGCCTGGCACCAGCCCCTGAAAAGTGGGGCTGATTCCCCTGTCAGCCTTCCTCCCCAGTAGTGTTGTAGATGACAGCCCCTAATGAGGGACAGCGGAGACCAACAGCACCTTCATCCTGACCTCCTGGACCCCAGCACAGCCTTGCATCCTCAGAACAGAACCCCCAGCCAGCATGGTGGCCATCTACAGCCCAGGGCGTTCAGGAAAGGTGTGACCCTAACGGCCTTGGGATGTTGCCTTCCTCATTTCACCACTGTGTGACAGAGCTGCCAGGGGGTGTCCATCACATCCCCACACCGTAGCCTGCAGAGGAAGGACAATTCAGCATCCATTAAGATGTCTTTGAGTCCATGCTCACTCACTGATTTTCTATGGGACTTGAGAGGTTCAAAGCCCTCTTTTAAGCCATGAATTGCTTCTATCTTCTCCTAGGGAGATTGGTAGCCCCCAAGAGCTTGCCAGTAGGTGAGCAGCTCAGAGCCAAGTCAAAGCCTAGGGAGTCCCAAGCCAAACATTCAGTCCAGTGATGGGAAAGTCTATTTCCCAACATGGTTTAACTTCAAGGGTGCATCTGGAGCCCACCAAATCCCATCAGGAGAAATCACAGGAATGGGGCAGCCAGCACCTTCTCTCCACAGAGGCGCTGGGGGTGATATAACTATTATCTGAGTGTGTTCTCAAGGCAGGTTTAATCTAAGCCTCCATCCTTGCTCTGAGTCACTTCCCATATGGCAGCAGAGATCTGGCCTTGTTACCTGGTCATTCAGCAGCCTGGGCCAGGCGTTGGATGGGTCTCATGGGGACCGGTCCTGCCAACTGGCTAACGATGTCCTCTCTTGTTCAAAGCAGCACTCCAGTCACTGCGGCCCTTCAGGGATATGAAAAAAATTCAATCAGATCCAGCAGCTCAGTAATACTTTGCCTTGGACTTCTGCAGATGAGTAGCAGGGACCAGAGGGAGCAGTAAGAGATGCAAGAGAGCTGAAATGGGGTATTCCTCCTGGTTATATTTCATTTTCATGCTGTCTCTGCAGCTTCTCATTTGAGCCAGGGAGAAAAGAGACAAATTGCTGAAGACAAGCTGCTTTACGAGAGTTTTCATTCCCATTTTGTGGTCCCCGGGGATTCTTCCCGCATTGCCCCCAAGCCTCCTAGCGAATGGATTGACGTTTGCAGAGGTTGCTCACCTCCTCTGAGTGGAAATACAACTGTTTGTTCAGCTTCTCATGGGGCTGGTTATCTTGTTAGATTTGTAAGAGCATTTAACAGGTTGCTTAGCCGTGTGCCCTTGAAATATCTCAGGCAACATCTTCCAAAAGTACCATCAGCATCACGCTGGGCTCAAGCTAATTATCTCATCTCCCAGAAGGACGATTGGCCTGGTCCAGCACAGTGCTGACCCAGTCACACAGCTGTCTCCACAGACACATCTGCCCTGCCTCAAAGTCTGGGCAGACACAGACGAAGCATTGACCGCTTCCTTCTCCTTCTCAGTTCCTTACTGGGCCCAGACTTGGGGGTAGCAAAACAACTGCCATGGAGGTGGGCACCTACCCAGACCAAGATCTCACCTCTCCTGGCACAGAGGCTATAACGCTCAGGTACAGCCCCAAACATCCCAGGTTTTCAAGAGCACTCTTGATGTCTCTTGGCCATCCCCTCTGTCAGGGGAAGGACAGAAATGGAATGTCAGAATCCCTCAGGGCCACAATGGAGCTCACAACTTCCCTGCCCAACAATCCCCATCCTGCAGGCTCCCTGTGGGCCATCACAAAAGTTTCCCTTCCTCTCTGCCCTCTTTTGGCCACAACTTGGTGTTTTCCAACCTCTCCTTAACACCACAGAATCACAGAATATTCATGGTTAGAAGGGACCTTTGAGATCATCGAGTCCAACCACAACCACTCACCAGAGTACTTCCTTATCCCTCGTTAGGCTGCTTCATGGTCTGCTTAGGCGATGCTCTTGTACCTGACACGTCCCAAGCAAATCCTGCCAGATTTCCTCATCCCTGCCATGCTGAGGGCCATGTCCCCTAGGATCTCCCCTGCGCTGTGGTTGCTCATGGTCAAACAGAGGAGAGGACAGGAGAGTGGTCTTGCCAAGCTTGGCATGAGTGTCCGGGAGAACACCAAAGTCCAGGGGCCATCATCGAGTCAGGCTCCATACCTTTCCTTCCCATAGAGTCAAGGCCAGCAGACAGCCCTGTCAGGGCCGTCCCAGTAGCTGGGGACAGGGACCAGCTAGGGGATGGGATAACCATGCGGGATGGGGACAGTCACCCCAGGAGCAGTAAATGTGGCTGGTGCAAACTGCACATCATTGCACCCTTGTTAGCATGTTCCAGCTCATTGCGCCTACTGTGTAATTCATAACCACTTAACAAGGCCGCTAATCGCAAATTAGCCAAACATCAGTAAGCAGGGAATGTGGTCGTCACATTCATCCTGCTAACTGGTGGCTAATTATCTCATTGTGCCTCCCATGTACTAATTGCAAACTAACTGTTTCCCACAGCCTACCAGTATCACTTAAACTTTCGGAAGGCTCCAGGAGGCAGATGTATTTTTCCAGTGCTTTTCACACCTCTGTGGATATCCTCGGAGCTGCAAGCACAGTACTGAGAAGCCCACCTTCCCTATTTTTTGTTAATGACACTAGCACTTCAGAGAGCAGCTTACTGCATTCACACCACAGCCCTTTTGTCTTCTCAGCTTCATCAGAAGGTTGGGGGACGTTGCCAGTGTCCCTTTAGGGGATAAAGGAGGACAGCTGCAAAGCCAGGCGCTGGGGGCTGGTGGCAGAGCTAAGGGTCTCCAGGCTACAAGCAGCCACCAAGCAGTCTGTGCCAGCAGCAAGGACCTCCTTGCCCAACAGGTCACAAGAAGCTGCAGTTACAGTGAAGGACAAGGCATCTGAACGCCCTGCCTCATGCAGACCTGGTTGCTCAGGGTTTGAAGTGCAGCCAGGGAACACGGGGCTGGGAACGTGGTCCAGAGCAGAGGAACAGTTGTTTTCTGAGCTTAGGAGGTACTAGAAGGGAAACTCCAAAGATATTTCACCCAGCTACATGTGCCGTGCCCCACAACAGGGAAAAAACACTGCGAAGACTGCATTTGGCCAGAGATGTGTAACTTGCCTCTGGGACTCTCCAAAATGCAGGTCCAGGCAATGCAGTAGGGGTCGATAAGAAAGGCAATGTCCCTCAGCCTTCTTTTCCTGCCCCACCTTGCCCTCCTTGCCCTCCAAACAACAAACAGTATGTTTGATGATTGAAGGACACTCCTGGGCCCCCGAACTTTGAAAGTGCTGTTTTCCCCTCTGGACCAAGAGTGAGTGTCTCTCCAAGGTGTGCAAATGGCGAGATGCTGGAAGAAAGAAGCTCTGAGAGGAGAGACAGGAGAGGAAGGACTCCTGAAAGCATCCTTGAGCACCAGGGATAATGAAGTGGGCTTCCCGCCAGATTCTCCAGATGTTTAATTAATAGTGTAAGACCCCTGCTCATCTGGCTGATCCCAGTGCAAAAGCCTCCCCAGCTCAGCCTCAGCTCGGCTGGACCTCTTCCCGCTGGCCTTCCTTCTTCTGCCTGATCCGGGTGCCCAATGTCTCTGCCTGCTGGGGAGAGGTGAGACACAAACCCTGACACACAGGCCCAAAGGGAGCCGTGGCAGGGGTGGACCCAGTCCTTGAGAGACTTCCACCTCATCCCTACTCACCAAGTTTGGTTTGGTTTCCAAAGCAGCTGCGAGGACCAACAGCATGTAGGAAACATCCCCATAGGGCAAACCAACGCTGACCTGCAGAGCAGCCTGGTAATTCCTGCTAGCCATGGCGCAACTTGCCATGAAAACATCTCCCCTTTGTGTTCTGGGTCGGCTACAAGCATAAAAGAGCACATCAGTGTTGGGGGACAACTTCTGGCACAGCGTGGCTGGCCATGGGGGACTCCGCAGAGCAGGCAGAACAGGCTCAGGCATTGTGAGCTGCAAAGTTACTCATAAAGACAACTCAACTGCTACACAAACAAAGGCTGATAGCAAGAAAATTAGAAGACGGCCCAACATATGTTTCCTCCCCAGCTGACTACCAGTTTTTGCCAGCTGGAGAGCCATTTCTCTCTAAAATGACCATGGAAATGGGTTTTCATGGATCTAGCAGGATACGCCACACTTCTTCCAGCAGAGCAGGCAGACGCCTGCTGTGCTCCAGTGTGGTGTGGGACCAGCCAGCCCTTGGAGCTGTGGTTTTTGGAAAGGAGAGCAAGAGACGTCTCCTGTGGGAGGCAGAGGGATGGGAGGTGGTGAGGACAACACTGCTGCCAATTTCCAGCTTGAAGGACACCGCCAGACTACACTCCTACCATGGCTCCGGGGGGGCCTTTGAAACCAAATTAGCATTTACAAAGCATTTCCCTGTGTGATGCTGAGATGAGGGTTTTGGCACCTGAGAGGGTTTTGCACAGAGCATTTGGTCCCTGAGCCCTCAAAAGGAGCCGTAGCACTTTGCAGTGTCCTCTGAGCCGATGGTACCCAAAACCCACACATAACGTGACCATCACACACATGCAGAGATGGCAAAATTCCACCCTGTCGGTGTTCATTCGAGAAAAAAGGAATGACATTGCAATGAGGGCACTCATTAAAAAGTGTCTAAACAGGATAAAAAGCCAAAGAGATGAAACGTGTGCATTTGGCACGGGGACTGTTTAAAGATGCCCTTTCGGAGGCTCAGCACGGGCACGTTCCTCCTCACAGAAAAAGGCATTTGAAAGGCCATCCAGGTTAAACAGCAGGGCCAGGGAGGAAAGAGGAGTCTTCACATGCTGAAGTCTTGTCCAACTGAAGAATTAAAGAACAGCACAGCCTCTAGCAGATTAAATGTAAATACATAACAAGGCAGCCAGAAAAGAGTGTGAAGATTAATTTGCCATGGCCATAAAAAAGAACGGTCCCTCTTTCAGCCACAGGAGCAGCAGAGTCTGCAGGAGCATGAGATGATCAGATGATCAGACAAGCCTACAACAGGACAAAGCAGAGGACCATTTTTATTCAAACACACTGCAAGCAGGTTTGGAAGGATTCCCACCCTGGGAGCTTTCTTATGGCCCACCTCAAAACAAACCTGAAGACAAGCAGAAAAATGACCCTTAAAGGAACTGAGGTGGCAGCAGAAGAGCAGTGATGTTTTCTCCCTGGTTAAAAAAGGGTAAAAAGGCTGGGATGTGTGTCTGGTTCCTCAGCAGAGGGGCAGAGCCTTGCAATGAGGGTGCCTGGGGACCTGCACTGCTTGGTCTGTTCATGGACAAGTCAGGGAAAGAGGCAGACAGGTGACATCTTCTGCCAGCGTTGCATGTTTAGGGTGCCCTGATTTTTTAAGAGCTGCCAAAAGATCTGGCAAAACTGCTCAGCAATGAAATGATAAATGAAATATGGGGTCAATGAGCACAACAGAAATAAACTGTTTGGGGGACTGCTGGTCTCATGAGCTGGGAACTGCTGCTCTGCACAATGTGGGGCAGCACAATAGTGGTTGCAGTTGTCAGAAGATGCTAGCAGAACAGCAAACATTACCACGCTGCAGTGTAAATCTGCACTCCTTGGACAGTGTGTGGGGTTTTGCTACCCCAGATTAGAGATGGAGACAACCCAAGATCTGGGACAGCTTCTGCACCAGGAGGAACCAAGTCAGGCACCTCCAAAAGATCGTGCAGGGCCAGGGGGAATAACAGTCTGTAAAGGTATGGAGAAGATAAGGAGGAAATTAATATAGTTTTGTCTGTCGCTAGGTACAAGAAGGAGAGGTCAGCAGGTGAACTTGCCGTGGTCCAGCAAGTTCAGTGCTCATGGCAGGCTGAAATATTTGGGAGGGGGAGCAGGATTTGCTGGGCTCCTGGAGGAGCCCAGGTAGGAGGTTTGTCCCTTCTCCTAGCTGGGTCTCTGTTCCAGCTTGGCTCTGGTGTGTTCAAAATGAGTGCCAGTGAGCCAACAGCAGTGTCCTTCCTCACTTTGCAAGAATAACTGTATCCTGAAGGCAACAGGCTGTAGGAGGTTATAGCAGGACCAGTGACCCAAGCAGTCACCTCCCTGCCTTCAAAGGAAAGAGGGTGCCCGATTTCCCCAGGGCTCATGGTCCTCCAGCTCACCACAAAGCAGGCAGAGTGCTAACAACGTGGAAACCCAGAATCTGTTCACTTCTCTGCAGGGATTTCACCCTCCACGCCTCAAGGGCATCCAGCAGCCTTCGTAAATACCCCACTGGCCCCATCCCAGCCAAATTTGGTGCCCCTTCCCTCCCAGCATCGGCTCGTGCAACACCCAACACACTATAACTAAGACCTGCTGCAAGCGCCTGGCAAGTGCCCTGGCTTTTTCATCTCCGGTTTGTGAGACAAGAGAGCCTTCATGTTTTGGGGGTAATGAGCTCGTGGTGACGAGCTGGAGCAAGGCTGCTGGCCAGGGTGGCTAGCCCGAACACTCAATTAAAATGAATGGTAATGTAGCCGCTCTCAGTCCCAATGTTGGGCAGCTCACAGCAGCACGGTTGGTGATGTCTGTGATGAAATTTGTGCCAGTTTTGCCTGGACAGTAATGCCTGGATCAAAGGAGCTTGTGAAAGAAATTAAATGAACTATGGGTAGTTTCCCTGTGCCTGCATGTTATAAATACACACCACAAATGTTAGCTTTTAGGCTTAAATTCCATCTCCTGAATGAGCTATTATTTCAGCACAGCCAAGCAGTCAGATGAGATTCTTGCTTTTGTATTTCAATGAGTAAAGAGGATCTGACATCTTGGATGCCTCTGATCCAGCCCAGAGCTTTCTACTGCACCTCATCAGCATCAGTCCCCATAACTCAGCCCTGAAGTGGAGCAGCAGGAGGCTTCATGTATTGATCAGGGAGTGCAAAACCTTTACCAAAAAGTGCCTGGCGTCCTCACGAGTGGTTCAGGCTTTGTCAGGATGCCTGTGGTGCTGGAGGGGTGAAGAGTGTTGTTGGCAGTGTGACCATGCGCAGCCCTTCACCCACTTTCCAGGGCAGCACATCACTCCCAAATTAGGGTTCTTCTCCCCCACATCGGGTGGTGGTAGAAAACCAGCAGCCACGCCGGGGGTGCTGCTCCTGAAAGAAGCAGGATGCTGCTGATGGGCACCATCTTGGGTCCAGGATGGGGCATTTCTGGGGCATTCCTACCCGCAGCTCCTGCCCTTGCTCAACCTTGTTGCTATCCTGCTGCTCAGGCTCAGCCCTGTGCATTGCTGAGCTCTTTCCTTCATCTCAGCTTGGACACCCTGTGAGCAGATGCCAGTAGCTGTTACGATCTGTAAAGCAACGATCTGTTTTGGGGAGAGCAGTAACAAACTGCAGCTCCCAGGAGCCAGCTTTCCGCGCTGCTCGAGCTCCAGCTTTCTCAGCTTGTTTACCAGGAGACAAATCCAACTTTGACACAGGCCAGAGATCACAGCTGGCAGAATCAGACCTCCACAGCAGACCATGTCCATGCAGGGCGTGCAGGAGGTTTCATCTGAGCACAAGCTCTCGGTCCCGTGCTTCAAGGTCGTTGGCAGGGCAAATATCTACTCACCAGCCCCTTCGCACTCCAAATGAAGAAAGGGTCATGGCATGCAACAACAGCTGCTGGTGCAAAGCATCCTCCACAGCAGTGCCTGTACACCGGGTGCAGCAGGAGGCTAACATACAGCTGCCAACATCCAGAGAAGGGCTAAGGTTGAGTGGGGCTGCAGGATCCCATTGGGAAGTGGTTTTTCCCCAGGAATCCATGAGATGAGCTGCCACGGGGCACCTTGGAACTCTTTGAGGGGCAAACACGGAGGGTGCTCGGATCGCCACCGAATCAGAAGCTGAGGCAGGGACACGCAGGGAGGCTGCAGTGAAACTAGAGCAGACTTGCAATCCAGTTTTCCAGGCAGTGGCAGGTGCTGTTTCCAGGTAGACAGGACAGCAACCAGGAAGGAGAAATATTCCCAGGACAGCACCACAGCAGGCAGGCTGCAAAATGCATCTGTTACAAACCTCATTAATAGCAAGGTGCCACAAAAAAAAAAACAAAAACCAAACAAACAAACAAAAAAAAACCAAAAAACCCTACCAAACCAAAAAAAAGGGGGAAAACCCCTTTCCTGAAACTTCTGGTGGCCAGGTGGTGTCCACGGTGCAGAGGAGTGCTGCTCTCCACCAGAGTGACTGCTGCTCTGCTCCGGATTCACGGAGCAGGAAGCGAGAGCAGGATCCAGCCCTGCAGCCCTTTTCAGTATCAAAATGAAACATCTGGTTCTTTGATTTCTTTTTAAAAAAAACAAGCCTCAGACAACAGCCTGAGTGGCTTCTTGAAGATTTGGATTTCTTTCCCCTTTTTCGCAAATGGTAACTTCAGTCTGATGAGAGGGGGGTAACGTGACACATTGACTGCACAAGCTGTCTGTGCAGAGGGAAAGCGGCTGATGCCCAGGAATGCAGGGTGCTGCTCCAAGCTTTCCCCACCTACAGATGCCACGTCATTACCCTGGGCCTCAGTTTCCCCCTGTGACAAAGGATGCTCAATTCTGGAAGAGCAGGATCAGGCGAGGAGGTCACTTGGCAGCCCCCTCTCCATGCCCCTGCAGCTTATGTGCGGACATTTCACAAGGCAAGGCTTCCTTCTTGGCACCTTCCTAGCTGCAGGAAAAGCCTCCGGCCTCACCCCTTGGCAGGGAAATTTCTCCCTTATCCTGCCCATCAAGTCAGGCAGCCAATTTTAGCAGAGACCCTGCTCCTTAGGAGCTGGAGGGTAGCCCACCAACTCATTTTGGCCACCGTGTCAAGCAGGGACTGGCAAGAGCCCTCCATGCCAGAGGCTGCCATCCCCGTGTCCCCATCCTGCTCCCAGGAGTCACCCACCCTGTGCTACCAAAACTGAACATCAGAAACACTGCAGCTTGTTTTCACGTCCTTGGGTTGGTTTGTTTTTCCATGGGCTATTTTTATTCTTGCCCTGATCCCAGTCATACTGGGGATTTAATGTTTCAGCCAAAGCAATAAGAAATAAAGAGCAAAGAAAGTGAATCAGGATCCAGAGCATTTCAATAAATTAAAAAGAAAAAAAAAAAGTTAAAGGAGAAAAAAAAAAAAAAGACATAGCCCGGCACAGAGGAAGCAAAGCAATCAGAGCAAAAGCTGTCAGCTTTGCCAGTTCCCGTTTGTTCGCAGATCAAATTCACTGCCTCTCTCGTCCAAAAGTAACAACTCCTAAGTCTCCCTCATGCTCCCAGTGGAGGTGTTTTCCATATTGGAAACAAATCTACTTTGACACTCCTGATGCTGTTTTACCCAAATTGCCCTCTGTCGAGCCGCCTCTCGCGCTTCCCGTTCACACCACGCCATGATCCCAGGACAAGCCCAGGGCCAAGGTGACCATGGGCATTGTTGGCACCAACCACACTTGCCTAGCCAGTGGGTTCCTCCAAGGCACCAACCCAGGCTCCCTGCCACCAGGTCCCTCTTCTACCAGAAGAAGACTTGGCCCAAGCCAAAACTCTTTTTGGCAACAAAGTCCTGGACTGTGCATTGCTCAGTCTTGGTGCCGACTTCCAGCCGGCAACGTCTGCTCAAACGTCCTTTCCCTGCAGCACCCCGAAGCTCCACGTCTCCAGGAAAACTTCGCTCTTCCCTGCTGGGGTCTGGTCGCCAGACAGGGGAAAGGGGAAAAAAAAAGAAAGCTTTGCAAGCAAAGGGCTGAAGAAAGTCCCTACAAGCCATGCTGGCTGCAGACGTCTCCATGGAACCTTCACAATTAAGTATCTGACTAATTGTTTACAGGAGCCCTCCAGGTGGGAATTTCAGATGGTCCTGTACTATCTGTGTGCCTGAATATGCTGATATTCATCCTCAGTGGCGCATCCCAAAGTGTCCCTGCTGCAGTGGTGACCACCCTGTGCAGAGACAAGGGGTTTGTAAGTTGTCAGGAGGAATTGTTGTGTAGGATGGTCCTCTGTGTGTAGTCAAAATATTTAAGAGATGTTTTTCATGTACTTGAGGTGTCAATGGCACTGAATTGTGCATGTGCTGGGGGCTCAGGTAGGATCATGGCCACCCAGATTGTAAAAACTGAGCTAGATCACATTTTGCAGTCTCTCCTGGCCCAGCTGAAGACACAACAAGAACCCTTGTGATGGAGACTCCCATCACCAGCAGTGACCAGCTCTCCTGTCCAGTGGATTGATTTCCCCACACAAGGTTTATCCTACACCAATATCCAAGTAAATTAATTTGTTGGGTTGTTTTTTTCCTTGAACACTCTGGGTGTCTGTGCAATGCTTGAGAGACACAGCACCAACAGGGTTTTTTACCTGCACATATCAATGGGCCTACACAGTCCCTCTGGCCAGTTCCCTTTTGCAGGTGCTGAACTTATGACCCAGGGCCTTTTCCCTAATTCTCCTGAGCCATTGCATACCCAGCTTTCCTAACCCATTGCCCAGCCTGGTCCTTGCTGTGGCCCCAAATGTCTCCAAAGCAATGGGGTTTTGATCCATTCTTTACAGGCACAGTTTGCATCTGATATGGTGTCACCAGTGACCTTGTCGGGGTGTGGATCAGACCTTCCATCTCCTAAGGTCTTTGCAGAGACACTCTCAGCCCCACCAAGGCTGAGGGTGTAATGAGAAGAAAATTAAATCATGAAACTCTAATAATTATCCGCATCCCAATTAGCCAGCAGTGGTGGCAGCCAGCCACCAGGAGCTGGGGGAGGAGGGAACGGCATCCCCACCAGCATCAGTGCCTTGTCAGCACAGAGATCTCCTTCACCCTGCCCAGACCCGTTCCTGGCTCTCCACCACCGAGGGCAGTCCTGGGGACACACACGGGGACCCCTTCCCCTCCTCGTTTGGACCCAAAATGTCATTTCACCACTGCAGCCACTGACTCAGAGCAGCAGAGACCCATGCTGTCCTGTCTGCTTGAGAGCTGCACTCTCCTGGTGGGTTACTAAAAGCCGAGGCATGAGGAGGAAACGGAGAAGTCAGTTTAATATCATTTTCCTTGTTATTATCTCTCAGCTTCTCCCCAGCAATTTGCTCGAACTTCTGTAAAACTCCATGCCAAACAAGCCCCTGCCCAAATAGGCCTTCGTGTCTGCAGGACTCCATTTATAACCGAGATCCCATTTAGCAGATAAGCCAAGGAAATTCAAGCAGGATTTAAGCTAAGCAGTTATCTGTGACCGGCGGCCACAGTGTGCATCTCGTTAGATTTACTGGGGACGTGGAAGGTGGAGGGACAGGAGAGTGAACAGCCTCTGGAGCAGCCAGCCAGAGACCTGAGGGATGCAATCACTGCTGGTACAGACACGGCTTTAGGAGATTTTGGGACCAGCCAAAGGACAGGGAGTAAAACCCTTCCCCTGGAAAGTTGGGGAGCCTCCTGCACACCCCAGGATCCCACAGATATCAGTATCCCTTCTCCAGCTTCACAGCACCATCCTAGGCAATGTACTGCTTGCAAGGGTTTCAACTTGTCTTCCCAGTTAGATATTACAGTCTAAGACGATACACTTAACAGGGTTGTGAAATCTGCCATAAAGTTTACAGCCCTACATCAATATAATGCCCTGCAAAGTTAATACGGAGATACCTATTTTATAACAAGGACAAATAAAAACATATCCCATTAGCATCCAGCATTAAGAGTTGCATTTCTGATGGCCAGATGCTGCAATGAAATGGGTGGAGAATATTAATATGTGTATGTATAAAGCTACGCACAGGCACATACCCATATATATACCCATATAAAAATGAGAGACTATTGGATTTGTTCAGACATTCTGCAGTGTTCAGAGGGCTTTATTTCCACGCCGCAGGAGAGATTGGCTGCGGATCCAGAGGCACTTCTCTGCTATTACACCATGTCAATTTTTCATCATCTTAAAGGCCTTTGTCATGGAAAAATGGATAACTTTAAATTGATCCAAGGTCAGAGTTAAACACCTGGATGTAAATGCAGCAAGAAGTAAAAAATGGAGAGGAAGCAATTACTTCCTATGCAAAGCAACAGCATTGCGGTCGGTCATTCAGGATGCTGAATTTAGGAACTCCTCTGGCCTTTCTAGGGAAGAAGGTGGCTCCTAGAAGGAAACAAAAAACTGGTATCTGTGGGCATTTCCACACCAAAGCAGTGGTTAGAGAGAGCACTGTGCCCCAGGGCTGTGTTTCTACTGATGGCCATGGGGTGCAGCCGGGAGGTTGAGCATCCCTGGGGTGAAATGAGGCTGCTGGCTGCAAACCCAGCAGCGCTGAGCTGATCCCAGCCCTTGCAGTCCCAGCCCTTCACTTATCCCCAGGCAGGCTCCAGCCACATGCTGGCTCTAGCCCAGCAGGACCAGTCCATGTGCCCTCGGCTTCCCTCTGCCCCCTCTTCTGGACACCCCGGCCACTTGAAGCCAAAGATTTTGGCAGCCATGCTCCTGATTTTTCCATTTCTAGCCCAAACACGTCCCTCTGGTTTCTTTACAGTTCAGCTCAGATGCAGTTCTCACGGTGAGAAATAATGAGTTTTCACTGGGTCTGTCCCAGTCTCTTTCCCAGAGGCCAACAGCTGGCCCAATAGCTGCTTGGAAGGCATTGGGTGAGAGCTGTGGGGCTGTTTGTCACCCCCCCAGAGGGTGGACAAGAGCACCCCAGCTTTCAAGTTCACCCGTGCTCCTCTCTGCCCATGTACCCCCACAGCATCACCCTGTACAGATGAACTTTTCAGTCTCTTGAGCACCGGTTGCATTCCAAAGCCATACCAGCAGCTGGTTGAGATGTAGTCTACAGCCATTTGTTTGGTCCTTCTCACCTCCTCCTCACCCCCTCATCATCTTCATCCATGTGCCCAGGTACCAGGTCAGCAGTGGGAAAGCAGCAAATCTGTCCTGCTGAGCCACACTGATGTGCTGGAGGGACTTCCATGTCCTGGAGGGTTGCATTGATGTCCTGGAGGACAACATTTCAGTGGAAGCTCAAGTACCCTTTGCCCAGGGTTGGCAACCCCAGGCAGGGGGGAACCAGCCTCCCGTGGGCACCTTCCTCACCGTCATCCTCCTTGCTGCATGTCCAGCCTCACCCTGCCTTGTATCTCCCTGCCCTCTCCCTCCAGGCACCATCACCTCAGCTTGTCCCTTCCAAACAGGTATTATTATAGATATCATATTTTTCGGTGCTATTGTAAAGTGCTGAAAGACGTGAAACGAAAGGTATTAAATGCAATCAAAGAGAGGAACGCCTGTGTCAACTAGACTTGCAGGAGTGATAAGAGCTTTCTGCCTGTTTTCTCTCCGTGTGATAGTCTGGACATGGCATGGCCCGGAGGACACGAGAAGGGAAACGAGCACCAAACAATGCCGGCCCTGCCTGCCTCCAGCTCAGCAAACATGAAAAGAAAGGTCTTACAACGGGGCGAGCCCCCATGGAAACCCTGAGCGATGGATAATGCCAACCTGCAGCCAAATAAAACATTAAAAGCCTCCGATAAGAAAAGGCTCGCAGGAACTAGTTATACATCACCACCACCTGCTGGGTACCACAGGAAGGATCTCCTGTCCCTGTCACCCTGCCAGGCAAGCTCACCCCAAAAAGTGTGCGGGACACCCCCCAAAAAAGCAGCTTCCTACCTGTCCAGCAGGTATTGCAATGCAAGGAGAAAGGTCTCTCATCAGCAGCCTGAGAGCACAGGGATTTTAAAATCACGTGTGAAGCCAGTCCTTTTTGTTACAGCATCAAGCTCAGGCAAAATAACAGACAGCTGGTAGAGGATGGGATTAATAAAGAGTTAAAGAAAGGTAAAATAATTAGGGTCCTGCTCGTGGGGCATATGGAGAATGGGCCTTGTCAGAGTAGCTTGCTCTAATTTTTTGTGGAGATTACGAATTTTGTGGAGAGAGATAATAGCGTTGCTGTAATGTGCTTAGGCTCTTGTAAGCCATTTGATCTGCCCCTGCCTGACACTCTGATTAATAAACCAGGGCGATAGCAAATCGACGTGGCACACGAGATGTGCGGAAAAGCGGCAAATGAGGACACCCAAATGGGATTAAAGAAGGGGAGCTGCCTCCAAGAGAACGTTTCCTGGGGCATCCCCGAGTCCCATCCATCACGCATGCACATGGGATGTTGGCAAGAACATGCAACCCTCCTGCCCGTGGGGATGGCATGGGCTGCACTGACAGGTGGGCACCCTGGCCAGGGGCAGAAGTTCTTCAGAAGGTCTGCAGAGCATCTGGATGCTGCCCTGGGGGATGTTCAGCTCAATCCTTTTTCTATTAGAGCTGAAGAGCTCATTGCAACCCTCAACATAAGGCAGGATCATGCCAGAGCAGAGACAGACTTTCTCCAGCCCCAGTGACAGTGCATCACCTGGACTGGAGCTTGGGGGAAGTGCCAATGTGAAAGACCCTCCCAGGAAAAGACACCACAGTGGAACCATCACCACCACCTTGGTCATTAGCCCCTTAAGGTCTTGGCATCAAATTTGCCATGCCACCTCAAGCATCCTCCCCAGACCACTGGAGAAATCCCAAAATCAGGCTCTTTCCCTCTGCAGCTCCCACGGCCCCTCTGCTCCTGCCCTTTCCCTTGGGAACAGCCAGGCACTTTGGACAGAAATACTTTTTCATCCAGAAAATGCCAGTTCATCAAAACACTTCCTAAGAAAAGGTCACTTCAGAGGAATTTCTCTTTCCAGAAACCTTCTGGGGGAAAAAAAAAAAAAAAAAAGGAACCATCACCACCACCTTGGTCATTAGCCCCTTAAGGTCTTGGCATCAAATTTGCCATGCCACCTCAAGCATCCTCCCCAGACCACTGGAGAAATCCCAAAATCAGGCTCTTTCCCTCTGCAGCTCCCACGGCCCCTCTGCTCCTGCCCTTTCCCTTGGGAACAGCCAGGCACTTTGGACAGAAATACTTTTTCATCCAGAAAATGCCAGTTCATCAAAACACTTCCTAAGAAAAGGTCACTTCAGAGGAATTTCTCTTAAACCTTTTGGGGGAAAAAAAAAAAAAAAAAAAAAAAGACATGCAATGGTTTAACTATGCTGTTTCAACAGCTTTAAATGAAAAATAAATCTTTTCCCTCCCCCCTCCCAAAAGGTGCCAAATGACTTTTCATTTGGAAATGGGAGATCGTTATCATCTTCAAAAAAAAAAAAATCAAACAGAAAAGGGTGAAATCAAAAGAAAATCTCTGGAAAACGTTAAAGTGAAACACTTGACTGAATCCAACGCAGCGAGCGGGAGCCGGGCTGCGCTCTGCCAGGTTCCCCGGGGCGGCTTTGATCCCAGCACGGAGCAGGACAGGATCAGGCTGATTCCCACGCCCCAGCCCAGCTCGGGCTTTGGGAGGGGGGCACGGGGACACGGCCAAAAACACCTTTCAACCCATGGGCTTGTCTGGAGTGGAGACCCCAAAACTCGTGACATGTCAGAGCAGCAGAGTTCCATCGGCCGAAGGTGGTGGTGATGGGGCTGAGGGACCCCTTGGGGTGGGGAAAAGAGTCTCACCAGGGATGCCAAGCAGCACAGATGGCGGGGTGGGATGCAGGGGGCTGGTGTTTCTGCTCCAGCCTCCCCGCACGTGCTCGCAGCCCCCCGACATCGTCCCCAGCCCCCAGCTGTTACAGTTTAGGCTGCGTGGGGAGCGGGAATGCCAGCAATCAGGCATCCAGAAGGGAATCCAGGCCCGGTTCAATATTGAAAGAAGAAGGGCTTTGAAAGGAGTACGCTCATTTTTTTCCCGTTTCGTCCTTTGCCAAGAAAACCGGGGGGATGGAGGAAGGGGCGAAGGGGTGGGGGGAACAGTGGAAAAAATGTCTTGGCTGGGCCTTCTCTGCCTTTTACCTCGTGGGCAGCCTGCCGAGACGGGGTCTTCCCCCCGCTGAGCCCGCTGGCAGATCAAATGACCTCTTCTCCCGCCACCGCCGCCCCCTCCCCACAAGGAAATGGAAAAGGAGGAAAGATCAAATGGCCCCGCGATGCCAACAGTTCCCACTCCAGCTGGAGGGCAACCGGTCAGCTCCCTGACATCCATGGGGGACCAGGAGATATTCCCCCAACTGGCAAAGGAAACCTCGGAGAGATCCAGATACAGTCAATGGTGGGGAGGGGGGGGGAGTGTCCCCATGGAGGGGACAGCACTGCTCCCCAGCCTTGAACCAAAGGGGAAGGTCCCTCGCTGATGGCCCCAGAGAGCATCTCCCCAGTGTCCAGCTGTGCCCATTCTCCCGTTGTGCCAGACCCTTTAGAGCTATCTTTGAGCAAACAGCTTAATTAAATGCCTTTATTCCAAGGACTCCCTCTGTGTGTTTGTGTATTTGTGGATTAGCAGTTAATACAGTAAGAAGCTTTATTGTAACTAAATTGATTTCTTCGCCTTTTTTTTTTTTTCTTCCTTCTGTATTTTTTCCCCTTTTCCTACTCAGTCCTACCTCTTCGCAAGGTTTCTTGTGGGGACCTTCACCTTCTGACAGTGCCAGCAAGGCTGTGATGGGGAGGTGACCACAGCAAGAACACAGCCAGGGAGATCTGAGGGGCTAAAGACACTGAAGGCATCTTTTTTCAGGGACGACAGGTAAGTCAGTGAGCACTGGCTATGACCATTGTACAGGGGAGAAGACATCCCTGGTGTGTGGGGGGTGTTCACCTTGGCAGACACAGTGGGCACCAGCTGGGTTGGGGAGCTCCAGCCATGCCTGATGTCCTCCAGCCATCCCTGTGACCTCGTTGCCTTGGGAAATGAGATGTCCTCGAGGACATCTCATTTCCCAAGGCAACGAGGACACAGGTTCCCAGAGGGAAACCTCAGCCCCACTTGCAGAGCCCTGGGGACTGCTTGGTAGAGCCCATGCAATCCCACCATCTTTTCCTTTCCAGTGCAATTCAACCTCTTGACATTATAATCAAATTGGTATCAGCCTGTAGCACGTTGTCTGGTCGCTTGACTCGACTGCAAAAGGTCTGCGAGGAGCCAAGATTGAGGGAGACCAGACTTTGCTAGCCCATCGCTCAGCCCCCACCCAGGCCACTCCGAAAGCTCATGCTGCTCACAGCTTCTTGCTGCCAATAATTTAAAGAAATTAGTCAAGCTGGTAAACATAGCCATTGCCCAAGCCGAGACCCAAGTGCTACCTCTGGGCTCGCTCAGGATGGGCACAGACCTGTGCTGCACCTTCCTTCCTTTTCCTTTTCCTTTTCCTTTTCCTTTTCCTTTTCCTTTTCCTTTTCCTTTTCCTTTTCCTTTTCCTTTTCCTTTTCCTTTTTCCTTTTCCTTTTCCTTTTTCCTTTTTCCTTTTTCCTTTTCCTTTTTTCTTTTTTCTTTTTCCTTTCCCTTTCCTTTGTTTTTCGCTTTCCCTTTCCTTTTCCCTTTCCCCTTTCCTTTCCTTTTCCCTTTCCTTTTTCCTTTCCCTTCCTTCTTCACTGCCTGGCCCTTCTTGCTTCCCCCTCCCTGTCCCCCCCTCACCCCATGCCCCTGCCATGGGCAAGCAGAGCTGCTCTCTCCCCTTCCCATCCCCTGGCAGCAGGAGCCGAAGCTGTAATTAAACTTGGCTGAGAGGAATGTGAATCAAAAGGCTGTTAAAAAAGAAAAGAAACGAGGGTACCTGTGGGATTACGTGAGCCAGAAAAATGCAAAGCCGGCTTCCAGCCGCCCATAAAATAGATGCCGTCTCCTTTCCCATTGGCAGGGTTTGGCTGAGCACAAAAAGGCTGGGAAGAGGATTTTTATGGGAGTTATTTATAGCCTGGATGAATAGCAGTGTGTCTATCGGTGGGTTTCTGCCTCTCGGCGTGTGCTGAGGTTGGGCTGGGCGAGGGGTGCCAGCCTTGCCAGGGTCCACCACGCTGGGTTTGGGATGGCACCAGCAAACCTGGATACAGCCCTGGGCTCTGGCCAGCCCTTCCTGTGGGTACAGAGGTGGCATCAGAAGAAGAGAAATCAGGAGAAGAAAAGGATGGGAAGGAGCAGCAAAGGGTGGCTTGTTCCCCAGCAGCTTTACCTTGGCCAGTGTCACCACGCATCTGTAAGGGGACAAGCAACAGGCTGTCCCAGCCTCAGAGCCACCATGCCAGGACCATCCAGGGATTATCTGTTGTCCCCCACTCCCTAGCATCTTCACTCCTGGCCTGGCCACTTCTCCTCTCTTCCCTGGTTTGAGAGAGGCATCTGAGAAGCCTTTCCTCTTATTTGCACCAGGACCCGGTCTTTGTGAACAAAATAAGTTTAAAATCAAACTCCAAGTGAATCTCTAAAGTTGGCACTTCAAGGAGCACATTCATTAAATAAAGGGGGGGAGAAAAAGAAAAGGGAGAGAGGAGGGGGAAGAAAAAAAAGATTACCTTGCTGAATTAATCAGGCTTCACTGTAATGTTCAGCCTCGGATTTTATTTCCTGTAATAAGCCCATTAATACGGGTGT
The DNA here is from genome assembly GCF_001431845.1 of Calidris pugnax. Classification (NCBI taxonomy): domain Eukaryota; kingdom Metazoa; phylum Chordata; class Aves; order Charadriiformes; family Scolopacidae; genus Calidris; species Calidris pugnax. The sequence continues at coordinate 622,413 of NW_015090963.1, read as the reverse complement.
CTATAGCAGGGGGCTTTTAGCAGCAGGCACCATTAGTGTAACGAGGAAGGGCTAATAGAGTTTTATTGGAATTTTTATTCCGACATCACAGCCTTTTAAAACAGCTGTCTCAATAGGCATTATTATTCTGATTAACATTTAGACAGCACAAATCATAGTGATGCCCTTGGTGTCCCGCAGGTTTTATCATAATCATTCCAAGTCCCCAATGTGACGGCTAGTCCTTGGGGAGGGCGGTGTGGAAATTTTAGGGCCCAGCAGAGGCTGGGGGTCATTTCTTTCCTCTCATGCCAATGTATCAGCCACTTCTGAGGGGGCCTGCTGAGCTGCAACGAAGTGGGGTCCTGCTGTTACCGAAGCGAGCTGGAAGCAGCTGGAACCGACCAGATGCTTTTTGAGCATCTCTGAGCCCCCAGGGGAATTCGAAAGTGGGATGGGAAGGGTTAAAAAGGAAGCTGGCATGCTGGGTACCCACGCTGGCTTCCTTCTCCCTCTTGTTTCTCACCCATGTGATAATTCAATTTTTATTCTTTAAAATTAAATTAGATTTAATATAAAGACTTTTTATTGTGTGAATTAAACATCGCACTGGCAGCCTGGGTGCACAAACCCAGGGGTCTGCTGGGCAGCATCTCCTCGGGGAGGCAGGGATACGAAGAGAAAGGTTTTCCTTGTATCCACAAGACCCGTGCCAGGTGGGATGGGGCCAGGTCCAAGCCAGAGGCACTGCGAGGGTGTCACAGTGCTCCTCGTACAGCCCAGGAGCATCTGTAGATCTGATGGAGCTTGGAGCAGGGTGGTCCCACTGCCTGGTCAGCCGAGGTGGACAGGGTCTAACCTCTGTGTTACTGACCCTACTCAAGCCAAGGGGAAACTGAGGCACAAGGAAGGGCAGTGACTTGCCCACAGGGACAACACTTGCCCAGGAGTCCTGCCTCCCATCCCAAACACGTAACCAGCAGGGAGCAGACAAGCTGCCGTGAGTTATGGACAATGGTAAGCAAAACAAAGCGGGGGATTAAACACCAGAAAGCAAACAGGCTGCAAATGCACTTTTGACTTTTATCTGCTGTGCTTTGTTTTGCTGAGGTAATTTATGAGGATGTTTCACTGCAGACCAGCGTGGCGGGGTGCGCGGGGGGCAGCGCCTGGCTCCTCGCAGCGCTGGCTGTACCCCGCAGGGCTTCACCCACCCCGGGTGAACCCAGGGCAGGTGGCTGGGCTTGGGGTTGGGCAAGGGAGCCTGAGGGCACCAGGCAGGCTGAGGACCTACTAATTGCTTCCTCATTAGCATCTCATTAGAATTTCTCCACCCCCTCCGCTCTCCCGAGGGCTCTGCCTCTGCCCTTGTCACCTCCAGCCTCAGTGAACTCCGGGAGGTGACTTTCTGCCCCAGATCCATCCTGGAGTCGCGATGCCTCCCTGCTCCCAGGGCTTTGTTACTGACTCCTCAGCATCACTGAACATAATTAGCCATAATTTACGGCTTCCTTCTCTGGAACATCATGACGAAGGGGGATCCCTTCTTCTCAGTGGCCACGGGCGGGCACAGATGTTTGTGAGCTCTCACAGCTGGCTCCAGCAGCAGGGGGCTGCCAGGCACAGCTGGAGTGCCCAATCTTGGCCATGCCAGGAGCCAGCTGGATTTGATACTGGTCCTGGGCACTGCAAGGGCTCCTGCCTTCTCCCAGCATCTCACCAATTAGTGGACAAACCCCCTTTTGCAGTCGAGCGTGTCAGCTGGCCTTAGCTCAGACCAGCCCCTGCTCTCCCATCCATGCCTGATACCCTCCCTTCCCCAGCTAACTGTATTTGGGGTGAATCCAGGGGGAATCTGGACTGTCCTGGGGTTCCTCTCATTCTAAACAGAGGCCCCTGACCCCAGGATGGGGTCTCAGGATGGGACAAAAGCTCAAAACTACATGCAATGGCAGATGCCCATTACTGAGAGCCGTGCCCCAACGAACCTCCCAACCCTGGGCATGCAGGAAATTTCAGGGGAGCTGGGGAAATCCACTGCTTAGTGACCACTTGGATGCTGCACTGTGATAGTATCTCATTACCTGTATATCTTAGATGATTAACAAACCAAATTCCACCCCCGGGGCTGCTGTCCTAAAGCCCACGCAGAGCTCCTGACTTTCTGCTGCTGGCAGGCAGCATCCAGACATTCCATCCTGTCCACCTGGGACCAGCAGCCCTCCCACGACACATGGTCTCCGAGGGCTCTGAAAATGCCTTGCAGGGAGGTCTCAGTGACCGTCAGCAGAGGAAAAAACACCAGCTGTCTGAGGCATGGCTAAGTCACCTCCAAAATTGTTTCCTGCTGCTCTCAGCCCTTTGGAAAGTCCCTGCCGGGACAGCTGCCGAGCCTGGGGGAGATGGTCCAGGCCGTGTGGGACAAGCTGGGTGCTGTTTGCTGCCCCAGAGGTTGCTCCCATGCTCCTATATGTCCGTCTAAGCCAAGATCTAAAAAAGGTTTGGGTTTTGTTTTTCATTCTCCTGGCATAGCAGATCTCCCCGCAGCACAGAGCTGCCTGCTGCAGGGCACCAGGGTGTTTAGCATCTGCTTAAAATTTTTAATTGTTTTCATGTTAAGTGCCTGATGGTGTCTTTTAGATAGAAATGGGAGCGATTTAGCCTTCCCTCCCTCCCTGTTTTCCTCCCTCCTCTCTCTGTCTCTCTTCCTCCCTCCATTTCTTTCCTTTCACCCTTCCTTCCACTCTTCCTCCCTGCCTCCCTCCCTTGCTTCCCTTCTACCTCCCTAAAAATTTACTAATTTCTTCCTTATTACGTTCCTAAAAGCCCCATTCAGTCACAGGCAGCAGCAGGCAAGGAGAAATTCAACGATAAGGGCAAAAACAACAGTAAAACTGGAGTGAAATGACAGCCATAAACCCAGTACCAGGAGGGACAGTAAAACTGCAGTTTGGCAGGAGCCAGCAGGCCTGCACTAATACCCTTTTTTTTTTTTTTCCTGATTAAAACACTCTGGTCACAGATTAACTTCCTTAGCTCAATATTTATTGTCTCACCTGCGCTGGAAGGCAGGGAGGAGAGGAAAAAGGGTGGGCAGGATGGGGGACTTGGGATCTGCAGCAGGTCTGCAGCTCCGCAGCCTTTGGCAGCTGCCTGGGACAGGGACACATCATCCAAGGTGAAGAACGTGCCTCCAGTAGTTACCCTCCATCACTGAGTGCTCGTGCCAAAGGGACTCCGCAGACTAGGGCAGCATCCCAGAGTAGCATCCCAGGACTTACCCATGGCTGCAGAAGGCATCAGAGTCAGAGCTGGGGATGCTCTGGGTCCCCCAAACACGCGGGACAGGGGTGACGATGCAGACAGGCACTGCTACAACCCAAACGAGCACGTTGGTTTGTCTGAGTTGAGCCAAAGCCCTGGGGAAAACACATCCCTTGGTAGCCCGACCCATTTGTTTCAGTGACATCAGAAAACAGGATGGAAATGAAACTAAATCCCTGGCCATCCCCCCTCAAGCATCTCCACGTTCCCTGATGGGCTTATGCCTTGCTCCTTGCAGAGCACAGGATGTGCTGGGCACAGAAGCACCGTGACCCTTTCCTAATCCCCCACAGCCCTATTAATGTCCCATAGAAGGAGCAAACGGATCCATGGGACCTCAATGTGTTTTTAATGGTGATGGTCTCTTCTCGCAGGTAATTAGTGACAGAACGAGAGGGAATGGCTTCGAGCTCCAACAGGGTAGGTTTAGACTGAACATTAGGAGTAATTTTACACAAAAAGAGTGTTTGGGCATTGGAATAGGCTGCCCAGGGAGGTGGTTGAGTCACCATCCCTGGATGTGTTTAAGATCCATTTCGATGTGGGTTTGGAGGATATGGTGTAGGGGAAAACTCTGTAGGGTAGGGTAGATGGTTGGACTTGATAATCCCAAAGGTCTTTTCCAACCTAAATGATTCTATGATTCTAATGCATTAACTCCACCCTTGAGCTTCCTCTCAGCTCTCCTCGCTCCCCACATCACCTGCCCTGCTCGTCCTTCCAGAGCAGCTCAGGGCAGGGATTGTGGAGGATGTATTTGCCCTGATGCTGGGGGACAGGGGTTCAGGACAAGGGTGACTCCATTGCCAGGACACTTTTCCCAGGATGATGTCCCACAGATGTCTTGCAGAAGTGAAAGGACATCAAGGCACACCCCTACAGGGAATCCCAACGGGTCTCAGTTTCCCTTCAGTGCTCCCAGGTCAGGAACAACGGCCAGGTGCCCTGCAGCCCTCTCCACTCCATCATCCCGCACCCAGCTAGCCTTTTTTAATCTCCTCGCCATAAATCACTTTTTGATTACAACTGGACTGTAACTACCAAAATATAAAAGGTTTCAGGGCTTTACGGCAGGGCAGCCGCAGTTCCTATGTAATTGCAATGCCTTTGCATCCCCAGCAGATCCCTTTGCACCAGCCCGACACCTTTCCATGCCACAGAAAAGCCTCACTGCCCCCTTCCATCCTTTCACACCCCCTCACACACACTAAAAATACTGGGGCAAAAGGTAAAAGAAATGGGGATGGGGGGACTCAGTGAAGCCAGGGTCCAGCTCTCACACCCAGCCGTGCCCTCTGTTCCCCCCTCCACCTGCTGCTGACTTCCACCCTGAATGTTTCAGATGTTTTTTTTTGGGGGGGGGGGAATTAATTCTTATTAAAAAAAAAAAAAAAAAAAAAAAAAAAAGTAATACTCAGGCTGTCTCTGAGCTATTTTGGCAGCAGCTAAACTCCAGCTCCAGCTCCCTGCTGGGGAGGGCATCCCGGCATGGGCATCAGGGCTCCTCGGCACGCGCCGCTTCCCCAGCCTCCATCCTAAATCACAACACAACAAACAGGCTGTTCATTAGGCGCTGTTTAATTAAGCAATATGGATCCTGCCTCGATATTTACAATCCCACTTGCTCTGATTTATGAGGGAGAGAGCCTCATTTTTAAAGAACGGCGACTGTAAAGTTTAATACCGCTTGACTTTACTGCGAGTTTCATTTACGGCCCCGGGCCGAGGTGCTACAGCCCAGGCTGGGAGCCGGTGGGCTATTAAATCAGAGCTAACTGCGCGTGCAGGGAGATGACTAGCTTCGTTACAACCGGTTCAGCGGCTAATTACCCCAATCTGGATTCCCGCATTTAAGCCAATTTGTTGCCGCTTTGCCAGGGCCCTTGGGGAAGAGCGGGGGAAGTCCGGAGGTTGGTGTGAAGGCACTTGTTGCCATGAGGAGGGATGGGGGCTGTGATGGGGATGGCCACAGAGCCCAGGTGGACACTGATTGTCCCACGAAGGAAGAAATCAGCTTGGAAGGGGCCAGACTCTGAGCTGGCCACCCCCCACCATGCCATGTAGGGGGGATGCTGTGTACAATGATGGCTCCAAACTCAAGGGTCACTCCAAAACCCACTGCCTCCTCCCCAGAACACGTGGGAACCTGAAGTTGGGTGGTGGGATGGCTTGTGGACTCTGGCATGAGTTGATTAGGGAGGGCCAGCATGCAGAAGAGCTCTATCCAGCCTGGTTCTGAGCCTCACGCTGGCTGAGCACTTCTCCCTGCCCCAATGGGTAGGGATGGGGGAGCAATCCACAGATGGGGCAGGGGGGGCACAGCCCTCCCCACAAACTGCTGTCATGTAGGTAGGAGGAGAGCATTTGTCTCCTGGCAAGGTTTTTCTAGCCCCCAGGAGCCCACTCACAGACTTGACAAGGACAGGGGCCTCATTAAGGAGTTATGAGAATGACTCTTCAGTGACAAATAAAAACTCTTTGTGCAACGACAGTGATGGCAGATGGCTCTGGGCATCCCCCCACGTCAGCTGTGGGGCATCACTGTCCAAGATCTACCCCTGCACGGCCCCAAGGCTTCCGTAGGGGAAGGGGATGCAGTGAGGGAGAGGACAGAGCTGGTTCCAGCATCCCTCAGCTCAGCACAGCGGACTGGTCTGTTGCTGTCCCACCCCACGGGTGGGCACAGGGAAGGGGAAAGGAGTCAGCAGCACCATGAGCAGAGCTGGACCCCCTGGAAGCCCCTGGGCTAGTGATGAGCCAGCCCCTTCTTGCATCCTGGCAGCCCCCCTACCCACAGCAGGCAGGATGAGGGCTGCAGCCCACCAGCCTCAGGCAGGGAGGAGGAAGAAGAGCAGTGGTGTGAGCCATGGTCAGGCATCCCCAGCCTCCACGCAGTGAGTTTGCCAGGCCTCAGCCCTCTCCCAGGAGCCGGCTAAGGCTCAGGCAGCATCAACTCCTCCCTGCTTCCCATTCCTCCCTGAGCCTGCAGTGCTCAGAGACGGGCTCAGAGCTCCCCCCAGGGAGGAAGAGGAGGCAACGCAGAGGCAGGGACAGCAGCAAGCAGCACGGGGCTGCCAGCACACCCCGGGGTTATCCCCCCACACCAGCTGGGGGTCCTCAGCAGAGACCCCAAACCTCCCATCCAGGGCCGAGAGCCACGAGGGCACAGGCACTTTGCTTCCAGATTTTATTTCTCAGGGAGGCTGTGCCCCTCCACGGTCCAGGCAGCACTCCCAGTCCCACCAGTAAGACGGGACTGGTGAGAATGGTAAGCCCTTTAGTGGTGGTAGGAGCACGCTGCGGAGGTGGATGACACAGTCTGGGAAGGGGAAGGAGACAGAAGGCACCGCACCACCTGCACAAGGATACCACAGGATTAGGGTTGGGATACCTGAACAGGCAAAACTAGTCCCCAGCCAGGGCCAATTAATGACGAGGCTCAGGAGAAGCTGAGAGAACAGCGGGCTCACAAGTGACATGAGTTCCCAGGCCTCAGCTCTCGCCACCCCCCCAGCTGACTCCTCTCCCTGGACCTCACCCAGCACAGTCAAGAGAGCCAGCTCCACCGCTCCCCATCACATCTCCTTGGACCTCTGCTTGTAGTGCACCTCTGGGAGGCTCCTCAGGCGCTCAGCTGCCTGCAAGGTACAGCACGAGGGGCAGCCAGCGGATGGTCCCAGGGATGGCCCTCGCACAGGACCCCCTGGGTCCCCACAAACACCCCCCCACAAGCTGTCCTCACCTGCTCCGGGGTGAGGTCCCGCTGGGCCTGCGCCAGCATCTCGTAGCCCACCATGAACTTGCGGACGGTGGCGGAGCGGAGCAGCGGGGGGTAGTAGTGGGCATGGAGCTGCCAGTGTCCACAGTCCTTCTCCAGGTAGGGGCCCGTGGGGGCTCCTGACGGGGGTGCAACCACTGCATGAGCCCCCAGGAGGGGATGTGACACGGATAAGAGGGTTGCGGAGGTCCCCCCTCACGCCACTCACCATGCCAGCCCATGGAGTAGGGGAAGGAGATTTCAAAGAGGTTGTCGTACTTGATGAGCAGTCTCTGCATGATGGAGGCCAGGCCTGCAGGGGAGAGCCAGGGAGTCACACCCCGAGCTGGCCAGCCCCCTGGGCCTGGGGGGGTGTCACCCCCAACACCCCTCCCCTGGCGGACATCAATGACAGGCAGAAGGGATGCGCTTGGCAGTTCCCTCCCTCCCCAGACACACAGACAGCCCCCACTCCTCATCAGGTAACACCCCAAAAATATGGGGCGCCATGTGCTTCATCACCCCAAAAAGGAATCATAGAATCATCTAGGTTGGAAGGGACCTTTAAGATCATCTAGTCCAACCATTAAACTAACTCTGACAAAAAAAAAACACATCATTAAACCATGCCCCCCAGCACCATGTCAACCTGTCTTTTGAACACCTCCAGGGATGGTGCCCCAACATCTTCCCTGGGCAGCCCATTCCAATGCTGGATAACCTTTTCCATGTAAAAATTTTTCCTAATATCCAACCTGAAGCACCCCAGGCGCAACTTGAGGCCATTTTACTCTAGTCCTGTCACCTGTGAGCACTGGGACATTATTCCCCCCACCAGTACTGCCTGTGCCTGGACACCCAGTGCTTGTTCTGGCGTAACAGGGGTGACAGTCCCCCCACAAGCTGAGCCTGGAAGCCCCACACTCCGAGGGGACACAGACCCCCCAGGACCAGCAAGGCTGCCACCAGGAAAGCCGACCCCAAAGGATGCGGGATGGGGACTGATGGGGTGCGGAGCCACTCACTGTCCCTCTCGCTGTCACGGAGGTCCTGGAGGCGGCAGATGTGGCGGCGGGGTAGCAGCAGGGTCTGGTAGGGCCAGGTGGCCCAGTAGGGCACCACGACTATCCAGTCCGCGTTCTCCACAACCAGGCGCTCCTGCAGGACAGGGTGCTCAATGGGGATGCCCACAGCCCTGACGCCCAGGGGATGGGCGCTCCCAGGGGCCCTGCATATCCATCTCCCAGGAAAGGGGACATGGACAACAAGCACGTCCTCACCTTCCGGCGAGCCTCCTGCTCAGCGTACTCCACCAGCATGGGCACACCGTGCTGGCTCAGGTGCTGCCGCTGCGTCCGGTCCTCTAGGCACGCCTCGTTGGGGAGGAAGCTGCTGGCCCACACCTGGGGTTGGGGGGGACACATGGGGCTGGGTTACCTCTACCCATCATTTTCGGGGGTGCCCCAGCCATGCAGCCCATGTGCAGGACCGTGCTGCCACCAGGTGGAGAGTCCAACGTGTGGCAGCCACAAGGGACAGTCTCCCCCAGGGGAAGGTGACAGGACAGGCATGAGGGGCTCTTCTCGGCAGAAAGATTTGGGACCAGGGTGGGGGCATTCCCGTTCACATTGTCCCCCCCGGGTGTGTTGTTGTAGGGTCACCCACAGGGACACATGGTTAGAGCCAGGTCACGGGTGGGACAGCCTCACCTGGCAGTGGGGATGCGGGTTGGAGCAGCCCATCATTGCCCCCTTGTTCTCGAAGATCTACGGAGGAAGAGGTGCAGTCAGCAAGGTCCAGCCCCGGGTTCCTTGCTGTGGGCTACCATGGTGCCCCCAGCACACCAAGAAAGCATCCCACAGGAGAGCAGAGCCTCACAACCACCTGGAAAGGCTCAGCGGGGCATGAGGTGGGGACAGGGGACCCACACGTGACCAGGATGGTCCCAACCCTGGGTGCTGCCAGAGCACGCAGCCCTGCCCCCCCCCAACTCCACCCAAAACCCCTGGGGCAGGGAGAGAAGAGCAGCCCCACCAGCCCCGGACCTGCACCCAAGGGTAGGAAGCACCCAGCTCGGCCGCCAGCTCTGCCCACGCATCGATGACAGCCCGGATCTCCGCCAGGGACATGAGGGGCAGCGTCAGGTCCGACCAGGGGTGGAAGCACATCACCTTGCTGTGGAGGAGACAACTGTTGTCGGGGCTGTGGGGTGTCCCCGGGGACCCCCATGGCCCTGCCAGGTGCAGTGGAACAGGGAACAAGGATAAGACCCCCAAAACAGAGCTGATGTGCACAGAACAGGGACCACAAGCAGGGGAGCAGGTTCAACCCAGCTTCATCCCATGGGTCCTGGCCGCCAACGTGGCCCAGACCCTCCAGAGCCATGGAGGTACTTACCACACACCCCGGGCTGCTGCAGCTCGAAACAAGGGGTGATCGCTGTCACCTGGGGAAGGACAGAGAGCGAGGAGGCAGAGGGTGCTGGCACAGCATCCATGCCTCCCCAGGCCACCTTGCAACCCCCCCCAGGACCCGAGCCTGGGGGTCCCCAGCAGCTTGCTTTCCTCTCAGATGTTACCAGGCTCGGGAGCATCGGGCTGCAGCGCGGGGAAGTCATTTGGGAAGACAAAGGTGCCCTCGTACTGGGGGTTCACCTGCGGGGGTGAAAAGACGGGATCAGGGAGGTGGGGGGTGGGGGGACGGAGCAGTGTGCGGGGGAGCCCCAGGCGCCTGGGTGCTGGGTGGTACCTCGCCGTTGGCCCGGGTGGCCCCGGGGCAGAGGGGGTTGTTGGGGTCCCAGCGGGGCACATCCTCGGAGGGGGGCTTCTCCAGCTGCCCCTGCCAGGGGCGCTTCACCCGGTGTGCCGACACCAGCACCCAGTCGTCCCGCAGCGGGTTGTAGCGAGCGTGCTGGTGCTCTGCGGGGAGAGAGGAGCGGGGTTGTTGGTGGCGGGGGCTGGGGGGGAGGCAGGGAGGGATGCGGGGTGCAGACCCTCCGAGGAGGAGGAGGAGGAGGAGAAGGTGTGTTGGGGGGGGTCTGCACCCCACTTCATGCCCTCCCCCCC
>NW_015090963.1:605009-611261 GCF_001431845.1 Calidris pugnax | reverse complement strand
GATTGGGGTCGGGGGGTTGGGGGGGGCTGGGAGTGGGGCGGCAGGAGCGCCGTCGGGAAGGGTTCGGGAATGGGGAGCGTGGGTGAGTGGAGGAGGGACGGGGGACTGGAGCAGCAGCATCACCCCAGCCCCCCCTGGGGGTTGTGGGGGCTCTGTGGGTGCTGGGGCCGAGGGTCCAAGCCTCTGGTGGGCCAGGGGCAGAACCCACCCCCAAATAGGGCTGGAGGGGAGGGCTGGACCCACAGGGCAGCAGGTGTGCAGTCACAGCAGAGGGGCTGTGTGTCACCAGGGCAGGGTCACCATCACCTTGCTGGGGTCCCCCATATAGCCTAGCACCTGGGGTGGGCTGTAGGGCTGGAGCGGTGGGTGCTGCACATCCTCCATCACCATCTGGGTAGGCAGCGGGGCCAGGTCAGTGGCCACTGGGGGTTGAAGGCTGGAGAGAGGAGATGTCTTCCCTAGGCAGATCCCTCTAAGGATGTGCTGGGACCCTGTGGCTGTGGAGAGGATTCAGGGGGGAGGCCAGACAGGGCTTGCTCCATGCCAGGGACTCACAGCAACCCCTGGGTGCTGCAGGGCTGGACCATGAGCTGGCTTTCTCCAAGATCATCGTGGAGCTACGGAAGAAGCACCCCGGCCACATCCTGCCAGACGAGGACCTGCAGTGGGTGTTTGTGAACGCGGGCGGGTGGATGGGCTCTATGTGCCTCCTGCACGCCTCGCTCACCGAGTACGTGCTGCTCTTCGGGACGGCCGTCGACACTGGGGGACACTCAGGTAAGCGGGGGGACAGGGCTGGCGGGCAGGGGGTTCTCTGAGCTCTTTCCACTCCACTTAATCACGTCCAGCTGGCCTGGTCATGGGACGCCCAGAGCAGGAAGAAGCTCCACTTCTGAAGCTCCACTTCTGGATGGGGTGCATAATGCTGGGTAACAGCCCTCGGGTGGGGGACCAGCCCCCATGGTGTCCTGCAGCCCCTGCAGGTCCCTGTGCATGCCACGTCGTGTGGCCAGGACTCTCCGCATCCAGCTGGCAGGCGGTGACGGGCATCACGTCTGCTGGTGCTTCAGCATGGAGTGAATGCCAAGCACGCTGGAAGCAATGGGGCTTAAGGACACTAAGCAGCCCAGACTGGTGGGATATGGCCAGTCACACAGGCAACGTGGGTACCAGCTCCAGCTGCCTTCCCCAGTGTGTCATGGCCCCAGAGCTGGCATCTTTCCCTCTGGAGGGCTGTTCCGTGGCTCAGACTTTGCTCCCAAGCTGTTCCCAGCAGGGATGAGCTGAGCCAATGCTGTCTGTCCTCCTACAGGTCGGTACTGGGCAGATATCTCCGACACCGTCATCTCGGGGACCTTCCGGCAGTGGAAGGAGGGAACCACCAGAAGTGAGATCTACTATCCAGGTGAGTGCACCAGCCATGGCACCCTGTGGGTTTCATCCATGTCCCAGGGCACAGCTGCTCTGTGGAGTGGTCCTCTGCTGTCACAGAGCCTCCTCCTTCCAGCTGGCAGAAGCTAAGAGCTTGCAGTGGGGCAGCTTGTGTCCCCAAAGACACGTCCCAGCATCTCGGTGGGTGCCAGTGAGAGAAAAGACAGCAAGACCGAGGAGGGGTTGGGATGCACAGACCAGTGTGCTTCAGCCTCGCGGGTCCTAGTCCCGCACATCGCTTTGGGAACGGTGTGGGGCAGCCACTGGGAGCCGTGCTGGTTGTGTGTGTTGGCAGGGGACACCATCGTGCACCAGGCGGGAGAGGCCACGTCGGTGCAGTGGAGCGCGGGCACCTGGATGGTGGAGTACGGCCGGGGCTTCATCCCTTCTACGCTCGCCTTCGCCCTGGCTGACACCCTCTTCAGCACTCAGGACTTCGTCACCCTCTTCTACACCCTGCGCGTCTACGCCAAGGGCCTGCTCCTGGAAGCCAATGCCTTCTTCAGCACCTGGGGCTGCTGAGCCCGGCTTGCTGGGGCACCCTGCCGGGCACAGCTGGCTCCTCTCCTCCAGTCTTCCTCCCTTTTCCTCCTCTTCCTCCTCCCCGAGCCCAGGCTCTGGCAGAGGCAGCAGGAGACCCCCTGTGCCTCCCTTAAATTGCTCTGTCCTTCCCCGTGGGCCAGCTGGGTGCCAGGACAGAGGGACCATGGTGGTCACGGCAATACAGACCACCAGTTTTCTTTTACTACCTGCCTCTCCCCACTTTTGATTGGAGCCATGTCCTGCTTTTCCATCCATCGGAGCTGGAGTGGCCTTACGGGGGGGGTACAAACACCCCTGAGTGCCCTCAGCACGCAGCAGGAGAGGGGCTGGAGCTGGCTGTCCCCAGACTCTGCAAAATCCCTACGGCTCCTGAGACATCAGGAGGAGGATGCCACCCTGGGGGTAAGGTGCCCGGGGCAGGGGGGAGCCGGGCCAGAGCACCCCTTATAAAGGTCAGCCAAGAAGTTCCCCATCTCCCTGGCAGTCTGCCGAGGCTGCGGACAGCACAGGGCGCTGTGTCCAGCTGGCAGCATCTCCCGTGGCTCCATCCCTGCTGACGTGGGTTGGCAGCACACAGTGTCACCCTGGCACGGGGCAGGATCTGCGCCGGGCTCTCTCCCCTCCCCGGGCAGTGAGGGGATACCCAGCCCCTGTGCGGGAGGTTCTTTTTGGACCCCTGTGTGTCATCTCCTCCAGGAGACATCCAGGGCTGGAAGAGAGTCCCTTTCCCCACAGTCCCCCCTCCTCCCTGCAGTCCCCCCCATGGGGGAGAGCCACCGTCTGTCGCCTTAACCGAGAGCCCGTTCTGCGTGGCCTCTGGGCTATGCACGTACCTAGTGTCTGCGGGTGCCCGAACCTCCATACCAGCTCAGGATGGGATCTCGCCCCCTCGAAACGCTTCCCCTTGAGCTGTGAGACCTCCTGGGGACAGCCACCCCGCTCGGCTGCCGGCATGGGATCCCGGTAGCCAAGGGAGTGCTGTGGTCCCCCGACCAAGCCCGGCTGCGGACCCTGCTAGCCCTGCGGCCAGACTCCTGGTGCTGGCTCGCTGCTTGGTGGAGGGCTGTCACCTCCACGCTGCTGCCAAACAACCGTGTGTGTGTGTCCCTGGGCCACCAGGCCTGTCGCATGTTGCTCCTCCTGCTCCCCGGACTGTCCCCCGTCCTGCTGACTGGCAGCCCTGGGGCTGCTTCTTAATTTGCCACCTGAAAAGAGATACCAGTAATAAAATTGTTATCCCATCTGCTTGGGTCCCCAGGAGAGTCTCTAGAGCGTGCTGAGCCCCTGCCGTGGGGAGTGGTGCTGGATCCCTCCAGCTCCGGGCTTGCCAGGGGTCCTGGGTGTCCTTGGGAAGCTGGGGTGGTGGGAGCTATGGGATGGAGTGGTGGACAGGATCAGCCCTGTCTTGGCTCTCGGGGACCGGCAGGAGATGGTGCTGTTACTCCTCTCTCCACTGCGGTCACTGGGGACCAAAAGCCCAGGCCGGTGGCAGGGACCTGCTTCCATGGGGGACCAAAGAGTCCGGGGGGCTCCATCCTTTTGAGGAACGGTGACGATGTTGAGTGTGGGGCAGCCTTGGGGTTGGATGGACCTGGGCGTAGCAGGTTGGTGGTCCTGAGGAGTTTACACACATGCACCCCTCCCCTCAGTGTGCAAAGGACACAGTGAATGGCAGGGGGTGCGTGTGTGCTCATGCTGGTAGGCACTTTGCACGTACGTGTGTGTGGGGGGGTGCAAGCAGGATGGTTTTGTGTGCGTGTGTGTCTCGTTAGGGCATGCGTATATGTAGAACAGTTTGCAGGGGGGTGTAGGCAGCGGAAGTGGGGGTTGCACATGTGTGCACACATGTATGTTTAGGTAGAACAATTAGGCAATCTGACCATAGTGCAAATTGCATACATATGAGTGCTTGGGCACATATGGGTAGGACATGTCTATGTGCATGTGTGTGTGCCTGTGCGGATGAGACGGGTGTGTGCACAGGTGTGTGTGTGCACAATCCCAAGTGCACACGTGTGTACAGCCCGGCAGGGCAACCAGGTATACTCATGTGCACGCCTGTGTGCTCATGGGCCGACGGTGTGCGTGCACACCTGCGTGTGGGCAGGCTGTGTATGTGTGCGTGTACGTTCCCACGTGCTGTGAGGCCACCCCAGGCCCCACGCCGTGCCCGTTCCCGGGGGGTTTGGGGGGGCCCCGTGGAGGCACGGGAGCAGCCCCACGCCAGCCCGCACGGGAAGGCGCTAACTCAGCAGCTCGTATCAATACCGCTCCACTTACAGCGAAGGCCGCGTAATGAAAATCCGATGGGCACGCTGGTGGGAGTAAATAAGTATGCCATTAAAATGAGAAAATCAAAGCTCTGGACAGGTCTTTTCTCTTGCCCATTGATTTCTTTTATTACGGAAATATTGCTGCTAAATAACATTAGTGTGAACAATCTCAGCAGTGTTTTCCGTAGCGCCCGTGTCAATAACTCCATCACGGGCGGGGGATCCCCCCCAAGCCTGGCTGCGGGGTCCGGGTGAAGGGCTGCTCTGGAGGTACCTTCCTCACCCTTCCCAGCTAAGCTGGGATGTGGCCACCTGAGAAACCAGGCAGCACGGGATGGCTCAGGGAAGTGCCAACGGGATGGACCTGGGCTGGGACCCAGGAGTCCTGATTGCTTTGCTGAGGCTGGAGGGGTTGTCCCCAACCCAGCACTGAGCATTCAAGGGTCCCAAAAAGCAGGCCTTTGCTTTGGGCTGGGTGTTTGGAGCCTGTTGTGGAGCTCCATCAGTGACCAGCAGATGAGAAACGCGTTCTGGACACAGCATGTCCCACCGGCTCTTGGTGCCTTTGCCCCTTCCTCCCCACTCTTCCTCATCCGTGCCTGAGTCTGTGCTGGACTGACCCAGTTCCCTGCATCTTGGCATCACTTGGTTCACATGGAGAAACTGAGGCACGGGTTGGGACCTCGTCTGCAGTCACCTGGCTCCAACACAGCCCCCACCACCGATACCAGGGCTTGCACTCAAGCTGCCCCTCTCCCCACCAGCTGCCCACACAGAGGTTACCCAGCACACTCCGAGATGCTCACAGGGACATCCCTGTGGGGCTGGAGAATGTGGTGAGGACACGCTGGAAATAAGCACCCTTTGGCACCCAGAGGCCAGGTGGGACCCCAAGACATCTCAAAGGACAACAAGCGCCTGTAGGATGGCTGGAGAGGAGCAAGGAGACAGCCACGGGCACCTGCACTGTGGGTGCAGCTCTGTCCCAGCCCCAGATGAAGCCACCACGAGCGGCAGCTCCCTGAAGCCGCCGCCAGGACAAATGCACATCGCTGCCCACCCAACACCTTCCCCCTGCAGCTCGCTCTATCTTGCTGTCCCTCTGCATGCAGTGGGTATTGATCAGCTGGCAGGATCTATCTCCCGATTCCTCCTGCGGTATCTCTCTGCTCCCAGTATCTCTCAATCTGCTCCGCTGTCTGCCGTGCCCGTCTATACCTCCAGTATCTATCTGTGCCGCCTCCACCGCGGCCGTCGATAGCTGTTTGTCTGGGGGATTTCTCTTTCTCTCCAGTTGGGAGTGTCACCAGCCCCTCGGTGGTGCAGGTGCCGAGCGGGAGGGTGGAGGGGACACAGTCCAGCTTGCTGCCCCAAGGAGAACCTTGAGCACAGACACGGTTTGTGACACATTTGCACAGACCCAGAGCCACTGTTACCACTGTAGAAGCTCCAGAGAGGAACTGGGCCATGCTGGTCCAGCTAGGGCAGGTCCCGTGGTGGCTATGCCCAGGGCCATGGGACATGCTGCATCCCATGCAGGCTATGATGCTTCTACTAGCCAGCCTGGCCACATGCCCCACATCGACCCTGGAGGAGGGAAGCTTCCCCAAACGCCTGGGTTCCTAGTGGGCCATGGAAAAGTCCTGTCACCATCACCACATCTTGCTCATCCCACCCGTTCAGCCTTCAGCCCTGGCTCCCTCCTTGCCCCATCGTGCGGGAGATGGGGCACAGCCCCACACAGAGGGTGCCAGCACCCTAAGATGCAGCACAACAGCAGCAGGAGGGGAGCCTGGAGCCATCTGTGATGGAGACCTGTAGAATAAGGTGGGGTGGCTTGACCTGTAGAATAAGGTGGTGGCCACCGGGGGGGTGGCTTGACCTGTGGTCCCTCTGAAATGGGACTGTGTCCTACCTTCCAAGGGGCAATGTCCTGCCTTCCCAGGGGCAATGCAGCAGGATCATCAGCCAGCCATCAACAAACTGATACTTGGGGAAGGCGGGG